>NC_133650.1:307100137-307437736 GCF_009905375.1 Apium graveolens
AATTTAGTATATTGACACTTTGTTTTTTTTTAATTGAAAATTTCAAAGTTAAAACAACAGTACAATCTTTTCTGTGTTAGCCATCTCTCGAGTTACTTGGGGAAAAACAATATGCTGGCAGTTGTTTGCAAGACTCTTGACACTGTTAACGCTATGGAGTCTTATGATAAAGAAGGCTTAGTAAAGAAGAATTCTGGCATTCATGGACTTGGAGCTTCAATCGGACAAACTATAGATGGACGATTTCGTGTCATATGTCTTGAATGTCTTAGGTAAATGATTTTTGCTCTTATATGACCCTATACCATGTTTCTTTTATTTCTTATTTGATATTTCTTTACTCTGTCTCATGTATTATGTATGCCTGCAGTCCATATGTTGGCAAGTTTATAACTAATGACCCACAAAGAAGGCTTGATATTCAAAAACCAAGATTACCCGATGGAGAAATTCCACATGGCTTCATTGATTATGCTGTGAATATGATTCACATTGAAAGGGAAAACTTATTTTATGTCACACATGATGGTCATGGCCTTAGAGAGACCCTGTTTTATAATCTGTTCTCACGCGTGCAAGTTTATCAAACTAGGAAAGATATGATGCAGGCTGTTTCCTTGATAACTGATGGAGCCATATCTTTGGATGGTGAAATAATAAAGAGTCCTGGAGATTATATCTTTGGCGCTGTGTAAGCTCATTTGACTTTATTATCACTTTTTATTAACCGAGTGTGCAAGAGTTGTATGTCACTTTTTTCTAGTAACTGAGTGGTGCAAGAGCCTGGTTTTTATGCTTAGTGAGCCTGGTTTTTATGCTTAGTTCTTCGAAGTTAAAGAATCGTATCTATGATTGGCTAACAATTTCTTTTTACCTAGTAAACAAACCACTGGTTTTTGAGCTTGTAGAGAATCACAACTTATTAGCTTGTAAAATTTGTCTTTGCATAGATAGTTGTTCTGCCGTATGGCTAAATATCTGTTTCTCTTTCAAAACACATCTTTTTGCCAAATCTTTCAGCATAAAAAATCATTAATATAATTTGCATGTAAAGTTGATAGACAAAGGCTTTCTTATGGAAAAGAAAATAAAATAGTTGTTGGTGCTTAATATTAGTAAATATACATATTGTTCTTTAATGACCATTTAAAGTTGAATTGTATATGCCTTGTTGAATTTTGTGTAATTTTAAGTAGAAGAAGTCTGGCTAGAGACCATCAGCACAGTTCATTCTTTAACTTGAAACTAGTCCTTGTAATGTTTTTGGTCGACATGCTAATTTTATGTTTAATTTGTTATGCTTATATGGTTTCCTTTGTATTTATATTTCTTCAAGGGAAGAAGCAGATGTAAAATTCCTGAAAGCCTCTGGACCACCATGTCCAACTGCCGATTACTCTGCAATTGAAGACAAGATAAAGAAGATAGAGTGGGAAAAGGAACGGATATCGGATGACCTGCGAAGAGAGCAAGTACTTTTAAAGCAGGCTAAAGTCACCTTCGATGCCCAGAGGGAAGAGCTTATCCAGTTCCTAGCACAGAGTTCGAAAACTGTTCAGGTAATACTCTTCAATGAACAAGTACTACAAGTTGTTTTCTCTGGGTTTCAAAACTATGTTGAACTCTTTCCTAGTAGCAATAATCCCTGTCACAGAAATAACAGAGCAAGAACTGTGCTGGTCTCGGAAAAGCTATGTGTATCATAAATTATATTTCGAACATGAATCTATCCGTATTTCAGTATTGCAAGCTAGAGTAGACCAATGTGAGTCATACCTGTATGTAAATTACTTGATAATGATCTTCAATGTCTTAGTATTATTTAGCGATTGTGTTTGGGTGTCAAGAGTCAAGACTGCTTTTTAAATCTGTCCTAGTAGCAATAATCTGTCACAAATATAACAGTGCAAGAACTGTATGGGGCCTGAAAAAGCTGTACGTGTCGTTAAATCTATTTCAAAGATATATTAAGAATTTTTGAATTTTACATGCTACAATGTGAGTCATAATTGTGTGTAAATTGCTTGATAAGTTTTTGGAAGATTTTCTTTGCGAGGACATGGATTATTAATCATTTTATATAGAGTTTAACCTGGGCCCTAAAATGTTCTTGAATTACTAAATAAATGATTACTATGCTGATTTATTACTTAATATATACTATGCAAAGAACATTAAGCTTTATTCAAAAACATTACTTAATAAGGAAAAGAGAATCGAAAGTTCACAGTAGAAAAGTTTTCTATTAGTGCACCTCAAGTTCACAATAGGTATATACTTAATATTACTAAATATCAGATTTTTCGAAAACATTGCATCTATACAGTTGAAAGTGATCAAAGTTTAATTCTAATCTGCTTTTGTTCCGCATAATAATTTGACTACTTTTTGTATGTTCCAAATTTACACCATATATGAAAAAAAGTTGGAGTTTGTAACACGTTTTGATGTGATTTCCAGAGTCCAGCAGCCCGAGATGGATCGGCACTGAGATTCCAGATAAAATCAGAAGTGAAGAATGAAACCGGTTCAGGAAATTAAGGGTACTATTGCGTACCCCTACTTCTGGCAACTGTGGCTGGTTGAGGTCCTTTTCCTGCTGTGAAGGAATTGCAGAGTTTTTCCATATGTACTGTGGGGGACTGGTTCTACAGTTTCATTTATTTTCACCGGAGAAAAATTTATACAGCAAGAAAAGTGTTGAACTTGTAGTTAGTACTGTTGCTTTATTTCTCAACTCTTGAGCCGTGGTATGCATTTCATGCTGCAAATTGATTAAACAAACTTGTAGGATCAGCTGTACAATGCATATCGTCAATTGGTTTCACATTTTATCTTAGCTTTTCGACCTTTGTCTTTGAAATATGCCCCTCCCTTCGTCATAGATGCCTCAGTTCGAAAATTCCTGTTGAAAGTCTCTGTGTTTTTCAGCAGTACATGTGTACATTTCAGATTGTTCTTGTCAGAGGGCGGTTTGGTAGTGCTTTTCGGTTGTTCATTAGAAACTGATCTCCTCGGCATTTTCTTCTTTTCCGACCTCACTCTGTTCCATTCCATTCTATCCGGTAGCTCGCAACACTAGTGTTGGAACCCCGGGCAATGTTAGCTTTAGGCATTTACGAGATTAATCTTCGCTCAAGATTTACGAGGTTCACAACATGCGTTTAACACTGAATATGCAAGTATTCAGTTAAATTGACAAATATGATATGCGTAATTTAATAAACACATTTTTAGTTAAATTGTCTTAATTTATACATGCCATAGAAGGTAAAAAGTATGCAATGGTAATCGTATTGGAGTCGTTTCCTTGAAGACCCTAGTAAAACTGATGAGATTTGAGTTTAACACTGAACGGGTATATAGATTTTTGTGTTTTGATACTTATTATATATTTTTTATATGAATTACATGTTTTCTTGTATTACACGGTGATTTTATGCTATAAAGCTTTGATCTTTATGTGTTTTTGCATATGGTTATCATGTCTCTTATATGAAACAGTGGTTTTAAGCTATAAAGCTTTCATCTTTATTGTTAATTTAAGATTTTTTTTTATTACATGTGTATCAGTGGTTTTTACTTGTTAGAGCATACCATGATAACTAAAATTTATTGAACCTGTAAGTCTATGCACTCCACTCCAGTAGTATTAGCTATAATCATTAAGTATATTTGAAAATATTATTTTATTCCTATTTTTCAAATTTATATGTATATATATATATAAACTTTAAATAGTTAAATAAATTTAGTTAATACTTAATTCAATACATGAAAAAATATATAATTTTAATTTAATAATTATTACAACTGAAAATATTATAACATATAAATATAACAAAAATATATTTAATAAAAAGTTACTAATATATATTGTATTATATATATATATATATTGTTTGTTTAAAATAATTAATAAATTTTGTTATTAAGAGAACAATATTTTCACACTTAATATTATATAAATTAAAAATATTATATATAAAATATTAATTTTAATATTTATGTATTAAATATTATATAAATATATGTATGTATTAATGTGTGGATTTAAGTTTAAATATGAATTAAATCTGACGTGGAAGATATAGCTAACGTCTATAAATTCAACAAAAATGAAATATCTAAATTTTTTGCTAACAGGTGATATGGTTGAAGTGCTGTTATTGTTACCTAATATCTATATCTGAGTGTCATATTGAATTTTGAGCTAACGCCTAACAGGATGTATGTGTTTTGCTTGAGTCTTGGTTTTCAAATTGCAAGTACACTTACTCATAGCTCCACAATTACAATTAAGACAACCTTCTAAAACATTCAATTTATCCCAACGCGCACTCGACGCCGAGTACATTCCTGAATACTAGTCGACAAGTCGCCCGACTAGTCGTAAAAAGTATACAAAGTGTTTATAATTATACATAAAATTACTAGATTTAATATATAAATAATATAACTGAACATGTTAGTTTTATAATTTAAATTTAGTAATAAAATAATATGTTCAAAATAAGCATGGCACACCACATTAAGCTGTTGAGTAACCAGCTCGTCTAAAACCTTAAGGTGTTAGAGGAAGACCCCAATTGGATCATATATTTAACACTCCCCCTCACTCTCGAAAGCCCATTTATGGGTCGAAGAGTGGAACACCGGCGTCCATCTTTGGGGGTGGCTGGGAATCGAACCTTAGTCCTCCCGCCAGCCTAAACTCTGATACCATGTTGAGTAACCAGCTCATCTAAAACTTTAAGGTGTTAGAGGAAGGCCCCAATTGAATCATATATTTAACATAAGCATGGTATACCATATTTATGGTTATGAAGGCCCCAAGTTGGGCTACGAGACTCTTGGGCGACGTTCACGTCAACTAGTCGATGACAAGTTGGGTTTCGAGACTCTCGGCGCCCGAGTATTTTTGCATCGACTAGTCGCTGACTAGTCGCCTCCATTATAACAATCTGTAACCTACTCGGGTGGTCTCCGTGAAGACCTTAGTGAAAGAAGGGATTTTTAGCGAGTATATGTGAATTGTGAGCTTTCTGAAGCTCATTTATAGGTAGATTTTAGTTTAACAATGAATATTTAATTAACTAAGTGGTTTAATGAGATGCACACAGTTAGATAATTCTTCTTTAATTTTTAGTTAATAACGGATGAATTGATCGTTGGATTTGTAAATGGAAAGCTAGGGTTTATGTTCACCTCATCACGTTGTACTCATGTATTAGGTGGGGGTAACATGTCTTGGTATGCTAGAGTGTAAATCTATAGATTATTTTCTACCTGCTAAGCTACAATTTAAACAATCACTCTAATAGTGAGCTGGTATATAACTTTACTTTTCTATTCCGATTCTTGTTTTTGTATATGATGTATGTTTTCTTGCATCAAAAAGTTTTATGCTAAAAAGTTTTGATCTATATTGGTAATTTAAGATTTTTTGTGGTTGGTATGTATCACTGGTTATTAATGTTTGCTGATTCCTTTAGTGGATTATTTAGAAACTTGGGTGTATCTGAGTTCAAGGTTATCACGGCGCCAAGTCGACCCTCGATGCCCGAGTACCTTCGTGAAGACTAGTCGATAAGTCGCCCAACTAGTCATAAATGTCGACAAAATGTTCATTATACATATAATTACTTGATTTAATATTTAATATAATTGAACACGTTAGTTTTATAATTTAAATCAAAATTTATAGAATAGTAAGTTCAAAATATGCACGGTACACCACAATTATTGTAATGAAGACCCCAAGTCGGGTTACGAGACTCTTGGGCGACCTTCACGTCAACTAGTCGACGACAAGTCATGTTTCGAGACTCTCGGCGCCTGAGTACCTTCGCGTCGACTAGTCGCTGACCAGTCGTGGACTAGTCGTCTTTGTGATAACAATGTTTGAGTCTTTATGTGTTTTTGCATGTGAATTATATGTTTTTTGGTATCAAAAAGTGATTGTATTCTATAAAGCTTTTATCGTAATTAGAATTTTATGGATTTTTGGTGATTTGTATTTATAAGTTCTTATTGATACGTGTTTGCTGGTTTCCTGTCTTATACATAAAACTGGTTTGCTATTCTAAAAAATATTACGATGTGATGTGCCATGTCATATTGATAAGTTTCAAGTAAAATCATATTTGATTGACATTTCACTAGTGAAATTGTTCCAACTGATATTTTCTTTTTTCCCGCCTTTAACTTTAAAACGCAATTATTTTTTTACTTTTTACTGTAAGTTTTACCTTTTCGATGCATTGTGTGTGTTTGCATGCATATTATTGGTATGAATTTGTGTGTGCCTGCAAGTGAGAAAAAGTTGTTTAACTTGCCGCTTTATAATTAAACCTAATGGAAGGAGTTCCGGACTGCCGGAATGCCTCTGCCAGATTTTCTGAAAAAAAATGTCGGACTATTTCAGTTTGAGCCTTCACTAATGGTATTTATTAGATATTTGACTAAATACCTATTCATTTTTTTTCCAGCAAATCTATGCCTCAGCAACTGTAAAGAGTGAACCGGAAAACGGGACACTCTCACAGGCAGAAACAGTGTTTAATGCTACTAAGGTTACGACAAATATCAGAGTCCAATATGCGATCTTCAAGTATCATTGTATATTTATGAATGCGTGCTTTTGTCTGTTACTGATAAGTGAGTGCTCTGTTATGTTCAATATTGCTGAAATTACAGGAGGTTTTGAAAAAGAAAGGGCTAATACGCAAGACACATGAAGCAATATTAAGTGTTTAAAGACACAGGAAAACACCTTAAATGACACCATTCTAGATCTACAAGGTGTGTATCATTCTTTAAATAGACCTATGATGGAACGAGGTAACCTTTCACCAGAAGAGAGCGAGGTGAAGAATATTTCAAGTAATCTGAAGCACACAAATTCTGCAGCTGAGATTGTGTGTCAGCTAAAGATACGTGCCACGATACTCAGGGTTTTTAATTTCCAATGATGAAGGATATGCTTGGGGTTGCTGCAACCCTTGGGAAGGTGGATGATGACAATATTAGCAGGTTTACGCAGTTCATATTCATTCATTAACCTTGTATTCCATATCTTGTATTCAACCAAGTGCTATGGGTTCCAAGTCTTTCTGATTTTCCCAGCAATTAAAATTCCTACTTCATAGTTGTGTCTAGTGATATATTCCGTTGATCTGATCATAATGACTACTAATATCAAGCATGATCAAGATATCTTTCTGTTGTTATTTCTATACTCTGTCTCATGTATCATGTATGCCTGCAGTCCATATGTTGGTGATTTTATAATTAATGACCCACAAAGAAGGCTTCATTGATTACGCTGTGAATATATGATCTACATCGACAGGGAAAACTGTTATTTATAAAGAACTAATAATGAGATTTACAGAAGGGGGTTGAATATAAATCTCAAAACTTTTTCAAGTTTTGAGCAGTTTTAAGACTAAGTGAATACAATACAATTGTGTGTGAATTGCTTTAAGCAAGTGCAGACAGATATATATTCAAGAACACAAATGTAAATAACAAAAAGACCTTAAAAACTTTTCTGGTGGATTTGTTGTTCCACCAGAGATGGTATTCCGAAGAATCTGTGATACAAAGAATTGATCACAGCTGCGTCCTAGTACAAACTAGATGATTTTCTCTCAAGGTTTTTCTAAACAGCTCTGGAAAATTCACATCTAATTACTAGCTGTAACTTGGTTTATATATCACCAAGTTTTTACAAGTGAAGACAAAGATAAAGTACAATAATAAAATAGTTCTCCACTTGTTTCTACTCCATTTCTATCCAGTACAATATTGGATTATCTGTTGACTTTCCTTTTTGTACCAGAGTTAAAACGGCTGCTTTTTCTTCTGTTCCTCAAAGAGGCTACCACATTCCAGTTGTCTCTATCAACCCATGTGCCTCTGTCAGCTTTAGAAACTGTCACTATCAACTGCTATGCAACTAAGTATCCGTTGAAGCTTTCATCCGTTGATGGCTTTATTGACACTCTTATCCGTTGATGCTTTAGCAGTTGAAGCTTTACCCGTTGGTGTACTCATCCGTTGAAGGATGTTATCCGTTGAAGCTTTAGAGACATCCGTTGAAACTTTGTTTCTCATCCGTTGAAGGCCTTTAAGTTATCAGTTGATACCACTTCATTTATACAAAATTACAAGGCATGAAGTATTTACAATTAGCCCTCCTATTTGCATATCCTCTAGTAGTCAACATGACTTATAATTTCCCACAACTTCTAAGAATTATAACTCAAATACAGAGACTGAAATGTGCTACAACACTAGACTTATTTCTAAGTAAAGCTACACCATCAACGGATAGCCAAAGTGGTCTTATCCGTTGAGGCTACAAATACTAGATTTCTACTTAAGTGTTTTGTTTAACATATCATCAAACTAATGCACATATGTTCCTAACAATCTCCCCCTATTTATGTCTATAAGAATTGTAGGCATAAATTCAGGGTTAACTTGATGATAACAAAACACTTAACAGATATAAGAGTTGAAACTAAGTAGAAATTCAAAAGTGCTGCAAAAGTATGTTTACTGAGATGGAATTGAAGATTTATAGTGTTTCCAAGGGTGCTCCTCTAGCCTGAGCAAATCATCTTCTTTTCCTTTGTCCCCTTGTTTTCTTTCCTAGCCTCCTGTCATTTTCCTCAATTTGGAGTTGGAGTTGTCTGTAGAATTCAGCTTCATCTTCATCACTGATATCCAACTTAGATTGCATGTCCTTTCATTCTTTGTGCCTTTATACTTGAACACTAGCCTTTCTGGTAGGTGTCTGTAAGCATCTATTCCCCTTACTTCCTCCAGTTCATCCAGGTAGAGTTCAATATCTGAACATTCTTTTATGTCACAAATGTGAACATAATCATCCTTAGAGATTGGTGGCTTGGGCTTAGGTTTGTGTTTCTGAGTGAATTTTATTGAGGTTGGGGGAGGTGTAGATTTGGATTTTCTTTTCTGTTTCTTTGGTGGTGGAGAAGTAGTTAAAAAGGTAGGCAATTTGATGGTGTCCCAATCAATAGGTTCCTCTTTAGGGAAGATTGGTTCACCATGAATATTTATATTAGGGTCAGCAATAACAGGTGCAGGAATGGAAGGTAGTGGTTTAGATTGTGATTTGGTTGCCTCAGTGTTATCTTCAATCCTTCTTTGTGCC
Source organism: Apium graveolens (assembly GCF_009905375.1). NCBI lineage: Eukaryota > Viridiplantae > Streptophyta > Magnoliopsida > Apiales > Apiaceae > Apium > Apium graveolens. The sequence goes on from NC_133650.1 coordinate 307,109,325, forward strand.
TTGGCCTACCTTCTGTTACCCTTCTGCTATTCCTTTCTTTCCTCACTTCTTTCCTCTACTCTTTCACCAAGCAGATTCCCAACAACCTCACTTGAGTTTTCAGTCTTGCCTTCACTCCTGTCTTCAATCCCTTTCTTCACTTCTTCAAGTTGGTTTGACTTTAGCTGTTTTTCAAGCTTTGCTTGTGCTCTTTTGTCAGCCTTTAGCTTTTTAGCTTCTTCCTTCAACCTTCTGGCTTCTTCCCTCTTGGCTATTGAGAATTTGGGATGTCCTTGTGTCACACAGATACTCTTTCCCTCTCTATAAATGATAGCCATATTCATTCTTTCCACTGCATCCTTGGTCTCTTTGTACTTTAGGATATTACCTCCCAAAACTTTATCTTCATCAGGCTTTGGAAGGGGAAAGTCCACTTCCTTTAGTTGAGCAAAGTTTAGAGGGTTCTTAGTAGAGTCCTTGTTGAATCTGGTGGTTGGCTTGAGTACCATAGGTTTTAGGTTCCTTGAAGAAGTTTCTCCAACCTTATTCCTCCTTACTGGCTTTTTCTCCATAATGACTGGCTCAACTTTTGTGCTGTGTTTCACAGATAAAGATTTTGTAGTTGTAGAGTCAAACACTTGTTGTATCCTTTCATCAATTTTCTCCCATTGCTCTTTCACCTGAATCTCAGCTGCTGCTATCAGGATTAGGTCAATTCCATCAAGCTTTCCTTTGATTTGAAATGTTGGAGAAGTAGTGATGGCAGGAACTAGCACTTTGGATATTTACTCCTTTATCAATTCCCATTCAGGTAAATCTGGAATAGAACTAGGGCCTTCATCTCCCCTTAAGTTCATGCTTCCATCAAATGAAACAGAGTCATCATCATTGGAATTTACTCCAAATTCCTCAGATGGCTCACCAGCTGTAGAAGGCATTCTATTGACAGCAGCTTTATCCCTTTGAAGAGATTCTGAAGTATGTACCAGATTTAAAGTCTTTTCTGCCTCCTCATTGCCCTGAGTAGCCAAAAGTTGATAGGCTGACACAGGATGAGTAAAAGTGTCAGCATCCAAGGAAATGTTATCAATTACAGCTTTGTAGGGTTGCTAAAATTGTCTTTCCTTTTCAGCATCATCCACAATCATTGACTCACTAGCAATGGCTGTATCCACCCTTATATCCCCTGTACCTGCCTTTCTCTCAATTTCTCTCTTTTCTTGCATCGGGGGCTCCCCCTAGCTCACATGCCTCACATCCTCACCTTCACCTACTAAGGTGGTACTCCTCTCACTTTCTTTTGCCATGCTGGAAGAAATAACATGCATAATTGTACTCTCAAGCTCTCCTTTTGTCTGAGAGCAACCCAGCCACTAACTCAAATTTTCACTCCCTTCCCTCAGCCTAGAAGTGATTGTACAGTAACCAGTTCAGAAAAGAGAGAAATTGTATATGTTTGCATCCTAGATAGAGATAATATTTACCTTCAAATTTTAGTGTTAGGACCGATTCGTATTACTGATAAAACAATAAAACTAATAGTTTAACTGATTAGTATTATAATTCAGAAAACTGTGGTTGAGAACTAGCCTGATTTCACCTGATTTGATAAAAAATAACTGACGGCTCTTTTAGAGATTAGAATTAGAGATTGAAAAAGAATGTAAATATACATCTATATTATTAATATGTGAATAAGGTTTTGCAAGAGACGCTTACCCTGATACTCTCTTTCCTTAGCCCACAAGGACAAGAACCTCCCATCATAGTTGAGGGAAATTCAGAAAAGTAATCTGTTTTATTTGCAGCCTTGCTGTTTGGACTTGTACCTTTAAGCTCACTGCCTCCTCTGTTTTAAAAACTTTATGAACAAAACAATAAGAAAGTATTGATGAGAAATGAGAAAGATACATAGGACCCTTTGTAGGAATTGTATTGCACATGTCAACTACTTGAAGAATGCAACTACTTACTGTATGGTTGAGAATTGATCTAGATTATCTTTGATCTAGATTATCTTTGATCTAGATTATCTTAATGGCCTCTGACATGAAATTATAAACACCTAAGCCAATTATGCACAGCCGAAGTGACATAATCCTTAATGTGTGTAAAATTAAGTTGCATTGATGTATAGTTATGGATACTTGTTCGGATAGCTTTAAATTGTTAAGAGAAATTGATCAGTATTCTTACTATAAAACAGGCGTGGCTTCCTTTTATGGATCTTAAGCAACGAAAGGTTGACAGGGCCCAAATATTGAAGACATGTTGCTCAAGAGTGAAATGCTTCATTGGTATGAGAGATTGCTTTGGCTCATATATAGACAGTCCTAACTTGTTACCTGTTCATTGTCATTATTGCTTTCGCAAATTAGGTGATTGACTTATTTTTGCAGAAACTGATGGTGGCTTTTACCCAACCCCATCGAAGGTATGTGGATCGATTTCCCTTCCTGCAAACGTGACAAGATGCATTGTCATAGGAATATGACCATTTTTATAGGATTACAGGGAAATTACATGACGTTGAGAGTATATTGCACTTTCTGAATGAACAAATTTATAATATTGGCATATTGTGTAATGTGTATTGCATTCTTATCTATTTGCTTCATTTACAGTACAAACAAGCTTAGTTACCCGGACTCTTCATTTTGCAAACAAATATTGCTAGATCATGTAGTTGGATTATATACCTCGATTATTTGATGATGTGTATCCTTGACTGATGTAATATTATTTAATATATGAATATATTCTATATTCTCCAATTTATATGTAATTGATGACTGATAATAGTGAATTGTTTGTTCTGTAGACCGATTTATCACATCACCATTGTTACACCACTGCTTTGAAGAACTTTGGCCAGAAGTCTTTAGAGAAAGATAGAGGTGTCTTATTTCCGCTATGTATTTGTATTATTTGTTGTGCCTGGAGCCTTTTAATGTCAGTTTTGTTGTCACTCACATTTTCTTTTACTGATCTTCAGATGTAAATGTTGAAATTTTTAAAGATGGAAAGAAACTATCACTTCAGCAAGTGGAGAAACAATATCAAGACTGGATTTTCCAGATGCATAATCTCTATGATGAAGAGAGTGATTGTGGTGAGGATGAACATGTTATCATCATTAATCCCTCAAACAAGAAACAGCTTGTGATTTCTTCAGATGGTAAGTTGTAGGATTCTGTTCATATTATTGTACTTCTGATGTTGTCAATGTTGGCTCTCTGTTTGTGGATATTATTTAGCACGAGTAGAAGAAGAGTATATACCCTTTTCCATTCTCTATTTTTTAAGTATGCTTCTTTCCATGTTGCTCACTTTTGGTGCAATTTATGGATCAGTTATCAGGGTTCATAGACACATCAGGAGGAAGGGAAAATCCTGGCGGTCGGGACAGAAAATTAAAGTTTTGAAAGGAGCGTGCTCAGGAGTTTATAAAAACAATATCTATTGTGTTCTAGAATACATTCTTTTAGAAGGATTTCAAGGCGATGCAGGTGGTAAGTAAAATTCAAATTACATGCACATTTTCCGCACCAATACGCTGTACCAGAAATTTTGTAGTGTTTAAATAAGGTAGAGCTAGCAATAAATGGATAAAAACCTCTTCTAGAACTCTCTGTATTTGTTCAAAAGAGTTAATTGTTCAATATCTGACATCGTGTACTTATGTAACACTTTATATAATAGTTTAGACCTAAACTTTGTTAACTTAAGGAATCTAACCCCATCTCTTTTTGTCTTTTTGCTTCCCTCTCTTTCTGTTCAAAGGGGAAACTCGAATTATCTGCAGGTACATGAGATACTTAACTGAAATTTTGTTTTTATGTGCCTATGTTCTTTTTACTGACTTTTGTACCTGTTTTGCTTTTTGTATAATTACTTAAACAATTGGAAGGCAGTTAGGTATTTCAGATGAAAAGGGATGCCTTATTTTTGAGGACGAAGACGGAAATCCAGCAATAGATATCCGTGAATCTAAGTCACTTCCTATTAGTATTATTGATACGGGAAAGGTTCAACCTTTATATCAACACTAGTCACACAAAACCGTCACATTTTGCTTTGTTTTCAGTGTAATAAGTCTTGTTCTAATATGATTGGGGTAAGTTTTTTGATTGAACTTATCCTCACCAGTGTCTGTCTGTTGAAACTGCCGAGTGGATTTCGCAACTTGAAAAGCGGCAGAAGAAAATTCCATCATCAATCGATATTCTTAGTGCCAGTCATTGTGAAGAACTGGAAGTTGAAGGGGTAAGTCTTACAAGTTTTATAAATTACAAACTGTAATGCACATTTCATCATAGCTACACCCTCTGCAATCACATTGAAAAAAAGTTTTTAGTTACCTTAATTGCTTTTTAATTTGCTTTTATACTGGTTCTATAAGGTCGCTACTGCAGTCGTTACAAATTTGGTTTATCTTTCAGTCATTGCCTTTTGATGCTGTCGTCACTGCTGGTCATGCTTCTCCCGACGAAGTTATAGCAGTTGTTCGTCCTGCCTCTTATGGTAGTGTGGCGGTTTCTGAAAAATTAGACCAGAAGCATATTGCAGTGACAGACTTAGATATGGTTCTAGAAATAAAATTAAATGCTGAAGATAAGGATCTACAAAAAACTAGCCATGTTCATTCTTTTCGTGCTTCACCTTCATCTCGTAAAGGGTTTCGTGGTCTATATATATTCTCAGTGAACCCCAAATTGATATTTGAAAAAGCTGGTGAATATACATTTTCCTTTCACATTGTAAGTAATTAGTGACATGCTAGTTGCTTAATGTTATGTTATTATACACATTTTCCTTTCACTATTCATTCCTTTATGTTATGTCATAAGATACTGAATGCAACATTTCCCACATCTGTTGTTTTATGTCATGGCTTTGAGATTCTTCAGAAAGAATCGGACTGCAGTAGTTATGTTAATAGTGTAAGGGTTAAGGCACAGTCCCAGGTTAAGAGGTGGGCGCTTGTGAGTGATATGCAACATGCAAAGCTTAGTGTAAGGTAAGATGGTGACCATCTATCATATTCCTGAGTTTTATTATTTTCTCTAAAAATTTGTAATATAAGTAAATGTCTTCTTTCGTTATAACTAACAATATCTGGTGTGAACTAAACAAAATTTCTGCTCAGGGTTGGTTCGCATTTCCCCCCAATTTCTATTGCATGCTACGATGTCTATGAAAACCGTACATCATTTCGGCATGTCCCTAAATTGATAGCTAAAGTTTCAACAAAGCAGGGTGTTATTTTGTTTCAATCTGAAACACTGAAATCGCATCTTTTATCCAAATGTTCAGTTATTACGGCAGAGGTATAATATATTCACAGCCTTTATTTGAGTTCTTTTGAAGTTTTAAGCATATACATTTTCCATTAAAGACTCTCTCAATTTATCTGTAGAACATACTGGTTAAAAGTAGCGAAGTGGACCTAATTCGCCCTGGCTATGAAGCCCAGTTAACGATATGTTCAAAAGATGAACCCTTTGACGTGAGCGTTCCATGCAAAGGTATCCCTATGTTAGCCAATAGTAAAATGGTTCCCTTTCTGATCAATAGACCTTTTAATGCTGTTACTATGTGACTAGAAATATTTGGTCAGCTTTTATTGTCTTCTGACTGTATCATTTGCCTCAGTTCTTCCAGGATCAATAGACCATCTTAATGCTAAACCAAAAGATTTTATGAAGCATCTACTTCCTGGAAATGTTGTGCAAGAGCTCGAACTAGAGGTTAAAGAAATTTCAAGACCTTGAAATCAGTTGCCTTAAGAAACTTTGATTTAGATACTCATTAAAGAGATACAGTATGTATTGGCTTTCTGAAAATCCGTATATATAGCAGGATTATTTCATCCCTTACTACTTTCTTCTCGTGATTTAATGTTTTTTTAATTAAGGAAGCCATTTTCTTTTATTTGTCTTTATACATATTTAATTCTGAGTTTTTAACAGGTGTTTGATGCCTATGGTAATCACGTTAAACAAGGTTCAGATTTGTCATTGGGTGTGGATGGATTTCATTTTCAACAGAAAACAAACATAGTACAGGTGGGTCCTGTTACTGAACTTCTACTGATACTTTCTATTTTGTTTCCCTTCCCATGCACCAGCAAGTACAAACAGTATATATCTGTCAAATTTATTAGGTACTTCCATAATTATGAAATTTCATGGTTTTTAACACAATTAGTACTAACATATCAGCCTGCCACTTGGGTGCTGTGTATCAACATAAAACAATAATCATATTAGTAATGGTTTAGTGGAAGAAATATTAAGGGTAGTTGATGGAAGCTTTGCCTCATTCTAGAAAAAAGGCTGATGCTGTATCAAATAACTAGTGGGGGGCTAGGATGAAAAAAATGGCAAAGTTTGTCCTAAATAGAAAGAAAGCTATATTGTGTTTAAGGTGGTATTTCGTTGGGTTTTGATTTGTCAGGTAAGATTTAAAAATCAAATTTGATAATTATTCACTGGTGTACTTTCTGCGGTCTGTAGATTTTATTTGTATCATTGTATGTGTATATGTATAATACCCATGTACGTATATACATACCACTTGTATGCCGGATCATATAACTATATATCAGTTTATATATTGCTGGGTTGATATATGTAATTTAGAAAGCCAGTTGTCGAGTAGCTAGCCTGTGCCTTTCTTTTCCGTTGCTGTTTTTAATTTCTATGCTTATTTTTTTACTCTGAATGCTACTTGGCTGTCCTAATTCCGATATTTTGTTCATTCATCAGTTTTTTATACAAGAACTATTGTTGCCTCACAGGTGGATGATCATGGACGTGTTGATCTCAGTGGTCTCTTGAAAGTTTCAAAAGGCTATGGGGAAAGTGGTATGCTTAATTTCTTTTCAAAGGCATGACATGTTTCTCATAATTTAGAATTTTCTTGGCTACTTGCCATTCCTGGTGCATCTTGTTCTATTAGCTAATCAGTTATGCTTAGCTTCAATGTTCGCTAATCTGCTTTAGGATCATTTTTTTTATTTCGTTATTGTCTATTAGTTTGTTCTCATCTTGTAATTTTTTTTTTGTAAAAATGTATTCTCATTCTCAACTTCTTCAGTTAGTTATTGATTCCTTCTCATTACTTATTTTGCTAAATTTCTAAAAGAATTCTAAAATTTTCGTACTTCAATTAGTTTGAATTTACTTTTTTCTCATCAATAATTGTTTCTTACCTCAATTAGTTTGAAATTACTTTTTTCAGATTTCCCAAAACCCAATGCTGCGCTGTAAACTAATAAGTGAATTATATTCACACATGTGATATAGTAACACAAATATTATTTGCAAAAAACAAAAAACAGATATATTTGGAGCTACACTTGAATACAGTGTGAGGTTTTGAACCTACTCTATGAATCTATATACGAGGATAATATACTACTGATCATCTGTATATGTTCTTGAGATTTCTTTGTTAGTACTATTATTAAAACAAATAATATCTGCAGAGTTGCAGTTCACATTCAATATGATGCCTTTTTCTGTGCAGTATCCCTTTCTGTTTTCTCAAGCAAAAGCAACAAATTGCTTTTTAAAGTGAAGTCCCAAATTGAGAAAAGAATGCTTAGAGTTGCAACTAAGGTTTGTAACATGTCTATCTTCTATTTTCCCATTACATTTTTTCAATTCAGTTGAAGTTGTGCAGCAGATATTTGCCGAAGTTTTTTAATTTGAATTGATTTTCCTCATCTTTTTTACTCAGATACCTGAGAAATGTTGTGCTGGTTCTCAACTGGAAGATGTTGTGTTTGAAATTGTTAACTCTGATGGTGTTGTGGATGAAACAATCGATGATAACGAGAAGGGTGACATGTCCCATTCTCTTGTATTGAAGTCTGATTCAACAGATATGGATGATACTGTGAAATACAGCTTTCGTCATGGTTGCTGCACTGTTCGTACTATTCAGCTCCCTGAAATAGAAGGAAGCTTCTCCTTTCGTGCTGCACATTCTCGCTTCCCAAAGCTCAACATGACCATAACGGTTACAAATTCTATCTTGCAAATTTTCTAACATGATAGTGATCCCTATATTGATAGCTGTGATTCTTTTGTAGGTGCTTGTAGAGACAGCCCCTGAAATTGTGTATGAGAGTAGCCAGCCTCAGTGTACAGCTGAAGAAATCTCACTCCAAAATAATTTATCTGGTTTTAGAATTCCAAAAGTGGAGCATGACGATAATGCAATGGTGCTGGGACCAAGCCCAGACTCTGCTAAGAGCATAGGAAACTTAGTTAAGAGCCTTTATGATGAGCGGAAGGTATACTGCTTTGTATAAAATATGAAGTTGTGCACGGAGTCTATATCGTAAATTAGAAAGAAAAAAAAAAGGATTTATAGTGATGTATCGAAGAAATGCTATGTCTATCTCCTGTTGAGATCTTTTATATTTCGTCCCAGATTTCTGATCTTATTGGCAATAAGTCCAACTTGCTCATATGACTGAAAAGCTTTAGCTGAGACGCCCCATGTATATGAATATTTCATAAATAAATATATAACAATAAAAAGTTTAGCTTATAGTCTGACTTCTATTATTTATCAAGCCTCTTTTTTTGTGTGTCAAATGTGCCTCTCACCTTGCAGGAACTTGAAGACAAGTTTTTGCAGGATGGAAGGCGCATTGGAGAGCATGAACAAAAGCTTAAAACATTCCATGCCCAACGGTTGGAATATGAGAAAGCCCTGTCCGAATTGCAAGGTTGTAATGCAACAACTCTTAGTCTCTCTCTGTTATGTTCTTAATGTGAAGATACTTAAATGATTCAATAATATAACACTGATGGGAGTGGCAGACACTGTCAATAAAAATAGTTTACAAAAATCCATCTTATGATTTTGTTGTTAATCAATGCTTTGTGTATTCTTTCAGTTAGTTAATTTACATGATATCTACAAAAGTAGTTAAATTAACTGGTACTAAAATTTAAGTGACTGTTGTTTGATTTCTCCTCAGCTTCACTGGAAGCTAATTCTAATGGGGATTCAAGTAATTCACCTAAAAAAGAGAGAATGTTGGGAGAGATTGAATCAAGGGCTCACACAGCTGCTTCTGTTGTCTGCAAAGTACTGAAAGACAAGAAATATCATGATTTCTCAAAAGATATTTTAGGTGTGGTTGCGCTTCTTGGAAGTGTTGAAACAAATGAGCTTGCCAGGTCTCTTTCTACCAATGAATTTTTAGTTTAATAAACTTACACGATAGAAGCCTGTGCATAATTTTCTCTGTTTTTTCCTTGACACAGGATTTTGACAGAGTTCCTTGGAGAGGAGCAAATGCTTGGAGTTGTGTGTAAATCCTATAAAGCTGCTCATAATCTTGAAACGTGTGATGTACATGGAAATGTGAACTGTTCCACTGGTCTTCAAGCATTGGCATCTGCACTTGGCACATCTTTAGATGGACGTTATTCTGTTATCTGTCTTGAAGATGTAAGGTACTGTAAAGAATGATGAAAATACTTTCTGTTGCTTATTTAGATACTTCTTCGTCGAATATGTTATTCCCGGTAGATATTAGTTTACTTGTAAGAGAGATGTGCAACTTGTTACACTTTAAACAGAGAGACGTGATTTTAATGTTCAGACTTTTATTGTGAAGAGTGATGTGCAACCTATTGTGTAACAGGCCATACGAAGGCGAATGTGACAGTGGAGATCCTCAGAGAAGGCTTTTGTTGTCTGATCCTACATTACCAAATGGAAAGACTCCACCAGGATTTTCAGGATATGCTGTCAATATGATATATTTGGATGCTAATCAGTTATACACAAGGACTTCTGGAGGTAAAGGTCTACGGGAGACCTTATTCTATCATATTTTAGGTGAGGTACAGGTTTATAGAACTAGGGAAACAATGAGAAAAGCACTAGAATGCATCCACCATGGTGCGGTTTCTTTGGATGGAGGTATCGTAAGGAAAACTGGAGTTATTTCTCTAGGATGTGGGTAAGATATTTGTTTTACAATTAGTTATATGTATGTTGTTATGAGCTTTCAGTCTGGCCTTTCTGAATTCTTCCCCCATTTCTCCCTAAGTTTGATTAAAAATCTATGTCACAAGACTATAGTATCTGACGTGCAGTGCTTTTCATTTCTTCGGGAAACCCTCTATACACTTTCCAGTTGTTGCACCTCAAAGTCAAAATTCTCGCTATCAACGTATGATTGATGCAAAGAAGTCCATGTTGAGAACAATAAATGACCAGCTAGACAAAGAAAATGAATTATATGACGAGACCCTGAAAAAGTTTGAGAAGAGCAAAAACAAGTATGCGAAATTCTTGGATGCAAAGGCATCATTACTGCAACAGTTCAATGATAGTGCATGGAACTCCCCCTAGCTGATTATACAGCACATTTGTGGTTTGTTTTTTGCAGTCAGAGTAAAATATTACTACAATTTTTGGGAGTACATTGTTATAAAATCATGCTTGTCCCAGGTGAAATCATGTATTTTGTACAGAATGATAGGTACTTGATTGATGGGTTGAAAATTAGAGTGAGGAGCTTCGTAGTCTTCTGAACTTAAAGTTGCATATACATTAAGTTTGTTGATTTGAGGACTTGATAAAGAACACATAATGGGGAAATGATTGATATTGGAGGACCTTCAAACAGAGCATGTGTAGTTTTAAGGCAGGTTATAGTCGGTCTTTGATGTCGAGAAGCAAGAGCTTATCCAGTTCCTAGCACAGAGTTCAAACCCTGTTCAGGTTCAGGCAATGCTCTTCAGTATATTGTTTGATATACATGTCTGGGTTTCAAGGCTGCTTTTAACTGTGTCGATAGAACATTATCTGATTTTGTTCAACTGAGCATATTGTTCTGATTACATTTTGTGTACTTGTGGTTTTATTATCTACATTATATATGAAAAGAAGTTTGAGTTTGTAAGAGCAATTCCAAGATGTAAAATTACTATGGCTATTGTTATAATTTGGCATTAAAAAATGTTTTTTTGCTAAAATAACTTTTGCACTTATATACTAGTTCTATTTTACAACCAAGAATTTTCATAATTAAATAATATTTTATTCAATCATTCACTTTAATTTAAAGAGAATCTCTTTGTACTCCATTATTAGTTATTAGTTATTTGATGATGTGTCAAGAAACCTATAACTATCTTTGGTCCTACGTATCAGACTAAATATTGATTTATGCATTTATCCATTTATTTTGAGTAATTGACAGTTTGTAACCCACTTTTATTTTCATTTTTTTGATTTATTTTTTCTGTCAACTTACACCCCATTAAAATTAATTTCCCTTCTATTTGCACCATGTTGTTGACGACTTTCCATCCAAGTTGATCGTTATCTTTAACGGAATCGGGGGCATTTCAGTAAATTACTAATTAAACTAGAAGAAAATAAGAGTATTTGGTAATTTGTAACCCATTTCCTTGGGTGTTTTTTCAATTCGGGTATATATTATGTTTCCTTGCAAGTTACACCTTTAACTTTGAATTTCGCTTTGTTTTGCACCCCTGGACTGTTTTTAACTTTTATATCAGGGATAAAATCGAAAATTTCTGGTTTCCAAGAACAAATCGCCGGATCCTTAGATTTCCCAGTCCAAACCAACAAATAAATACATGAATCGATTGTAAATAGGGCTGAACAAATTAAACCGAAACCGAAAAACCGAACCGAACTTGTACTAATGTAGTTCGGTCCTGATTTTTCAGAAATTTGTTCTATTCTCTCCGGACCAAATAGACCGAAATAAAATTTGGTTTGTTCCGATTCTTTTAAAAAATATTTCGGTTCGAACCGAATAGACCGAATAGACCAAATCATAAATACTGTAATTTTTTATTATATGTTTACATATATCTTAAAAATTATAATCGTCGTTTTTAATTTATAATTATACTCGTACACTCTTAGAATTCTACATATCACCTTACTTTAATTATATTTTAGATTTCATATTTTTTGGTTTGAAATTTTTAATACAATTTTCTTTTTTCTTTTAAAAAAAATTCGGTCTGTTTGGTCCAAAACCGGGCCGAATAGAATTATTTGGGTTCAGTTTGGTCCGGTCCGGTCCATAATAAAATTTCGGTCCGGTTCGGTCCAAGAAAAAATGATAATTCAGTTTTCCGGTCTATTCGGTTCGGTCCGGTTTTCGACCCAACCGATCGAATGCTCATCCCCATTTGTAAATAACAAGCAAAAGCTATTTGTAATATTAAATTTCATGAAAAATACACGAAAATCAAACCCCCAATTTGAAATAAGAATCCTAGAATCGAGTTTAATTTTTTATTTTAGCGAATATGGATCGGCCTATTAAATATTCGCTCAATTTATAATTAGATTTTTTATCGGATTGAATCCTGGATCGAATCTTTAATATGCTGATTCATATCCGCTAAAATAAAAATTAAACTCGATAATATGTTTCTTATTTTGAATTGAGGGTTTGACTTCTGGGCTTTTTTCATAAAATTTGATATTTTTGCTTGTTATTTGCAATGGATTCATGTATTTATTTGTAGGTTTGGATTGGGAAATCGAAGGATCCAGCGATTTGTTCTTGGAGACCAGAAATTTCCGATTTTACCCCTAATATAAAAGTTAAAAACAATCCAGGGATGTAAAACAAAGTGAAATTTAAAGTTAAGGGTGCAACTTGCAAGGAAACATAATATAGATCCGAATTGAAAAAACTCCCAAAGAAATGGGTTACAAAATACCAATTACTCTTATTTTATTATGTTTTAATTAGTAATTTACCGAAATGCCCTCGCTTCCATTAACGTTAACGGTTATCTTGGATGGAAAGTCGTCATTGGGGTGCAAATAGAAGCGAAATTAATTTTTATGGGGTGCATGTTGACGGAGAAAATAATGTAGACACAAATCGCAAAAATGAAAATAAATGTGGATTACAAACTGCCAATTACTCATTTATTTTTGGGTGGTGGCCCTAAATGTCAATTTGGGGTTAAAAATGGCCCCAAATGTCACTTTAAAATGGTACATCGTATACCGTTTATGCAAAACATCTAAAACGGAACTTCGTGTAATATTTTGGCATTTTGAATTTTTTTTTATGCATAAAATGGTAGATAAAGTTCCGTTTTGGTACAAAACGCGATATGATGTACCGTTTTGAGCCAAAACGCTACTTCAACCACCGTTTTGCACATTATAAAAAAATTAAAAATAAATAAATTAAAGTACAAAACGGAAGACGAAGTACCGTTATGAAGTGACATTTTGGGCCATTATTTTCAACAGTGACATTTTGGACCATTTAGCACTCAAAAATGACATTTTGGTCCATTGTTCTTTATTTTTAGCTATATATTGAAATTGATTTTTTTTATTTTAATCATATATTATAGCTATAAAACTAAATATAGTTATGCATTGGACTTATTCCGACTATTTTTGATTTGATATTCACGTAACAAACTTTCTCGTTATATATTCACAAAGTTAGTTAATTAGGAGATAGAATTTCAATCTCTCTCAGATATATCTGTCTAAAATACTCTCTCTTGTTCTCTATTTCCAATCATGTAAAATAAAGTTTGTAATATTGCTTCATTTTTGTATTGTCTTCTTAGTTTAATGAGTTGATTTGCATCAACTAACATGGTATCAGAGCGAGAATTTTCATAAAATCGGTGTTAAACAACATCAAAACTTCAAATCTGCCATTAAAATTGCAGAGTTTTCTTGCGAAGTTTTTTTATAACAGAGACTTGGATAAACATCTGGTACTCAGATTTTCTTACTAGAGCAAAAATATTCAGAGATTAAACAAGAACAGTTATCAGTTTCTGAATTTTATACACATATTAAGAATGTATGGGATTCTATGGATGATGCAGATCCGTTACCAAATTGTGCTTGTGACAAGTGCACTCGTCTTCTATCTGGAAGAATGAAACAAATGCAGCAAAACCATAGACATTGCTGTTCTTAATGAAACTGAATGATCAATTTTCAATGGTCAGAGCAAATATATTAATGATGGTGCCTCTACCTGATTTGACTCAAGTTTATCGAATGGTTGCTCAAGAAAAAACTCACAGAGAATATTACTAACATATTTTCTACCCGTAATGCAACCACATGAAGGCGGTGTCCGCGTGTCCGTGTTTAGAGACCTCTAGTAGTATACTTGGACGGAAGACCTCCTCCTGTAGTCAATGAGTGTCCTCATTAGAGATGTGTGGTAAATTCTGGTGTGTGCTTTGGGAGCTCTATCTCTATAGTTAACGGGGTCATTGTTGGGAGATTTCGGAGTATCCTGCACTTTGCACCCAAAAGCTTGAGATCACTTGTCCTGCAATATGATAAGGGCTCCTTATCCGGGGGACAAGGATGCGTCCAACATTTGGGGTGAACCACAGGTATACCTGCGTCCACGGACTAGAGAAATAACTGTTAGTGGATGGTTATCCTCGGCCGGGAAGACGCCTTATCCGCGAAGTCTTGAAGCCGTGGACGAGCCTTGGGTCTTTGTGGTTGGGCCTCATCGGCGGACATTCCTAAAGCTAGTAGAAGACGGTTTCCAGTAGGTTTCCTACCGGGCATCGGGATGAAAAATTTAAGCTCATTAGGTTTCTTGTTCCCCAAGAACTACGTTGGCTTGATTCCATATAAATAGGGATACGTAGGCAAATTGCAAGGGGTTGGAAGCGAGAGCCTTAAGGAGTCACCACCAACCCTAAGCAATCTCAGCCTCCAATTCATCACAACTTCCACATTTCGCTCACTTTTCAGGTGAAGAACCACCATCGTAGATCTTGATTCCGGCGACGAACCCCAAACTTTGTTGATACCAAATTCCTCTTACAGAGGACGCACCCTCCAAGGATGAATACCCTTGTCGAGGTAGATGCTCCTCGTACAGAGGACGCGCCCTCCAGGGATGAATACCCTTGTCGAGGTAGATGCTCTTTTGTAAGGAAGCTCCCTCCAAGGATGATTCTCCTTATCGAGGTAGATCCTCCTCTTACAGAGAACGCGCCCTCCAAGAATGAATACCCTTGTCAAGTTAGATGCTCATCTGTAAGGAAGCTCCCTCCAAGGATGATTCCCCTTATCGAGGTAGATGCGCCTCTTACAGAGGACGCGCCCTCCAAGGATGAAAACCCTTGTTGAGGTAGATGCTCCTCTTATAGAGGATGCGCCCTCCAAGGTTGATTCCCCTTGTCGAGGTAGATGCTCCTCTTATAGAGGACGCGCCCTCCAAGGATGAAAACCCTTGCTGAGGTAGATGCTCCTCACACCGAGGATGCTCCGTCCAAGGATGATTCTCCTTGTCGAGGTAGATGCTCCTCTAATAGAGGACGCGCCCTCCAATGACGAATATCCTTGTCGAGGTAGATGCTCCTCTTACAGAGGACGCACCCTCCAAGGATGAATACTCTTATCGAGGTAGATGCTCTTCTTACGGAGAACGCGCCCTCCAAGGATGAATACCATTGTCGAGGTAGATGCTCATCTTACAGGAAACTCCCTCCAAGGATGATTCCCCTTGTGGAGATAGACGCACCTCTTACAGAGGAAGCTCCCTCCAAGAATGATACCCTTGTCGAGGTGGACGCTCCACTTATAGAGGATGCGCTTTCCAAGAATTTCCCTTATCGAGGTAGACGCGCCTTATACAAATGACGCACCCTCCAACGATGTTACCTTGTCGAGGTAGACGCGCTTCTTACAGAGGACGCGCCCTCGAAGAATGATTTCCCTTGTCGAGGTAGACGCGCCTCCTACAAAGGACGCGCATTCCAAGGATGTTACCTTGTCGAGGTGGACGCGCCTCTTACAGATAAAGCTCCATCCAAGAATGAATACCTTTGTTGAGGAAGACGAGCCTCATACAAGCAATGCACCCTCCAAGAATGAATACCTTTTTCGAGCAAGACGCTCCTCGTAAAGAGGACGCACCCTCGAAGGATGAAAACCTTGTCGAGGTAGCCACTCCTGTTACAGAGGACGCGCCCTCCAAGAAAGTTATCTTTGTCGAGGAAGACACTCCTCGTAAAGAGGACGCACCCTCTAATGATGTTAATTATTTGAAAAAGATGCCGCCACTATAAAAGGCGCACCCTCTAAAAATAGATGATTGTAGAAGATCGTAAAAGTTTGACTTTGATTTGAATAAATGAATCACACTATTTGTGAAAAGGACGAGATCAACGATTTGGAGTTATGATTTGGCAAGAAGCAAGAAATCAAATATTGAATGGTATTGTGTCATCGGTGGAAGGATAACTCTCACCAACAAGGCACGTCCTCCTGGCATCAATGATTATTTATTACTTGAAGATCAGAGAACTAGTCTTTTATTCTGATCGCGCCTTCCCTTTGAGCGTGCCCTCCTATGATGACACTTTTAGTTTAAGGCGCGCCCATAGGAGACCAATATTGGGATGAAAAAGTTTGAGAAAATCCTCAAACCTTTTTTAATGGATTGTGCTTTTCCAAGGTATGCGAGGCGCACAATTTTGTATGATTTCTCTTGTTTCTTACGCCGAGTTAGCTCGTGTAAGCTTAGAGATGTGGTGCATAAATGGTAAACTCTATAGACAAACCAAGGTTAAAGCCATCAAGAAGAGAAGCGGTAGAGAGTGACAAATTTTACGCTTGGGGTGTGAAGTTGTTATACAGATTCGTGATATGCGCATTCATCTAGGGCGCGCCCAATGATGTTTAAAGAAGAAATGAAGAAGGATAAAGAAAGGGTAATGAATAAGTTCATAAGGGCACACCCACAAATTGGTAGAAACTCATACAAATCTTTTAAGTTTGACAGGGGGTTTAAAATTTCAATCCCATTTCCAATGGCATATGAAATTTGGGGGGAAGTTGTTATGTCCAAAATTTGGTACGAGCAATATTTGGGTCAAAATCGGGTCAATTGGATAAAATTGGAAAAAAATATGAAGATCATCTCAAATTAGTGCTTCCCCCCTTTCTGATAAAGAAAGGGCGCACCCTCTAATGGAGGAAATCAGGCGCGCTCTAACTTATATAGATATTAAGGGGCTCTCTGTTATTTTTCTGGCAGCAGTTGGATTTTTAGGCAGATTCTTTGGACGCTTCGTGAGTATAGGAAGACGATGAATGATTATTACTAACATATTTTCTACAGGTACTCTATTGAAGAACTCATTCCTGTAATGCAACCGCATTAATGCGGTATCCGTGGTAAGAGACCTCCAGGGGTATGCCTGGATGGAAGGCCTTCTCCTGTAGTCAATGACTGTCCTCATTGAGGATGTGGGGTAAATTCTGGTGTGTGCTTTGGGAGCTCTGTCTCTGTAGTCAATGAGTGTCCTCGTTGGGAGACTTCGGAGTATCCTGCACTTTGCACCCAAAAGCTTGAGATCACTTGTACTGCAATCTGGTAGGAGCTCCTTATCCGGGGGGAAATGATGTGTCCAGCATTTGGGGTGAACCACGGCTATACCTGCGTCCACGGACTAGAGAAATAGCTGGTTGTGGAGGGTTATCCTCGGCCGGGGAGATGCCTTGTCCGCGAAGTCTTGAAGCTGTGGACAAGCCTTGGGTCTTTGTGGTTGGGCTTCATCGACGGACATTCTTAAAGCTAGTAGAAGACTGTTTCCAGTAGGTTTCCTACTGGGCCTCGGGATGAGAAATCTAAGCCCATTAGGTTTCTTGTTTTCCAAGAACTACGTTGGCTAGATTCTCTATAAATAGGGATACGTAGGCAAATTGCAAGGGGTAGTAGCGAGAGCCTTAAGGAGTCACCACCAATCCTAAACAATCTCAGCCCCTAATTCATCACAACCTCCACACTTCGCTCACTTTTCAGGTGAAGAACCACCATCGTAGATCTTGATTCCGGCGACTAACCTCAAACTTTGTTGATACCGAATTTCTCTACCAATAATTATATTAATATTTAAACAACTTATTATATTTAAACTTTTATATTCTTTATTTTAAAAATTCCTACAGGTACAGGGCTCGAGTCCCGCGAACAACATATTATATTATATTATTTATTTTCAGTCTAGTCTCATATTATCAAAAAATATTTATTATTACAACTTATTATATTTTTTAATTTATTTTTCAATTATGAAAAATATATATCAAAATATAAATAATTTTAACATAAAATATATTATTAAAAATCATTTAAGTGTTAAAAGTAATTCGTGCATCGGGTCATAGGCTAGTAACTAATAGTTTGCAAGATTTTACCACTTTTCGGATTGTGAATGACATTGATAATAATATTACTATTCCTAATGATAGGAAAATCAAAACGACTCATACATGGCTTGTTAAATTGACAGAACAGATCACATTGCATAATGTGTTACTTGTTCATGAAATCAAGTATAAGTTGATATATGTGCATAATTTGTGCAAAGATATGCATTTTAATCTTCATTTTTTTGAATCTCATTGTTATCTCCAGGCCACTTTATACAGTTGCTGGTAGTACTGATACTCCTCCAAATTCAAAATTTTCTACTAAGAAGACTGTTTGTATCAGTGTTTCAGATGAAGCCAAGCTATGGTATCTCATACCAGGACATTTGCCTTTTACTCAACTCAAGCTAATTCAGCAACAATGTTCTATTCAAGATGCAATTTTAATA
The DNA here is from genome assembly GCF_009905375.1 of Apium graveolens. Lineage (NCBI taxonomy): Eukaryota > Viridiplantae > Streptophyta > Magnoliopsida > Apiales > Apiaceae > Apium > Apium graveolens. Next base: position 307,127,960 of record NC_133650.1, read on the forward strand.
TAAAGTGTTTGCATTATGACAATGCAAAAGAATTAAGTGAAGAAAATTAGCAGAAATCTACCAGCAGTAAGGTATAATACACCAGACTAGCCGCAATTACACTCCTCAACAAAATGAAGTAGTTGAACGCAAACATATGCACCTGTTGGAGACTACCAGCATGTCCCTTTCTTTTCAGCCTAATTTACCTCCCAATTACTAAGGAGAGTGTGTGTTATGTGCACACTATCTGATTAACATGATGCCCTTGAAAAATATTTCTTATATGACCCCTTATCAAAAGCTATACAATCAACCTTTATCATTAGATAACCTCATGATATTCAGTTGTCTATGCTATGTGTCCAATACTACATCATATAGGTCTGAGTTTGACCCGCGATCCTTACCTTGTTAAATATATGATCCTATTGGGGCCTTTTTCTAACACCTTAAGATTTTAGATGAGCTGGTTACTCAACATGGTATCAGAACTTAGGCTGGCGGGAGAACTAAGGTTCGATTCCCGGCCACCCCCAATATTCTCACAATTTAATGTGGACACTAAAGGCAATACTCAACATACCTTGTGTGTTTATTGATTATCTACCAAATAAAAAGGCTTATAAAGTTCTAAATTTAGCTACCAAAATTTTCTCTATTTCGAGATATGTTTCTTTTTAAGAACACCACTTTCCTTTTCATGTTTTGTCTAACTCTATCACACCACAATTTTATTCATCTTTCATTTTCTTGCCAGTTGTCACCTATACTTTCATTGATACTGATGATTCAAATTTGTTTGCTAATATTAGTACCACTGATAGTCCAGCTAATATTGTTGATAGTCCTAGTATTGACACAAAATGTTCATTTACACATAGATAGTTGATACTTGATCCTCCTTCTACGTCTGATATTTCATTACTAGGATCTTCACATGCATCCCCTATTTCTGATTCAGCAATTGTACATGTCATACCTATTAGACAATCTACCAGAGTAAAAAAGCCACCTTCATATCTCTCCTTTTATCAGTTCAATCTTGTCAATCTGCAGAGAACATCTCATTGGTGTAATTTAGTCAAATATGATGCTTTGCTTTCTGGAGCTTAAGGCTCTTGCAGACAATAATACATGGGATTTGGTCGACTTACCACATGGAAAGAAAGCCATAGATAATAAGTGGGTGTTTAAGGTAAAGCTTAAAGCAAACGGTTCTCTGGAATGCTGTAAAGCACGATTGGTTGTGAAAGGATTTAACTAGAAACACAGGATCGACTATAATGAAATGTTTTCCCAAGTTATCAAAATAATTACATTCCGTTGTTTGATTATTTTAGCAGCTAACAGAATCTGTCAACTTTATCAGTTAGACATTAATAACGCGTTTATGCATGGGGATTTAAAATAAGAGGTTTTCATAAGAGTTCTTAATGGTGTTCCTCACAAACCAAATCAGGTTTGTCGTCTTAAAAAATCTCTATATTACCTAAAACAAGCCTCTCTTGAGTGGTTCTTTAAATTGCTTCAAGAATTATTTTTTCAAGGCTATAAACAATAAAAAAACGACTATATTTTGTTTCTCAAAAATTGAGATGGTTTGACCATCTATTATTTATGTGGACGATATTATCGTCATTGGAAACAATCAACTTGAGATCAATTCTTTAAAATCTCATATTGATCGAGTTTTTAGCATTAAAAATTTAGGAATCTTGCACTAATTTTTGGGATTTAAAGTTAGATATGTGCAAGAAGGCATTTTTATTGACTCATCAAAAGTTTACAAATGATCTTCTCAAATATTGTTCATTGGATATATCTAAGCATGTTACTACTAATTTGCGATTAAATTTGAAACTGAATTTGATTAATGGATCTTTACTTAATGATCCTGAAATGTATGGGTCACTTGTTGGTAAACTAAACTACCTCATAATACACGACCAGATCTTTCCTATGTAGTGCAAACCCTTAGCCATTTTTTACAGAGCCCTCGTCTTCCACATATTCATGCTCTTAATCATATTCTGTGCTATGTAGCACATTCTATTGGACAGGGGATCCTGCTCAAAGTTTCGAATACTCTTAAGGTGCAAGCCCTCTTTGATTCTGATTGGGCTTCTTGCCAAGACACAAGGCGTTCGATTACTTTACATTGTGACAACCAGCCTCCATTTGTATATTGTCAAGAATCCGGTATTCAATTCACGAGTGAACTAAACATATCGAACTTGATTGTCACTTTACTCATGATAAAGTACTTGAAGGGCTCATGCACTACTTACCTACCAAACATCAACAAGCTGATGTTCTTAATAAAAATGTTCCTGTTCCGCATTTCAAAGAGTTGCTTAGTAAGGTGGGTTTACGTGCTCTTCATCTCAAACATCCTCCAACTTGAGGGAGTCTATTGGTAGTATTGATAGTCCAGGTTAAACATGTGCATATTAGCACACCTCAGTACATCTCACGTAACAAACTCTTATCTATATATTTTCACAAAGTTAGTTAGAAGATAGAACTTCAATCTCTCTCAGATCTATCTCTCTAAAATACTCTCTCTTGTTGTCTCTTTTCAATTATGTAAAATACAATTTGTAATCTTGCTCATCTCTAGTGGAGTTTATAGTTTAGTTCAATTCTGTATTGTTGGGTGTATTCAATTCAGATTTCAAAGGATTTATAACAATCCATTGATTTTAAATGATTATCGCTGATTTTGGCTGATTTTAATTGTACACTGATTTTGGCTGAGTTGTTGAATAAATCTCATAAGTATTTGAGTAATGATTTCTACAAATCCATCAAAATCTCTTGGATTATACTAAGATTTCTGAAAATATAAAATACACTACAAATTCCATCAAAATCTATAATTTTATAAAATACAAAAAAATTCATGTACTTTTAAATATCACCAGATTTTAATGAATTTATGATATTTTAGAATCCAGATTGAATAACCTAAGATTTTCAAAATTCAATTTTTTTTTTAAATCTCAATTGAATACATCTACTAAGTTGATTTACATATAAACTGATTTTAAAACAACGCTCATCAAAGAATCGGTATTTCAAATTAGCTATCATAAGATTTGCACAAAAATCGGAGTTGTCCTCACTTTTTTTCCTAACTACTTTATAGCCCGTGCTACGCACACGGGGATCTCAAAAATTATTTAATAAAATAAATAAATAAATTTATAATTCAAATTGAATAATATGATTATGAAAAATTAAATTATCTATATAATATTATCTATATAATAAGTGTATTGCATCTATATATTATAATAAATTTATTTAAGAACCACTTTCGTTACATATATTATTTTTATGTTATATATTTTATGAGATTATTTCTATAAATAGATTTATTAAAATTTAAACTTTACTTCGAATTTGTATTAAAAACTTACCATAAGTAACACAATTCATATTTAAAATTGTATTGCAAAGTTTCTATAATTAAAATGGGTCATAATAAGTACATGGATCTTTTATAAACTTAATATGGATACCAAACCTAAAAATGGATACCAAACCTAAAAATGGATAGTCCATTGGATTAAATTAAAATTAAAAATCATATCCAAACCAAAATATGGATACCAAACCTTAGGTAAGGGTTATCCAGCAATTTAGAATATATAGATTTCGCTCAAAATAACCAGGCCTACGTAAGCGAGCAGACTAGGCCAGGCCGACCGGATGTCGGTTTTTTTAAAATCATTTTTATATTTTTGTAATATAAATACAATTTGAATATTTTTGAATTATATTAAAAAGTTTGGACTTTTGTTCAAAAGCAACATACCCGGAAAAATTTCAAATATTTTCTCAAATGATATGTCATTTTATTAGTAAGATTCGTATGAATGCATAAGTGAGCCGTTTCATTTTATTTACAAACCATTTCGCGAACTCTTTCGGGTACCTAGCATTTCTTTGTGTATACGTGCACATCGTCGTAAAAATTTAGAATAAATTATTTGTAACATATCTTGAAATACTTTGACGAAATATTAGTTATTTTTATATATAGGACCCACTTGTTGAAAAAAATTATGTAAGATTTTCGGGAGTGACATTATAACGGCCCGAATTTCATTATTTATAACCTGGATTTGGAAGTTATTTAATATATGCAAGTACACTTATTTTAGAAAAAAATGTAACATATACATATATTATTGTCGGCCATTGACACAATAATTTAATATTCAACGGGAAAATTTAGCTTTTACGATCTAGAACATGATATAAAAAAGGATTGAGATTTGGTGTCGGTACGTAAAATAATTCAGTTTATTTACATTTAAATATTTATATTATTAGAAATACATATATGTTTATCTTTATAATACTATATGATTTTATAATATTTTATGCAAATATGATTATAAAAATTTATTTATATAATATACATTGTAAAAATTATACTTAAAATTCTGATTTTTTTTTTATTTTGAATTTTTTTTATGTTTAAATTTATTATTACACGAAAACATGACACATGGCACATAACATGAATATATACGAACAAAATAAAATTAAAAAAATCAGACGTGTTTGGGTTTAAGAAAATATAATTTTCATAGCTAATTTCTTATTTTCAGAGTAAAAAAAGCGCAAAGACAAAACTGTCTCCTACATATACAATAAATATTTTTTGGAAAAAAAACAAGACAATAATAATTTGATAATTTCATACTTTTTTTCTGAAAATAAAAAAATGATTCTGAAAATAATATTTCGCCTAGACTTGGCATTTAAAATATACACAATTGGAAAAGAAAATATCCCAAATATCTCCTTTATTTACATAGCCATTTATTTCAAATTTTATTTTATTCGATTCAAAAAGTAGTGTACAGCTGGAATCACTCTTCATAACTGCCGAGTGTAATAGACCTCGTACGTTACAACTTACAACCTCCAACCACCCTTCATTTGACAACAATTTATACCTGGGCAGTAGCCACTCTCTCTCCTAGCTTTCTACTTGTGTTCTTTTGCTTGTCGGAACAACAATTACTTCAAAAAATCATGACCAATCACTCTAATGAGCAGGTATATACATTTTCTTTTGTTTTGGATTTTTTAATATGAATTTCATGTTTTCTTGTATTAATTAGTAGTTTTATGCTATAAAGTTTTGATCTTTATTGATAATCTTGGGTTTTTAGTGATTGTAAGTGTTGTGTGTTTGCTGAAACTTGGGTAATTTGATTCTTTATGTGTTTTTGTATGTTAATTTCATGTTTTCTTGTATTTAATGGTAGTTTTATGCTATAAAGTTTTAATCTTTATCGGAAATCTTGGTTTTATTATATGATTTTTTATGTATCAGTGGTTGTAAGTGTTCTGTGTTTGCTGAAACTTGAGTAATTTGTTTCTTTATGTGTTTTTGTATGTGAATACATTTTTTCCTGTACCAGACAGTGATTTTATGATATAAAGTTTTGATCTTTATTGGTTTTCTTGGTTTTATTTTATGACTTGTGTGTATCAGTGGTTGTAAGTGTTTTGTGTTTGCTGAAACTCTGGTAAGTTGATTCTTTGTGTGTGTTTGAATGTGAATAACATTTTTATCTTGTATCAAACAGTGATTTAATGCTATAAAGTATTGATCTTTACTGGCAGTTTCCGGATTTTTGTGATTTGTATATATCAGTGGTTGTTAGTGATATCTGTTTGATAATTTTTTGTTTGTCAAATTCAGAAATTTGGGTAGAATTAACCCTTGTCAGACTGTAAGAGAGGGTAATTTTAGCGATTATATATGAAATGAAGCTCATTATTAGGAAGATTTGAGTTTGATACTGAACATTTAATTTATTGGAACAAGAACTAGTTGTAAAAACCATGAATCTAATAGTGAGCAGGTATATAGATTTTGTGTTTTTATTTTTGAATTACATGTTTTCTTGTATTAGATAACGATTTTGTGCTATAAAGCTTTGATCTTTTTCGGTAATTTTGGATATCTTGTGGTTTGTATGTGTCGCTGGTTGTTAGTGATATTTGTTTGCTGAAACTTGGGTATATTTGATTCTTTATTTTTTTTTGCATATAGTTATCATGTCTTTTACATCAAACAGTGGTTTTATGCTATAAAGCTTTGATCTTTATGTTAATTTGAGATTTGTTTTAACATGTGTGTATCAGCGGTTTTTAGTAATATGTGTTTTGCCGGATTCTTGGTTTTCAAATTCGGAAACTTGGTAAGATTTGATTCTTTATGTGTTTTTGTCTGTGAATTGCATGTTTTCTTGTATCAAATAGTTGTTTCATGCCATAAAGGTTTGATTTTAATTGGTTTTTGATTTTTACGTATTAGTTGTTGTTAGTGATGTGTTTGCTGATTATTTGTTTGACAATCAGAAACTTGGGTAGATTTGGTTGTTCACTTGTTTTCCAACATGGATTACATGTTTTCTTTAATCAGACAGTAACTTTATGATATATTTGATATTTATTGGTTATCTGAATTTTTGGTTTGTTGTATTGTATGTATTAGTGGTTGTCAGTGATATGTATTTGCTGATTGCTTGGTTTTCAAATTTAGAGCTCGGGTATTATAGTTGACTGTTAGTGATATCTACGATTTATGTTTGCTTTGTAAAATTGGGAGATGGATTTTACTCAAATGAAACCATACTAACCATAGCCCTACTCGGGTTGTCTCTGTGAAGACCATAGTGAAAGAAGGAATTTTTAGCGAGTATATTTGAGCTTTCTGAAGCTCAGTTATAGGAAGATTTGGGTCTAACAATGAACATTTAATTTACCTAAACGGTCCTATTATATGCACACAGTTAGATAAGTCTTCTTTTATTTTTAGTAAATAACGGATGAATCGACCGGTGGATTTGTAAATGAAAAGCTAGGGTTCGTTTTCACCTCATCAATTTTACGCTATTAGGTGCTAGGGTATGCTAGGGTGTAAATCTACAAATAATTTTTACCTGCTAGGCTACATTTTAAATAATCACTCTAATAGTGAGCAGGTATATAACTTTTCTTTTTCTGTTTTGATTCTTGTTTTTGTATATAAATTACCTGTTTTCTTGTATCAAATAGTTTTATTCTATAAAGCTTTGATCTTTATTGGTAATTTAAGATTCTTTGTGGTTTGTGCGTAATGCTGTTTCTAGTGATATGTTTGCTGATTCTTGAGTGGTTTATTCAGATTCAGAAACTTGGGTATATTTGAGCCCTTATATATTTTTTGTATGTGAATTACATGCTTTTTTGGTATCAAACAGTGATTCTACGCTATAAAGCTTTGATCTTTATTGGCAAATTTCAGGGTTTTTGTGATTCGTATAAAGCAGTGGCTGTGATTGATATGTGTTTTCTGGTTTCTTGGTTATTAAATTCAGAAATTTGGGTAGAGTTGATTGGTACTGATATCAAATGTTTTATGTTCGCTTTGTTAAATTGGGAGAGGGCTTTTACCCCATGAAGCCATGCACACCAATATACCATAGATGGTAAAAAGTATGTAAACCTTCACGAGCTGTTTCCTTGAACTTAGTAAGAGAGGGGAATATAGCGATTATTCATGAACTTGATGAACATTTAATTTTTTAAAAGGTTTACATAATATGCACACAGTCAGATAGAGGGCTTCTTTAGTTTTTATAAATCATGGATGTATTGACCGTTGGATTTGTAAATGGAAAGTTAGTGCTTGTAGTCATGCGTTGAATTAAGAGGCACGTAACTGTGCATGCCAAATAATGTAGCCTGTGGATTGTAGATGGGACAACGGATACTTAAACTCGGTAATAGTACACCTCGTCATGGTTAGGTTCATGTATCCGGTGTGTAACTTGTCTTGCACATTACGCTAGGGTGTAAGACCGAAAATTATTACAATGTGATGTGTCACAATTAATCTACATTTCACTAGTGACATTGTTCCAGCCTTCCAGGTGATATTTCCTTTTTTTGCAGTCTTTAACTTTGAAGCACAATTATTTTTTACTTCTTAATTTATTTTACCATTTCAATGCGTTATGCTTAATTATGATTTGTGTCATGTTTCTATTATTGGCGTGGTCACTTTAGGTGTGTGTTTGCATGCATGTAGTTGGTATGAATTGTGTGTCTGCCTGCTTGTGAGAAAAAATTATTTACCTAGTCGCTCAACAATTAAACCTAATGGAAGGAGTTCCGGACTGCCGAAATGCCTCTGCCAGATTTTCTTCTAAAAACATTGCCAAATTTCCAGATTATCTCAATTTGAGCCTTCTCTGATGGTATTGCATCTTCTTATCAAATATTTGACTATATGCTTGATCATTTTTTTCAGCAGATATATGCCCAAAATTCATCACCGGCACTACTTGTGGATCAAGATTGGCATGATATTACTGTAAAGAGTGAACCAAAAAGTGAGACACTCTCACAGGCAGAAACAGCTCTTAATCCTTCTAAGGTTATTTTAAAATTTCAAAGTTCAATATGTGATCTTCAAGTATAATTGTTGTATAATTATAGATATGCGCTTTTGTCTGTTATTAATTATTGAGTGCTATGTTATGTTCAATATTGCAGAAATTGCAGGATGCTTTGGAAAAGAAAGGTCTAATACTGAAGAAACATGAAGAAAACATTAAGTTTTTAAGGAGACAGGAAAACACCTTAAATGACACCATTCTAGACCTGCAAGGTATGATGTATTACCATTCACCTAGTTCGAGTGTCAGCATGAGATTAACGCTCTTCATTATCATATTACGAATGCTCAGAAAATAAAAAGTCAGAATTTTTCTGCCTAATGCTCAGAAAATAACATGTCACAAATCTTTAAATTTCCTTTTTTGATTTATTGTCTACCTTCTTCTGATAGGAAAAGAATGCATAGCATACCAAATTCCATATCTAGAACTCTATTCAATAATACAACCTTTATTTAGCTATTTCCATGTGTCCTTAATATAAAAAGTTACTTCTAATCTTAGTGATACTCACCATGATTTTTTAAGCATAATTCTTGTCATCTCACTACCAATAGTAAATAAAGTATCTCACTACCAATAGTAAATAAAGTATCTCACTACCAATAATAAAATAAAGTATTTCCTTTTTTATAATGATAACAAGTACAACTTTATTTCTCTGTCTATAAGAAAGTTCCCCGACCAAAGAGATTGATTTTGGAAACTAAATCTTTACAGCTTATATGTAAAGCGTGGTTTTGCAGTACAATTAACTTTAATTTCCCTGATTATTGTTTCTGTATAACCTCCATAAATGTGTACTTCCCAGTTACTCTTGGCAAGTATCATTCTTCAAATAGCCTTGCCCAAGAAGAGAGCGAGTTAGAGAATATTCAACGTAAGTTGAAGCACACAAATTCTGCAGCTGGGATTGTGTGTCAGCTGAAGACTCGCCACAGTACTCGGGGTTCTCAATTTCCATTGACGAAGGGTATGCTTGGAATTGTCGCAACCCTTGGGAAGGTGGATGATGATACTATAAACAGGTTTGCGCCGTTCATATTCATTTGTAAATCTTGTATTGAACCAAGTTCTATGGGTCCTAAGTTTTTCTGATTTTTCGAGAAATTAAAGGTTCCTCCTTCATAGTTTGTCTAGATATATATTCTGTTGATCTGATCCGAAATACTACAAATATCAGGCATGATCAAGATATCCTACTTACGGCTCCAAGTTTTCCCCAAGTTAATTTAAATGTCTCCCTTGTCTGGTTTCGTCTAGTGTAACAAAACAAAACTCATATGTTGTAAATGGGGAAATTATGATATATTTTGAAAGTTTGATGATTATTTTTCTTAAAATATATAATGTTGGTATGTATAAATGGTGATTAGTTTGAATTATAATGATGCAAGGACTGATAGATTCATATTCTAGATGCGGCTCTCCCCTCACACTCCTACTCCCATACCCAATCCTAAAACTCCTTTCTCTTTATAAAGAGAATATCTAGGAGAGTTAGAACAATCTGGAGAAGCTATTAGAACAGACTAAGTCCGTTATTGTTGATATTTGCATAAGCAATGGGCAAAAACAATTCCACATTTTACACCGATCTTATGATACCAGACATGGTCTACTGAACTTGTTTAGGACTTTCACTGTTAATTTAGTATATTGACACTTTGTTTTTTTTTTAATTGAAAATTTCAAAGTTAAAACAACAGTACAATCTTTTCTGTGTTAGCCATCTCTCGAGTTACTTGGGGAAAAACAATATGCTGGCAGTTGTTTGCAAGACTCTTGACACTGTTAACGCTATGGAGTCTTATGATAAAGAAGGCTTAGTAAAGAAGAATTCTGGCATTCATGGACTTGGAGCTTCAATCGGACAAACTATAGATGGACGATTTCGTGTCATATGTCTTGAATGTCTTAGGTAAATGAGTTTTGCTCTTATATGACCCTATACCATGTTTCTTTTATTTCTTATTTGATATTTCTTTACTCTGTCTCATGTATTATGTATGCCTGCAGTCCATATGTTGGCAAGTTTATAACTAATGACCCACAAAGAAGGCTTGATATTCAAAAACCAAGATTACCCGATGGAGAAATTCCACATGGCTTCATTGATTATGCTGTGAATATGATTCACATTGAAAGGGAAAACTTATTTTATGTCACACATGATGGTCATGGCCTTAGAGAGACCCTGTTTTATAATCTGTTCTCACGCGTGCAAGTTTATCAAACTAGGAAAGATATGATGCAGGCTGTTTCCTTGATAACTGATGGAGCCATATCTTTGGATGGTGAAATAATAAAGAGTCCTGGAGATTATATCTTTGGCGCTGTGTAAGCTCATTTGACTTTATTATCACTTTTTATTAACCGAGTGTGCAAGAGTTGTATGTCACTTTTTTCTAGTAACTGAGTGGTGCAAGAGCCTGGTTTTTATGCTCAGTGAGCCTGGTTTTTATGCTTAGTTCTTCGAAGTTAAAGAATCGTATCTATGATTGGCTAACAATTTCTTTTTACCTAGTAAACAAACCACTGGTTTTTGAGCTTGTAGAGAATCACAACTTATTAGCTTGTAAAATTTGTCTTTGCATAGATAGTTGTTCTGCCGTATGGCTAAATATCTGTTTCTCTTTCAAAACAAATCTTTTTGCCAAATCTTTCAGCATAAAAAATCATTAATATAATTTGCATGTAAAGTTGATAGACAAAGGCTTTCTTATGGAAAAGAAAATAAAATAGTTGTTGGTGCTTAATATTAGTAAATATACATATTGTTCTTTAATGACCATTTAAAGTTGAATTGTATATGCCTTGTTGAATTTTGTGTAATTTTAAGTAGAAGAAGTCTGGCTAGAGACCATCAGCACAGTTCATTCTTTAACTTGAAACTAGTCCTTGTAATGTTTTTGGTCGACATGCTAATTTTATGTTTAATTTGTTATGCTTATATGGTTTCCTTTGTATTTATATTTCTTCAAGGGAAGAAGCAGATGTAAAATTCCTGAAAGCCTCTGGACCACCATGTCCAACTGCCGATTACTCTGCAATTGAAGACAAGATAAAGAAGACAGAGTGGGAAAAGGAACGGATATCGGATGACCTGCGAAGAGAGCAAGTACTTTTAAAGCAGGCTAAAGTCACCTTCGATGCCCAGAGGGAAGAGCTTATCCAGTTCCTAGCACAGAGTTCGAAAACTGTTCAGGTAATACTCTTCAATGAACAAGTACTACAAGTTGTTTTCTCTGGGTTTCAAAACTATGTTGAACTCTTTCCTAGTAGCAATAATCCCTGTCACAGAAATAACAGAGCAAGAACTGTGCTGGTCTCGGAAAAGCTATGTGTATCATAAATTATATTTCGAACATGAATCTATCCGTATTTCAGTATTGCAAGCTAGAGTAGACCAATGTGAGTCATACCTGTATGTAAATTACTTGATAATGATCTTCAATGTCTTAGTATTATTTAGCGATTGTGTTTGGGTGTCAAGAGTCAAGACTGCTTTTTAAATCTGTCCTAGTAGCAATAATCTGTCACAAATATAACAGTGCAAGAACTGTATGGGGCCTGAAAAAGCTGTACGTGTCGTTAAATCTATTTCAAAGATATATTAAGAATTTTTGAATTTTACATGCTACAATGTGAGTCATAATTGTGTGTAAATTGCTTGATAAGTTTTTGGAAGATTTTCTTTGCGAGGACATGGATTATTAATCATTTTATATAGAGTTTAACCTGGGCCCTAAAATGTTCTTGAATTACTAAATAATTGATTACTATGCTGATTTATTACTTAATATATACTATGCAAAGAACATTAAGCTTTATTCAAAAACATTACTTAATAAGGAAAAGAGAATCGAAAGTTCACAGTAGAAAAGTTTTCTATTAGTGCACCTCAAGTTCACAATAGGTATATACTTAATATTACTAAATATCAGATTTTTCGAAAACATTGCATCTATACAGTTGAAAGTGATCAAAGTTTAATTCTAATCTGCTTTTGTTCCGCATAATAATTTGACTACTTTTTGTATGTTCCAAATTTACACCATATATGAAAAAAAGTTGGAGTTTGTAACACGTTTTGATGTGATTTCCAGAGTCCAGCAGCCCGAGATGGATCGGCACTGAGATTCCAGATAAAATCAGAAGTGAAGAATGAAACCGGTTCAGGAAATTAAGGGTACTATTGCGTACCCCTACTTCTGGCAACTGTGGCTGGTTGAGGTCCTTTTCCTGCTGTGAAGGAATTGCAGAGTTTTTCCATATGTACTGTGGGGGACTGGTTCTACAGTTTCATTTATTTTCACCGGAGAAAAATTTATACAGCAAGAAAAGTGTTGAACTTGTAGTTAGTACTGTTGCTTTATTTCTCAACTCTTGAGCCGTGGTATGCATTTCATGCTGCAAATTGATTAAACAAACTTGTAGGATCAGCTGTACAATGCATATCGTCAATTGGTTTCACATTTTATCTTAGCTTTTCGACCTTTGTCTTTGAAATATGCCCCTCCCTTCGTCATAGATGCCTCAGTTCGAAAATTCCTGTTGAAAGTCTCTGTGTTTTTCAGCAGTACATGTGTACATTTCAGATTGTTCTTGTCAGAGGGCGGTTTGGTAGTGCTTTTCGGTTGTTCATTAGAAACTGATCTCCTCGGCATTTTCTTCTTTTCCGACCTCACTCTGTTCCATTCCATTCTATCCGGTAGCTCGCAACACTAGTGTTGGAACCCCGGGCAATGTTAGCTTTAGGCATTTACGAGATTAATCTTCGCTCAAGATTTACGAGGTTCACAACATGCGTTTAACACTGAATATGCAAGTATTCAGTTAAATTGACAAATATGATATGCGTAATTTAATAAACACATTTTTAGTTAAATTGTCTTAATTTATACATGCCATAGAAGGTAAAAAGTATGCAATGGTAATCGTATTGGAGTCGTTTCCTTGAAGACCCTAGTAAAACTGATGAGATTTGAGTTTAACACTGAACGGGTATATAGATTTTTGTGTTTTGATACTTATTATATATTTTTTATATGAATTACATGTTTTCTTGTATTACACGGTGATTTTATGCTATAAAGCTTTGATCTTTATCGGTAATTTTGTATATTTGATTCTTTATGTGTTTTTGCATATGGTTATCATGTCTCTTATATGAAACAGTGGTTTTAAGCTATAAAGCTTTCATCTTTATTGTTAATTTAAGATTTTTTTTTATTACGTGTGTATCAGTGGTTTTTACTTGTTAGAGCATACCATGATAACTAAAATTTTATTGAACCTGTAAGTCTATGCACTCCACTCCAGTAGTATTAGCTATAATCATTAACTATATTTGAAAATATTATTTTATTCCTATTTTTCAGATTTATATGTATATATATATAAACTTTAAATAGTTAAATAAATTTAGTTAATACTTAATTCAATACATGAAAAAATATATAATTTTAATTTAATAATTATTACAACTGAAAATATTATAACATATAAATATAACAAAAATATATTTAATAAAAAGTTACTAATATATATTGTATTATATATATATTGTTTGTTTAAAATAATTAATAAATTTTGTTATTAAGAGAACAATATTTTCACACTTAATATTATATAAATTAAAAATATTATATATAAAATATTAATTTTAATATTTATGTATTAAATATTATATAAATATATGTATGTATTAATGTGTGGATTTAGGTTTAAATATGAATTAAATCTGACGTGGAAGATATAGCTAACGCCTATATATTCAACAAAAATGAAATATCTAAATTTTTTGCTAACAGGTGATATGGTTGGAGTGCTGTTATTATTACCTAATATCTATATCTGAGTGTCATATTGAATTTTGAGCTAACGCCTAACAGGATGTATGTGTTTTGCTTGAGTCTTGGTTTTCAAATTTAGAAACTTGGCCAGATTTGATTCTTTATGATTTTTTGTATATGAATTACATGTTTTTCGCACCAAACATTTCCATGCTATAAAGCTTTGATTTTGATTGGTAATTTCGTGATTTGTACGTATACTTGTTTTTCGTGATGTTTTAGCTAATTTTTTGTTTGAAAATCAGAAACCTGGATAGACTTGGTTGTTTGTGTTTTTCAATATGGATGACATGTTTTATATAATCAAACAATGACTTTATGCTATATTTGATCTTTTTTTTTTACTCTTTAGTGGTTATCGGAATTTGTTTCGCATGTATCAGTATTTAGTAGTCAGAGTGATATGTGTTAGAAATCCTAACATTTCCTTTTCATTCTTAGTTTTCATTATTTACTTTGTCTCCTAACTTCTTCTTTTTAAATTTATATTAGTTTAAAACTCGTATAATATATTAAATATTTTTATTATTATTAAATTTTTTAAAATTAATTTGATGAAATTTTTTAGATATGAATTTTGTACATTTAAAATTTTAAATGATGGTTAGTTATCTTTGATTTTAATTTTATTTCAAAACTCTTTCCAATCGTATAATTTTATTACTTGTTTTTAGATTTCTATTTTTTATATTCATGTATTAAAATTATTAATTTATGTAATTTGTAATTTATATTTTTTTTTCTTTTAAAAATTTATAATTTTTGAGTTACGATTTACCAAACACATTATCAATTTATAAGTAACTTATACATAAAATTAACCAAACACTTAAAATAACTTATAAGTTATCATGTTCATATCACGACACTTTCCAATTTTAAGTCATAATTTACATTTATTAAGAAACTCCAAACGGGCTCTATATATGTTTGCTTTGTGAAATTGGGAAAAGGGCTTTTACTTCAATGAAGCCGTAACATTGGCGCCAAGGCGCACTCGACGCCGAGTAACTTCCTGGATACTAATCGACAAGTCTCCCGACTAGTCGTAAAAAGTATACAAAGTGTTTATAATTATACATAAAATTACTAGATTTAATATATAGATAATATAACTGAACATGTTAGTTTTATAATTTAAATTAAGTAATAAAATAATATGTTCAAAATAAGCATGGCACACCACATTAAGCATGGTACACCACATTTATGGTTATGAAGGCCCCAAGTTGGGGTACGAGACCCTTGGGCGACGTTCACGTCAACTAGTCGATGACAAGTTGGGTTTCGAGACTCTCGGTGCCCGAGTATTTTTGCATTGACTAGTCGCTGACTAGTCGTCTCCGTGATAACAATTCGTAACCTACTCGGGGGGTCTCAGTGAAGACCTTAGTGAAAGAAGGGATTTTTAGCGAGTATATGTGAATTGTGAGCTTTCTGAAGCTCATTTATAGGAAGATTTTAGTTTAACAATGAATATTTAATTAACTAAGGGATTTAATGAGATGCACACAGTTAGATAATTCTTCTTTAGTTTTTAGTTAATAACGGATGAATTGACCGTTGGATTTGTAAATGGAAAGCTAGGGTTTGTTTTCACCTCATCACGTTGCACTCATGTATTAGGTGGGGTTAATATTGAGTTAAATATTCTTTATTATTAGATATACACAGTCAACATGTACAGTCAGATAGTTAGTTAGGAATTACAGCTATACATACAAGTTAGTTAGGATCATATATAGACTCATGTAAATACAGCTCAAGGAGCACATTCATTCTTTCAATACATTTTTCAAAAGAACATTGGATGTCAATTTGACATTGTCAATCTGATTAACTAGTTTAATGGTACCATCAGGTAAACAAATTGTAATAGGAGTAGGGATATCATGTATTTCAGTAAACAACACAGAATTAAAAACCATATGGTCACTAGCTCTTGTATCAATGATCTATGATGCATTAGACATATCAGACTCTACAAAGTCTACTTGAAATGCAGAGACAATACCTGTAAAGTTTACTGATGCTTGCTGAAAATCATCAGAGATATGAGAACTTGGATGTTGTTGCATCATTTTCAAGACTTCCTGGTAGACAGCTGAAACCATTTCAGAGTCCACTGTAGAAGATTTTGAAACATCAGCAGGTGCCATTCCAAGCATACCAGAATTGTCAGAGACATTTGCAGCCATCCTTTGAGAAAACTGTGAAGCCTGTTGAGTTTTTCCTTTGAGAGTTGTGTACCAATCTGGATAGCCTACCAGCTTGAAATATTGATCAGCACCATGACCTTTCCTCTTGCAATAGTCACAAATCATGTCCAACTTCATTTTCTTGAAATCCTTCTTGACATTGTTCATCACTTTAGAAGATTCTTGAGAGTAAGAATTGTAGTTTTGATTTGATTTCTGGCTATAAAATGCACTGATCTTAGGAGTCTTAGACACATTAAGAGTCAAATGATTTTGTTTCTCAATCTGCTGAAGAATATGATAAGCTTTAAGGACTGAAGGCAATGGTTCCATGCTTAGCAAATTTGTTTTAACAGAATCATACTGCTTGTTTAATCCACAGATAAGTTGAATCAACTTCTTAGTCTCACTAGCCTCTGCAGCCTTCTTCAACAAATTGCAAGTACACTTACTCATAGCTCCACAATTACAATTAAGACAACCTTCTAAAACATTCAATTTATCCCAAGGCGCACTCGACGCCGAGTACATTCCTGAATACTAGTCGACAAGTTGCCCGACTAGTCGTAAAAAGTATACAAAGTGTTTATAATTATACATAAAATTACTAGATTTAATATATAAATAATATAACTGAACATGTTAATTTTACAATTTAAATTAAGTAATAAAATAATATGCTCAAAATAAGCATGGCACACCACATTAAGCTGTTGAGTAACCAGCTCGTCTAAAACCTTAAAGTGTTAGAGGAAGGCCCCAATTGGATCATATATTTAACACTCCCCCTCACTCTCGAAAGCCCATTTATGGGTCGAAGAGTGGAACACCGGCGTCCATCTTTGGGGGTGGCTGGGAATCGAACCTTAGTCATCCCGCCAGCCTAAGCTCTGATACCATGTTGAGTAACCAGCTCATCTAAAACCTTAAGGTGTTAGAGGAAGACCCCAATTGAATCATATATTTAACATAAGCATGGTACACCATATTTATGGTTATGAAGGCCCCAAGTTGGGCTACGAGACTCTTGGGCGACGTTCACGTCAACTTGTCGATGACAAGTTGGGTTTCGAGACTCTCGGCGCCCGAGTATTTTTGCATCGACTAGTCGCTGACTAGTCGCCTCCATGATAACATTCCGTAACCTACTCGGGTGGTCTTTGTGAAGACCTTAGTGAAAGAAGGGATTTTTAGCGAGTATATGTGAATTGTGAGCTTTCTGAAGCTCATTTATAGGAAGATTTTAGTTTAATAATGAATATTTAATTAACTAAGTGATTTAATGAGATGCACACAGTTAGATAATTCTTCTTTAATTTTTAGTTAATAACGGATGAATTGACAGTTGTATTTGTAAATGGAAAGCTAGGGTTTGTTTTCACCTCATCACGTTGCACTCATGTATTAGGTGGGGGTAACATGTCTTGGTATGCTAGGGTGTAAATCTATAGATTATTTTCTACCTGCTTAGCTAAAATTTAAACAATCACTCTAATAGTGAGCTGGTATATAACTTTACTTTTCTATTCCGATTCTTGTTTTTGTATATGATGTACATGTTTTCTTGCATCAAAAAGTTTTATGCTAAAAAGTTTTGATCTATATTGGTAATTTAAGATTTTTTTTGGTTGGTATGTATCACTGGTTATTAATGTTTGTTGATTCCTTTAGTGGATTATTTAGAAACTTGGGTATATCTGAGTTCAAGGTTATCACGGCGCCAAGTCGACCCTCGATGCCCGAGTACCTTCGTGAAGACTAGTCGATAAGTCGCCCAACTAGTTATAAATATCGACAAAATGTTCATTATACATATAATTACTTGATTTAATATATAATATAATTGAACACGTTAGTTTTATAATTTAAATCAAAATTTATAGAATAGTAAGTTTAAAATATGCACGGTACACCACAATTATTGTAATGAAGACCCCAAGTCGGGTTACGAGACTCTTGGGCGACCTTCACGTCAACTAGTCGACGACAAGTCAGGTTTCGAGACTCTCGGTGCCTGAGTACCTTCGTGTCGACTAGTCGCTGACTAGTCGTGGACTAGTCGTCTTTGTGATAACAATGTTTGAGTCTTATGTGTTTTTGCATGTGAATTATATGTTTTTTTGGTATCAAAAAGTGATTGTATGCTATAAAGCTTTGATCGTAATTAGAATTTTCTGGATTTTTGGTGATTTGTATTTATAAGTTCTTATCGATACGTGTTTGCTGGTTTCCTGTCTTATACATAAAACTGGTTTGCTATTCTAATAATTATTACGATGTGATGTGCCATGTCATATTGATAAGTTTCAAGTGAAATCATATTTGATTGACATTTCACTAGTGAAATTGTTCCAACTGATATTTCCTTTTTTCCCGCCTTTAACTTTAAAACGCAATTATTTTTTTACTTTTTACTGTAAGTTTTACCTTTTCGATGCAATGTGCTTAATTATGATTTATGTCCTATTTTATTATTATTGGTATGGGCAATTTAGGTGTGTGTTTGCATGCATATTATTGGTATGAATTTGTGTGTGCCTGCAAGTGAGAAAAAGTTGTTTAACTTGCCGCTTTATAATTAAACCTAATGGAAGGAGTTCAGGACTGCCGGAATGCCTCTGCCAGATTTTCTGAAAAAAATGTCGGACTATTTCAGTTTGAGCCTTCACTAATGGTATTTATTAGATATTTGACTAAATACCTGTTCATTTTTTTCCAGCAAATCTATACCTCAGCAACTGTAAAGAGTGAACCGGACAACGGGACACTCTCACAGGCAGAAACAGTGTTTAATGCTACTAAGGTTACGACAAATATCAGAGTCTAATATGCGATGTTCAAGTATCATTGTATATTTATGAATGCGTGCTTTTGTCTGTTACTGATAAGTGAGTGCTCTGTTATGTTCAATATTGCTGAAATTGCAGAAGGTTTTGAAAAAGAAAGGGCTAATACTCAAGACACATGAAAGCAATATTAAGTGTTTAAAGACACAGGAAAACACCTTAAATGACACCATTCTAAATCTACAAGGTGTGTATCATTCTTTAAATAGACCTATGATGGAACGAGGTAACCTTTCACCAGAAGAGAGTGAGGTGAAGAATATTTCAAGTAATCTGAAGCACACAAATTCTGCAGCTGAGATTGTGTGTCAGCTGAAGACACGTGCCACGGTACTCGGGGTTTTCAATTTCCAATGATGAAGGATATGTTTGGGGTTGCTGCAACCCTTGGGAAGGTGGATGATGACAATATTAGCAGGTTTACGCAGTTCATATTCATTCATTAACCTTGTATTCCATATCTTGTATTCAACCAAGTGCTATGGGTTCCAAGTCTTTCTGATTTTCCCAGCAATTAAAATTCCTACTTCATAATTGTGTCTAGTGATATATTCTGTTGATCTGATCAGAATGACTACTAATATCAAGCATGATCAAGATATCTTTCTGTTGTTATTTCTATACTCTGTCTCATGTATCATGTATGCCTGCAGTCCATATGTTGGTGATTTTATAATTAATGACCCATAAAGAAGGCTTCATTGATTACGCTGTGAATATATGATCTACATCGACAGGGAAAACTGTTATTTATAAAGAACTAATAATGAGATTTACAGAAGGGGGGTTGAATGTAAATCTCAAAACTTTTTCAAGTTTTGAGCAGTTTTAAGACAAAGTGAATACAATACAATTGTGTGTGAATTGCTTTAAGCAAGTGCAGACAGATATATATTCAAGAACACAAATGTAAATAACACAAAGACCTTAAAAACTTTTCTGGTGGATTTATTGTTCCACCAGAGATGGTATTCCGAAGAATCTGTGATACAAAGAATTGATCACAGCTACGTCCTAGTACAAACTAGATGATTTTCTCTCAAGGTTTTTCTAAACAGCTCTGGAAAATTCACATCTAATTACTAGCTGCAACTTGGTTTATATATCACCAAGTTTTTACAAGTGAAGACAAAGATAGAGTACAATAATAAAATAGTTCTCCAATTGTTTCTACTCCATTTCTATCCAGTACAATATTGTATTATCTGTTGACTTTCCTTTTTGTACCAGAGTTAAAACAACTGCTTTTTCTTCTGTTCCTCAAAGAGGCTACCACATTCCAGTTGTCTCTGTCAACCTATGTGCCTCTATCAGCTTTAGAAACTGTCACTATCAACTGCTATGCAACTGAGTATCCGTTGAAGCTTTCATCCGTTGATGACTTTATTGACATTCTTATCCGTTGATGTTTTATCCGTTGATGCTTTAGCAGTTGAAGCTTTATCCGTTGGTGTACTCATCCGTTGAAGGATGTTATCCGTTGAAGCTTTAGAGACATCCGTTGAAACTTTGTTTCTCATCCGTTGAAGGCCTTTAAGTTATTAGTTGATACCACTTCATTTATACAAAATTACAAGGCATGAAGTATTTATAATTATCCCTCCTATTTGCATATCCTCTAGTAGTCAACATGACTTATAATTTCCCACAACTTCTAAGAATTATAACTCAAATACAGAGACTGAAATGTGCTACAACACTAGACTTATTTCTAAATAAAGCTACATCATCAACGGATAGCCAAAGTGGTCTTATCCATTGAGGCTACAAACACTAGATTTCTACTTAAGTATTTTGTTTAACATATCATCAAACTAATGCACATATATTCCTAACAATCTCCCCCTATTTATGTCTATAAGAATTGTAGGCATAAATTCAGGGTTAACTTGATGATAACAAAACACTTAACAGATATAAGAGTTGAAACTAAGTAGAAATTCAAAAGTGCTGCAAAAGTATGTTTACTGAGATGGAATTAAAGATTTACAGTGTTTCCAAGGGTGCTCCTCTAGCCTGAGTAAATCATCTTCTTTTCCTTTGTCCCCTTGTTTTCTTTCCTAGCCCCCTGTCATTTTCCTCAATTTGGAGTTGGATTTGTCTGTAGAATTCAGCTTCATCTTCATCACTGATATCCAACTTAGATTGCATGTCCTTTCATTCTTTGTGCCTTTATACTTGAACACTAGCCTTTCTGGTAGGTGTCTGTAAGCATCTATTCCCCTTACTTCCTCCAGTTCATCCAGGTAGAGTTCAATATCTGAACATTCTTTTATGTCACAAATGTGAACATAATCATCCTTAGAGATTGGTGGCTTGGGCTTAGGTTTGTGTTTCTGAGTGAATTTTATTGAGGTTGGGGGAGGTGTAGATTTGGATTTTCTTTCCTGTTTCTTTGGTGGTGGAGAAGTAGTTAAGAAGGTAGGCAATTTGATGATGTCCCAATCAATAGGTTCCTCTTTAGGAAAGATTGGTTCACCATGAATATTTATATTAGGGTCAGCAATAACAGGTTCAGGAATGGAAGGTAGTGGTTTAGATTGTGATTTGGTTGCCTCAGTGTTATCTTCACTCCTTCTTTGTGCCTTGGCCTTCCTTATGTTACCCTTCTGCCATTCCTTTCTTTCCTCACTTCTTTCCTCCACTCTTTCACCAAGCAGATTCCCAACAACCTCACTTGAGTTTTCAGTCTTGCCTTCACTCCTGTCTTCAATCCCTTTCTTCTCTTCTTCAAGTTGGTTTGACTTTAGCTGTTTTTCAAGCTTTGCTTGTGCTCTTTTGTCAGCCTTTAGCTTTTTAGCTTCTTCCTTCAACTTTCTGGCTTCTTCCCTCTTGGCTATTGAGAATTTGGGATGTCCTTGTATCACACAGATACTCTTTTCCTCTTTATAAATGATAGCCATATTCATTCTTTCCACTGCATCCTTGGTCTCTTTGTACTTTATGATATTACCTCCCAAAACTTTGTCTTCGTCAGGCTTTGGAAGGGGAAAGTCCACTTCCTTTAGTTGAGCAAAGTTTAGAAGGTTCTTAGTAGAGTCCTTGTTGAATCTGGTGGTTGGCTTGAGTACCATAGGTTTTAGGTTCCTTGAAGAAGTTTCTCCAACCTTATTCCTCCTTACTGGCTTTTTCTCCATAATGATTGGCTCAACTTTTGTGCTGTGTTTCACAGATAAAGATTTTTTAGTTGTAGAGCCAAACACTTGTTGTATCCTTTCATCAATTTTCTCCCATTGCTCTTTCACCTGAATCTCAGCTGCTGCTATCAGGATTAGGTCAATTCCATCAAGCTTTCCTTTTATTTGAAGTGTTGGAGAAGTAGTGATGGCAGGAACTAGCACTTTGGATATTTGAACTTGTGTAGATAGCTCCCCCTTACTCTCTCTTTTATTCTCCCCCTTTTTGTTATCATCAAAGATAGGGGTTAAGCCCTGCGCTTTAGCCAGCTGCATGAGAAGATTAGTCTGAGACTGTTGATTTTGAAGAATGGTGACCAAGGAGTTTTCAATAACTTGAACTCTTGCTTCCAAGTTGGTCATCTTCTTATCAGCATTTAATTCTTTTCTCAGTCTCAGCAATAATTCCCGCATGGTACCATAGGGCATGACTGAATCCAGCTTGTCAGAGTTGTAGGACTTCAAGTCAGCTATATCCTTCTTGAGTTCATCCACACTTGGATTATGTCTCAGTTGTTGTAGCTTCATGAGATGTAGAGAATCTAAGTGGGCTTGAAGAATAGCCTTGGTACCAACATCTGAAGTATTTTGAATGGCCTTTTGGATAGACATTACTTGTTTGACTAGGGCCACATTGAATTGTCCTGGTGTAGACTCCTTTGTCAATTCCCATTCAGGTAAATCTGGAATAGAACTAGGGCCTTCATCTCCCCCTAAGTTCATGCTTCCATCAAATGAAACAGAGTCATCATCATTGGAATTTACTCCAAATTCCTCAGATGGCTCACCAGCTGTAGAAGGCATTCTATTGACAACAGCTTTATCCCTTTGAATAGATTCTGAAGTATGTACCAGATATAAAGTCTTTTCTGCCTCCTCATTGCCCTGAGTAGCCAAAAGTTGATAGGCTGACACAGGATGAGTAAAAGTATCAGCATCCAAGGAAATGTTATCAATTACAACTTTGTAGGGTTGCTGAAATTGTCTTTCCTTTTCAGCATCATCCACAATCATTGACTAACTAGCAATGGCTGAATTCACCCTTATATCCTCTGTACATGCCTTTCTCTCAATTTCTCTCTTTTCTTGCATCAGGGGCTCCCCCTAGCTCACATGCCTCACACCCTCACCTTCACCTACCAAGGTGGTACTCCTCTCACTTTCTTTTGCCATGCTGGAAGAAATAGCATGCATAATTATACTCTCAAGCTCTCCTTTTGCCTGGGAGCAACCCAGCCTCTCACTCAAGTTTTCACTCCCTTCCCTCAGCCCTAGAAGTGATTGTACAGTAACCAGTTCTTCTATACTTGGAATTAATTCAGTTGATTATGTAGAGGTTATCAACGGATGAGGAGCAGCCGTTGAAGTGGAAACTGATGGTAGCAACGGATAACTGCTGTTAAGCTTATCCGTTGAAGAACAACCACTTGTCAACGGATGAGGGATATCCGTTGAAGAAGGAAAAGAAGTAGAAATTGAAAGTGACATAATTGTTGAATCTGTGTGGATTGATTTTAACTTAGGTGACACAGATCCTACAACTAGGTCTGAAAGAATTGGTAGATGATCCAACAAATCATCTGAAAGATGATGATCACCTGCATTTGAGTGGGGCTTCTCTCTGAGTTGTAAAGAAGGAGAATCAGGAATTGATGTGAATAACATGTCCACGTCCAGAGATGGTGATGGAGAATTTGGTGAATGATGTGTGTCAATTGTTAGAGAATGAGGTTGTGACTCCACATTTGTTGGAGTCACATCAAGCTGAATTTGAGAAGGCATAGATACAGGTGGGTGTATATGTGCAGTGTGTGTACCCTGTGTAGAAATTTGGGTTTTGACCCTCTTTCTTCTTCTAAAGGCTTTTGCAAGTGAGTGTTTGGCTTCAGTGTCCCTCCCTTTTTTGTTCCGTGTCCCTGGATGGGGACTATTTTCAATAGTTGCATCCTTTTGGGAGGATGCAACTAGGGATGAGCTTGAATCCTTTTCAACCACCACAACTTTTTGAGAAACTGTGGCTTGGCTAGCTGGGGTGTCACTCACCTCTCCTACCTTATCCTGGGGGTTTTCTTGATGTTCACCCCTCCCCTCACCACTCACACCCTGTTCACTTCCCTCAGGGTTTATGGTAGTTGTTACAACTGTTGCCTTTTGAGACACAACAGAGGTGGTTTTCTTTGACTTTGGTTTTGAAACTTTAGATTTGGTGGCCTTGGTAGGAATCTGTTGGGGCAAAGACACAGATTCCATGGTCACACTTGAAGGCAAAGAAATAATGGGGTTGGAAGTAGTAGGAGTTGAAAGAGCATTTACCTCATTTACCTGAGGTGCATTCATGATTGACAAATATACCAATTACACACTGTTATTTATATCCATCCTTAAAAGGTCTGCAAGGACCCTCTTTTCTTGTGCCCAGCATTTGAGCTTGTTATTCTCATTATTTATGACCAAGCCTTCAGTAGCATGGTTAGCCAACAACATAAAGAATCTAGCATAGTAGATGTTATTTGATTTATTAGCTTTGTTACCTAACCTAGTACCCAGTTTTAGCATAACATAATTGCTAAAATTAAAGTACCTATCAGAAACTAGCATATAGAGCATATTAACAAGAGATGAAGTTATGGCATCAAAATTGCTAATCTTCCCAGAGAAAACCTTAATAAAGGCATCTCCAAGAAAACTCCATTCTTTCCTAAGGCCCTTTCTTCTAATGCTCCCTAAACTAGCAGAATTAAAAGAATAGCCTATGGAATCTAACATGGCAGATACATCATTATCAGTGTGTGGTGTCATGGCATTGTTCTCAGGTAATTTAAGACATGACTGTATATCATCACAATTAATATAGTGATCTTTACCTTTGAGAGAGAAGGAGATAGTCATATCTGTGGAATTGAACTCAGCAGTTGTCCAAATCTCCTCAACTACTTCACAGTAAATCATTGGGGCCTCCAGCATTGCATAGTTTAGTTTGCATTTCTTGATGAAATCCATCATCTTGTGATAATCTGAGTGGGCTTCATTCTTTTCCACCAAAGCTATGCAATTGTTTTTCTCATAAATGAACCCAGATTGGGACATTATTTTCACTACTGGCGCCATTCTTGTGAGTAGAAGTTGCAGAGAAAAGATTGAGGGTTTTGCAGAGAAAGGATAGTAAAAGCTTTTGAAGATTCAAGAAAGCGTAAAGTAAAAATGAGAAATCAAAAGGGCTTTTATACTTTCTCAAATTAAAAAGCTTAAATAAAATGTTTAAACAATATCTAAGTCGATTACAGCCGTTTATGAATAAACTGTAAGTATTCTTAAAACTGCCTTTAATACAAATACATACAGCTGTATATATAAGTATCAACAGTTAAGAAAATAGAATCAACGGCTGTGATACACTTGAATCGACTGATGTGACATTTCAACGGATAAAGTAAACTGGCATTCGTTGAAAAGCAACACAATTTTATCCGTTGAAGGATAAAATTTCCAGAGATGTATTTGTCTTTCAACGGATAATGGACATCCGTTGATAGAACAATTTTGACTTTCAACGGATAGGGAATATCCATTGATAGAATAATCTTTACTTAAAGCCAACTTTGTTCTTGCAACAAATTCATTTCAGGCTCCAACACAAATTGCAATAAAGACAAGAATTTTTTAAGAAAAATTAAGCATACCTAGCTCACTTATCAACCTTGTGAATGTTGATTCATCAAGTGGCTTGGTGAATATGTCTGCAATTTGTTGTTCACTTGGAACAAAGTGAAGTTTCACTGTACCATTCATGACATGCTCCCTTATGAAGTGGTACTTGATATCAATTTGCTTGGTCCTTGAAAATGCTGCACTGGATTCTCTGTTATGGCTATGGCACTTGTGTTGTCACAAAAGATAGGAATTCTATCAACATGAAGTCCATAATCAAGGAGTTGATTCCTCATCCATAACACTTGAGAGCAGTAACTTCCTGCAGCAATATATTCAGCCTCAGCTGTAGAAGTGGAGACTGAATTTTGCTTCTTGTTGAACCATGATACAAGCTTATTTCCTAGAAATTGACAGGAGCCTGTTGTACTTTTCCTGTCTATTTTACAACCTGCATAGTCTGCATCTGAATAGCCAATTAGATCAAATCCAGACTCTCTAGGGTACCAAATACCTAAATTTGGTGTACCCTTGAGATATCTGAAAATTCTCTTGATAGCAATTAAGTGAGACTCCCTAGGATCAGCTTGAAATCTAGCACAAAGACATGTAGCAAACATTATATCTGGTCTACTAGCAGTTAAATATAACAGTGAACCAACCATGCCTCTATAACTTGTACTGTCCACAGACTTTTCAGCCTTGTTTAATTCAAGTTTGGTGGCAGTGGCCATGGGAGTTTTTGCAGATGAACATTCCATTAAGTCAAACTTCTTTAAAAGATCATAAATGTATTTAGTTTGACTAATGAAAATTCCATCACTAACTTGTTTAACTCGTGAACCAAGAAAATAAGTTAGTTCTCCCATCATGCTCATTTCATATTTACTTTGCATTAGCTTAGCAAATTTTTTACAAAGTTTATCATCTGTAGAACCAAATATTATGTCATCTACATAAATTTGAACAAGTATACTAGAGCCATTAACATTCCTAAAGGAGAGAGTTTTATCAACAGTACCTCTAGTGAAGTGATTCTCCAAAAGGAATTTTGACAAGGTTTCATACCAGGCTCTAGGTGCTTGCTTCAGTCCATAGAGTGCTTTTAATAGATAGTACACATAGTCTGGAAAATTTGGATCTTCAAACCTTGGAGGTTGGCTCACATAAACCTCTTCCTCCAATTCTCCATTCAGAAATGCACTCTTGACATCCATTTGATAGACTTTGAAATTGGCATGGGCTGCATAGGCTAGAAAGATTCTGATGGCTTCAAGTCTTGCAACATGAGCAAATGTCTCATCAAAATATATTCCCTCTTGTTGAGAGTAACCCTGGGCAACCAATCTAGCTTTATTCCTTATGATAATGCCATTTTCATCTATCTTGTTTCTGAATACCCATTTTGTGTCAATAGAACTCTTGTTCTTTGGTTTGGGTACCAGCTTCCATACTTTGTTTCTCTCAAATTGGTTTAGCTGTTCCTGCATGGCTAATATCCAATCTGGATCCAATAAAGCTTCTTCCACTCTCTTAGGCTCCTCCTGTGATAGAAAACTACTATACAGACATTCATCTTGAGTAGCTCTTCTAGTTTGTACTTTAGATGTTGCATCACCAATGATCAGTTCAAAGGGATGACTCTTGGTCCATTTCCTTTGAGGTGGAAAATTTGCTCTAGATGAGGTGGCCTCAGTATTGTCATGATGTGAGATAGAGTGTTGATTGGTTGAAACTCCCCCTGAGT
Organism: Apium graveolens; assembly: GCF_009905375.1. NCBI lineage: Eukaryota > Viridiplantae > Streptophyta > Magnoliopsida > Apiales > Apiaceae > Apium > Apium graveolens. The sequence goes on from NC_133650.1 coordinate 307,155,889, forward strand.
TGTTGGTCCTTTGCAGGGAACTTGGAGTTCTATCAACTGATGATGTAATTCAATTATCCGTTGATGAACTATGATCAACGGATGCTTCATTATGTACTTCAACGGATGATGCACTATGTCTTTCAACGGATACTGCATTGCCTCTATCAACGGATGCTGAATTATGACTTCCAACTGATGCAGTATTTTGTGCATTATCCAAAGGCAGATTTTGAATCCCTTTTGAAGTGTCATCTCCACCATTCTCATCTTCACTATCATCACAATATATCTCAATGTTGTCAAATTTGAGTCCTTCATGGTGTCCCTCATCTGTTAGTCCATCAATCTTTTTATCATCAAATAGAACATGCACAGATTCCATAACAATGTTGGTTCTTAGATTGTAGACCCTATATGATTTACCAGCTGAATAACCAGCAAATATTCCTTCACCAGCCTTTGCATCAAACTTCCCTTTGTGGTCAGATTGATTCCTTAGTATAAAGCATTTACATCCAAAGACATGAAGAAAGTTTAGAGTTGGTTTTCTTCTCTTGAACAACTGATAAGGAGTCATACCTTTAGCTTGATTGACCAAAAAAATATTCTGAGTGTAGCAAGCACAATTAACAGCTTCAGCCCAGAAATATATTGGTAACTTTGATTCTTCAAGCATTGTTCTAGCAGCTTCAATCAAGGATATGTTCTTTCTTTCAACTACACCATTATGCTGTGGTTCTTGGAGCTGAGAACTCATGCATGATTCCATTTTCTTCACAGAACAGCCTCATTGTTGAATTCTTGAACCCAGTTCCATTGTCACTCCTGATATTCCTAACCTTCAAGTCAGGATGATTGTTGACTTGTCTAATGTGATTGATAATGATTTCACTTGCTTCATCCTTTGAGCCAAGAAAATATGTCCATGAAAACTTGGAGAAATCATCTACAATCACTAAGCAATATCTTTTCCTTGCAATTGACAATACATTGACTGGTCTAAACAAATCCATATGCAGTAGCTGTAGTGGTTCATCAATTGTTGTTTCAAGCTTCTTTTTGAATGATGTTTTCCTTTGTTTACCTTTCTGGCAAACATCACACAGGCCATCCTTTAAAAATTCAACTAGAGGGATTCCTCTAACTAGGTCCTTCTTGACTAGATCATTCATTGTCTTGAAATTCAAATGGGATAGCTTCTTGTGCCATATCCAACTTTCTTCTTGACTTGCTTTGCTGAAAAGACAAGTGATTGATTCTGCATCTGTAGAGTTGAAGTCAGCCAAGTACCCATTTCCTTTTCTAACTCCAGTTAGAACCACTTTGTTGTCCTTCTTGCTGGTGACAACACATGCTTCAGAATTGAAGAAAACAGTATTCCCTCTGTCACATAGTTGACTGATGCTCAGTAGATTGTGTTTGAGACCATCAACTAATGCAACTTCATCAATGATGACATTCCCTGTTGAAATCAAGCCATATCCCATAGTGAACCCTTTGCTATCATCTCCAAAGATTATGCTAGGGCCAGCTCTCTCCTTAAACTCTGTGAGCAGGGTGAAATCTCCTGTCATGTGTCTTGAACAACCACTGTCCAAGTACCATAGATTCCTTCTTTTTCCCTGCACACAACAAAATCAAATCAAGTTGATTTTGGTACCCAAGTTTCCTTGGGTCCAGCCTTGTTAGTCTTTTTCCTAGACTTCACACTTACTGCACCTTTTGACTTAGGTAACTTTGAGTTAGCCTTGGTCTCAGATGTAGATGGTTGAAGTGTAGGGTTAGTCACAGAATAATTTAGCACATTTGGTTGAATTGGATAAGGCATGGATTGTGCAAACATGTTATTCCATATAGGCATATTGTATGGCAATTGAGGCATACTAAATGCAGCAAAATAAGGATTATTAACATATGGCATGTTTGCAAAATGTGCATAAGGATTCTGTTGAGACATAACAGGCATAGCATGCAGAGGTGACATAGACATGTTAGGCATGGAAGGAGTTAAAGGCATGGGAGCATTCTTAACAGATTTGCAGTTATCAGATAGATGATTAACACTTTTACAATGCACACAACTTTTTCTAGGAGCATACTTATCAGGTGTGTAATTGTTGTGTTTCTTCCCATTTCTATTAGATTTTCTTTTAGTTTCCTTTTTATTCTCAACCAACTTAAGCCTATTTTTCAACTGATCTAAAGTCATGTGTCCTATATTCACCTTACTGGCATCTTTGGATGTGCTTGCTCCTTCTTTGACAAAGTTCTTGGAAGTTGAACCAAACTTCTTATTGAGATTTTTCAAATTGTCTCTTTTAGAATCATTTGCCTGTTTTAATTGATGAGCCTTCAACGGATGCTCCTTTTCTTCCTTCAACGGATAACTTTCATCATCCGTTGATTCCACATCCGTTGAAAATCCATCAATTAATTCTATTTTCTTTTTGTTTTTCTCCCAGGCATTCTCACAGAATGATTCAATTCCTTGAACCTTGGCAATTTGAGCACTAACATCCCTAGATGTTTTCCAGACTTTAATCACCTCTTGCTCTCTCTCTAATTATTTAGAAAGTATTTCTACCCTCTTAACAGATTCAGCTAGTTCATTTTCAACAGATAAACAATGCAGTATGATTTTCTCAAGGTCAATCAACTTATTTTCTAGCACAGCATTTCTATCACTTAAAAACATGTTGTTCTCTTTAATCCTACTATTTTCCTTAGCAAGAGATTTAAGAGACACACGCAAATGATACAATTCAGTAGACATGTCATTGAAAGCATCATTGCATTCTTCTTTAGTAAGCTGTGAAACATCAGTATTGATTACCTGGTTGCTAGATGAACTAACTTCATTTTTTTTCAGAATCAGCCATGAGAGCCAAGTTGACATATTCCACATCTTCATCCGCTTCAGCTCCATCAGCTGCCCAGTCTTTTTCTTGAATGATGAAAGCCCTTTCCTTTTGCTTGAGCAGTTCAAAATATTTCTTTTTGTAATCTACTTGCTCAAATTTCTTCTTTTCAGAAGTTGGCTTTCTGCACTCACTTGCAAAGTGTCCACTTGTACCACAGTTATAACACTTGAACTTAGACTTGTCAACCATGTTCTTGTATGGTTCAGTGGCTCTAGTGTTTTTCCTGAATTTCATCTTTGCAAATCTCCTGGACAGGAATGCAAGATATTCATCAATTCCATCAGAGTCATCTTGACTGGAGTTGTCCTCAATGTCAACAGCTACTTCCTTTCCCTTTCTTGATTCTTGCTTGCTTACACCAACCTTGAAGCTTGATGTTGATCTCACAGTCTCTTGTCTGCATTCTTCTTTTTCATTTTCAGCTACCAAAGCAACTGAACCTCCTTTCTTTCTCCCCTTTTCCAACACCTCATCCTGCTCCAACTCAAGTTCATAAGTCTTCAAAATTCCAAATAATCTTTCAAGAGTGAAGTCTTTATAATCTTGAGAATTTCTTAAGGAGACAGTCATGGGTTTCCATTCCTTTGGCAAGGATCTTAAAAATTTAAGATTTGAATCCTTCACCTGGTACACTCTACCATATAGCTTCAATCCATTCAACAGCTTTTGGAATCTATTGAATGTGTCATTTAAAGATTCATTTTCTTTAAAATGAAAATACTCATACTGTTGAATGAGAAGCTGCATCATGTTCTCTCTTACTTGTTCTGTACCTTCACACAGTAACTGAACTGTGTCCCAAACCTCTTTGGCAGTTGTACAATTGATCACATTATCAAACATGTCTTTATCCAGGCCATTAAACAAAATGTTCATGGCCTTCTTATCCTTGTGGACTTCTTCAGTGTCTTCCAATGTCCATTCTGCTCTAGGCTTTGGAATGGATTGGCCAACAGCAACTGTGGCTGTAGCAACCGTGGCTACCTTATGGGGAATGTGAGGACCATTTTCTATGCAGTTTACATAACCTTCATCTTGAGAAAGTAGATGAAGGTGCATTTTCACCTTCCAGTGGTGATAACTGTCTTTGTCAAGAACTGGGATCTTTACACCAATATCCTTCTTGCTCATCTTTGTTAGCTTCCAAGATCTTTAAACTCTTTGTGTGTCAAGAGCTTGCTCTGATACCAATTGTTATTTATAAAGAACTAACAATGAGATTTACAGAAGGGGGGTTGAATGTAAATCTCAAAACTTTTTCAAGTTTTGAGCAGTTTTAAGACTAAGTGAATACAATACAATTGTGTGTGAATTGCTTTAAGCAAGTGCAGACAGATATATATTCAAGAACACAAATGTAAATAACACAAAGACCTTAAAAACTTTTCTGGTGGATTTGTTGTTCCACCAGAGATGGTATTCCGAAGAATATGTGATACAAAGAATTGATCACAGCTGAGTCCTAGTACAAACTAGATGATTTTCTCTCAAGGTTTTTCTAAACAGCTCTGGAAAATTCACATCTAATTACTAGCTGCAACTTGGTTTATATATCATCAAGTTTTTACAAGTGAAGACAAAGATAAAGTACAATAATAAAATAGTACTCCACTTGTTTCTACTCCATTTCTATCCAGTACAATATTGGATTATCTGTTGACTTTCCTTTTTGTACCAGAGTTAAAACGACTGCTTTTTCTTCTGTTCCTCAAAGAGGCTATCACATTCCAGTTGTCTCTGTCAACCCATGTGCCTCTGTCAGCTTTAGAAACTGTCACTATCAACTGCTATGTAACTGAGTATCCGTTGAAGCTTTCATCCGTTGATGGCTTTATTGACACTCTTATCCGTTGATGCTTTATCCGTTGATGCTTTAGCAGTTGAAGTTTTATCCGTTGGTGTACTCATCCGTTGAAGGATGTTATCCGTTGAAGCTTTAGAGACATCCGTTGAAGCTTTGTTTCTCATCCGTTGAAGGCCTTTAAGTTATCAGTTGATACCACTTCATTTATACAAAATTACAAGGCATAAAGTATTTACAATTAGCCCTCCTATTTTCATATCCTCTAGTAGTCAACATGACTTATAATTTCCCACAACTTCTAAGAATTATAACTCAAATACAGAGACTGAAATGTGCTACAACACTAGACTTATTTCTAAGTAAAGCTACACCATCAACGGATAGCCAAAGTGGTCTTATCCGTTGAGGCTACAAACACTAGATTTCTACTTAAGTGTTTTATTTAACATATCATCAAACTAATGCACATATATTCCTAACAAAAACCTATTCCATGTTGATGGTCATGGCCTTAGAGAGACCCTGTTTTATCATCTGTTCTCGTGCATGCAGGTTTACCAAACTAGGAAAGATATGATGAAGGTTGTTTCCTTGATAACTAATGGAGCCCTATCTTTGGATGGCGGAACAATATTGAGTCCCGGACATCATGTCTAGGGCAATGTGTTAGCTCAGTTGATTTGGCTTTCACTTTTTTTAACGGAATGTCCAAGAGATCTATATCACTTTTTTTAATAACCGAGTGTGCAAGAGCTCTGGTTATGCTTAGTTTTTTGAAGTTAAAAAAAATTGTATCTATGCTTTGGTATACAATTTCTTGGTACCTAGTAAACAAACCACTGGCTTTTGAGTTTGTAGAGAATCACAACTAATTAGCTTGGAAAGTTTTTCTTTCCATGGATAGTTGTTCTGCAGGATGGCTAAATTTCTTTTCCTCTTTCAAAATCCAACATTGTGCTAAATCTTAACCATAAAAGTTCTCTAATATTATTTGCATGTAAAAGTTGATAGAGCGAAGTCTTTGTTACTGATCAGAACATAAAATAGTTGTTGGTGCGTGATATTAGTAAAAATACAAAATGTGTACATCCCCAGCTACAGGATTTCTTGAATTCCCGTACTGTGAATATGTGATGGATTTTAGAGCTAGGATATTGTTTTCCGTTGATCATTTAAAGTTGACTGGTATATGCCTTGTTGATTTTTTTTTTTAATTTTAATTAGAAGAAGGCTAGAGACCATCAGCACAGTTTGCTCTTTAACTTACCAATTCTCGTTATGTTTTTTGTCGACATGCTAAAATATGTTGAATTTGTTACGCATATATGGTTTCGTCTGTGCTTAATTCAAGGTGTTAGAGAGTATAAGATCATATTCGGGCCTTCCTCTATCACCTTAAGATTTTAGTGCGACTGGTTACTTGACAGAAGGGAAGAAGCAGATGTGAAATTCCTGAAAGCCTATCTAATTGCTGACTTCTCTGCGATTGAAGACCAGATAAAGAAGGCAGAATGAGAAAAGGAACGGATATTGAATGACCTGCGGAAAGAGCAAGTACTTTTAGAACAGGCTATAGTCACCTTATTACTCAACATATCTACTATGACAAAGAACATTAAGCTTTGAGTAATTCCCTAGATCCCAGAAGATTTTCCCAGAACTTTCCAGAAATATAGGATGTCGCATCTCTATTGGTTGTTTTCTCATTAATGTGTATGATTTGAGATGAATGTCGGCTTTCACCCTATCTTGAGCCTTGATTCCTGAAAGCCCAAATCCTTCTTCATAACCCTTTCATAGTCGGAGATAGAAATCTGCCACCTAGATATTTAAAGTAGAATGCCTCATATGTTGACTCGTATGTTGATATTGATATTGTTATTGCATTATAGACTATTTATATAGTTACTTGCTGAGCTTCTTTACTCATATATTTTGCTAACCATTGCAGTCAAGAAAGAAGATGGCCAGACTTAGGCGCACCGATAGTCAGAGCGTTCCCGGCGGTCTCTACCGTATCATAGGTTTCCAGATGCCAGAGCAGGTAGCTGTGTGTGTGAGAAAACATCTGAGTTGGAAGGATTGTATAAGTTGGATCAGATACAATGGGTTATCTGCCGGTTCCATGTCAGAATCGAATAAATTTGAATTTGTTACTATTTTGGGCTGTAATATATTTATGCTGGTTGGTAGCTGTAATCTTGTCTCATAGTTAATTATATTTGATTCTGTTACTGTTTAATCAGGGTTTATTATATCCGCTGTTATTATATTAGTTAATGGTGTGTGGGTCCTCATTTTCTAACCCCAAGATTGAGGGCGTCAGATAAGGCAATCATTTATTGCCTTGCATGAGGTTGTCCAACAACAAATTACAAGCAACAATGACACAAAGGTCAAGTCGGAGCAACTTTACCAAGCAAGATATGAGCCTCCAGCCTTATTGATGGAGGAAATCAAGAACTCAGTTCATGCCACTTTGGTACATCTCTCTCTCACAGCTCACAATCCATACCATCCACATCCACCAATCTGCAAATCTAGGCTCTGCAACAACAAGTCTCATCTCTTCAAGCTTCCAATGATTCTCTTTCAGCTCAAGTCACTGCTCCCACCACTCTGGTTCAATCTCAACAACAGGACATTAAGCCCCTTGTAGACTCCCATAAGCATCTCCAAATGCAAAACTCAGTTTTCTTGGGAGCTATAATGGGAGCTTTAAATGTACCTCTGCCAGAAACAGCTCAATCTGTAAGATCTCAGATTCCTCTACCTTCAATCACTATGCCTACTAACCAGAATAGGGGGAGATGGTGACCAAGCCAAAATCCACAAGCCAAACCAATCAAGATAAACATGATGTTGGTAAAGACAGACTTCAATTGGATGCAGAAAGACCTTGCCTTGACAAGGAGTTCAATGAATTGCTTACAGTACTGAGAGTTTCTCTAAATGACAACTACATCACATACAAAAGAGCTTTGGTTAAGAACATAAACTTTCCAAGAGTAGTGTTAGTGACAAATGGAAATTTCAAAGAAAAGAGGAGTATTGCCCAATGTCAATGATTGTGGTGTAGACAGGTGTATGCAGGTGTCTCTCTCAAATCTTCAATCCAAGAGAACATCTGAGCTGGATGTCATCATTGAGAAAGTCAATAGGGTGATTCTAGAGGACACTCGACTACTTGGAGAGCTTAAAAAGGCACAAATTGCTGTATTTTTCCTGAAGCTTGTCTTCAACCAGGTAAGGGGTGGCCTACATCTGCTCTACAACCTGAAAATGCAAACAATTTATGATTCCCAAATACCGTGTTATGGGTAACTTAAGATTTATCATGACATTGGAGTCAGAATTAAACCACGAGAAGAACAAGAGCATTGAAAATGTAGAAATGATTAAGATTTTGGGTAAATATCTGAGAAATGCTGAAACCGTGTTGCCCAAAACTAAAATCAACACTAGAGATGACTTGGATGATGATGAGCAGAAGAAAGATGAACAAAAACCTTCTGACTCAAATCCAAGTCAGTCTAGCAAAGCAGCTGGTAGTAAGGTGGTTGAGAAGAAGAAAAATAAGAAAGAAAAGAAGGGGACATATGATAGCAAGAAAAGAAAGAAGGATGGAGAGAAAGGAACAAAATAGCAGAAAGTCCAAGAAATCCAAATCACTCTAACTCAAACCCTCAAACCTAGTTAATCAAACACTCAACTCCAACCTCAAAGCCTAAATACCTTTACAAATAAACTACAAACTCCTTACTCAAAATACCAATCACATTCATCCAAGTCTCTTTAAAGAAAATTTCAAACCTACCTTCATTCAAGCCTCCAATCAGACTCACTTCGAAACTGTTGGGAGAACACCAAAAAAAATTCAAGCTAATGATGGTGCTATCTGGAACTGCTTCGATCAAGCTAATTTTCTACCTCCAACTGGGAGCATAACAGATGATGACTATTACCAACAACTAGTTGAGGATATATTCAAAGTTTGGGTTGTCTGTCTGAGAGAAGTTAGAATCTACTACTTGGATGGTTCCTTCATTTTGATGAGCAGAGAAGTAATGGAAACATTTTTAACCACATAATTGAAGAGAGTGATAAGTTTTATGAAAGATAAGGATACTAGCACACGAATGTAAAAGGATGTGATGTCTGAAAGGTTGAGAGAAAGGGATGAAAGGCATGTAAGGATAAAGGCTGAGAGGGAAGAAAGAGAAAGGCAATATGCCAAGGAGATTGAAATGTTTGAACAAAGATAAAATGAACTCAACACAAGGGCGTTAAGTAGAATTTCAAAAGATGGACATTTTCTGAATATTCAAGGTGGCAGATTCTCAAGATTCAGGGTTAATTATCTCAACAATTACTCATTGAAAGAATGACTCAAACTGGTGGAAGCCTTAAGAGGGGAAAAAATTATTAAAGAATTTCAAGTGCTAGTAAATCTTTAGGAACTCATTAGGAAAGAACCTGGTTATGAAAAATTCACCTGATGTCTGTAATTTTGAACATATGTAATTAATCAATGTATAAGTATCTCTGTCAATTTATTGTATTTAATTTTAACTTGGGGTTAATCTTGTTATCAGGCATGAATTTGTGATAAGCAATCTTCTCACAAATTGGGGGAGATTGTTGTGCAAGATATGCCTGTATAATAACAAGACCAAGTCAAATTGACAACCCTAGGATTAAGTTTCTTGATAATCAATATTTGTATTCTGTAATTGTATTCCTTGAGTCTGTAAAAATATTTAGTAGATTATACTGGGGGATTAATCTGTGAACATTTTCAAACTAAGGAATAAACTCTGGAAGAAAATCAAACCATGATCATGCCTCATAGAAAATATGTGGAAGCTTGGAGTTATATTATGTTGTTCTATGAAAAATGTTCTAAGTCAAGATATCGACAAGTCATAGATCAAGGTATATCTAGAAGTCATTCGAGAAGTCCAAATTGACTTATAGAGAAGTCTCATAGATATCGACAAGTCAAATACATGCAGAGATCTTAGAGATATCAACAAGTCAAATGAAGATGTAGAGAACTGGAGATATCGACAAGTCAATTATGCATGTAGAGATCTTAGAGATATCGACAAGTTAAATTCTTCATGTAGAGAACTCGAAGATGTTGATAAGTCAAAAGCTTATATCGAGAACTGGAAGATGTCGACAAGTCATTCTACATATCGAGAACTAGAGACCTTGATAAGTCATTAACATATATCGAGAACTAGAGACATCTCGATAAGTCATTAACATATGTCAAGAACTCAGACATATCGATAAGTCACTTTAGTTATCGAGATGTCACTTCTCTATTGAATTAAAAAGGAGATCTCGACATACTTTCTCAAATTCAGAATACAGACAAGTGTAAGATTCAAGATTATCAGTCAACAAACAATGCATTCACTGAATTGGAAAGTCTACAAAATCAGCTTGAAGAATACTAGATTAAGGGCCAATATTCACTGGACAAAGGGTGATTACAGACCTGCAAGATTCTGCACAAATTTGCTAACACCAGAAAAGGAAATAGACAAGGTTGCTTTAGAAATTGGTTTAGTACATTTTAGTGCACGTTTTGTAAACCCGTATTGCTAGTCTATAAAGCATGCACGAGTCCTTAGTTTACAAGTAAAAAACATATCTAGATTTTCTTTTATTCTCTCATGATAGAAGCTGAGTTCTTATTTTCTTAAGAACACAGATTTGTAGCAAGACAAACTTAATTAATACAAATAAGTGAGTTTTTGATATTGTGTGTTCTGTGTGATTCTGTGATACATTACATCTCTACAAATATTATCTACTTTGTTCACCATAATCCAGTTAGCTTAAAAACCAAATAACAATCCAAGAAACACATTCACTCCCAATCTGTATTACATTTCATAACATTCAATATCTAACCATTACAATGAGATTTTTATTTCGACGATTATGTTTTGTAATTTAACAAAATCTGAGAGAACAACATGTTGCTCATTTATCTCGCACATTTGTAATTTAATCGCTTTTAATATTTTCAAATCATAAAAAAATACAAAATTTAAGGGGTGTATTCAATTCAGATTTTAGAGGATTTATAATAATTCACTGATTTTGAATGATTGTTGTTGATTTTGGCTGATTTTAATTGTACGCGGATTTTACCGGAGTTGTTGAATAAATTTCATTAAGTCTTATTGATTTGAATAGTGATTTCTACAAATCCTTGGATTTTACTAAGATTTTTGAAAATATTAAATACACTAGCAAATCCATTAAAATCTACAATTTTATAAAATAAAAAAAAATCCATGAAATTTTGAATTCCACCATATTTTAATGAATTTTTTAAAATCCAAGTTGAATACCACCAAATTTTAATGGACTTTTTTAAAATCTAAATTGAATACCCCAGATTTTAAAAGTTTATTTCCAATTCCTATTGAATACCATAAGTTTTTAAAGCATTTTTTAGAATCCAAATTGAATATCCTGAAATTTTTAAAATCCAAAAAAATCTTTAAAATCCCAATTAAATACACCACTCTTAATGTCTTCGATTAGAGAACACGACCCGGCCGTGTACATGCTAACAATAGAGATTTTGTGCACAAGAAATGGATTTAGTTACATTTAAATATGGGTATTTATAGTAGATATATGTATATTTATTTGTATAATAATCTATAATTTTACAAATTATATTTAAATTTGGTTTAAATATATATATATATACATATATATATTATTTTTTATAATTTATATAAAATATTTAAACTTTCTTTATTTTTAGTTATATTTAAATTTAATTTTTACACAAAAATACGACACAAAAAATACATAATGCACGAAAATATACAAATACGGAAATAAATAAATCGTAGATTAGTTTAGCATTTAACGAAAATACACCGAGTATCTTTTTTATTTACTCAGCCATTTATTTCAATTTTATTCGATTCAAAAAAGTAGTGTACAGCTGGAATCACTCTTCAAAATAAAAATAGTATTAAAAATATAGTGTTGTGTTCTATCAAGCACCCAAAAACATAACTGCCGAGTGTAATAGACCTCGTACGTTACAACTTCCAACCACCCTTCATTTGACAACAATTTATACCTGGGCAGTAGCCACTCTCTCTCCTAGCTTTCTACTTGTGTTCTTTTGCTTGTCGGAACAACAATTACTTCAAAAAATCATGACCAATCACTCTAATGAGCAGGTATATACATTTTCTTATGTTTTGGATTTTTTAATATGAATTTCATGTTTTCTTGTATTAATTAGTAGTTTTATGCTATAAAGTTTTGATCTTTATTGATAATCTTGGGTTTTTAGTGATTGTAAGTGTTGTGTGTTTTCTGAAACTTGGGTAATTTGATTCTTGATGTGTTTTTGTATGTTAATTTCATGTTTTCTTGTATTTAATGGTAGTTTTATGCTATAAAGTTTTAATCTTTATCGGAAATCTTGGTTTTAATATATGATTTCTTATGTATCAGTGGTTGTAAGTGTTCTGTGTTTGCTGAAACTTGAGTAATTTGTTCTTTATGTGTTTTTGTATGTGAATACATTTTTTCCTGTACCAGACAGTGATTTTATGATATAAAGTTTTGATCTTTATTGGTTATCTTGGTTTTATTTTATGATTTGTGTGTATCAGTGGTTGTAAGTGTTGTGTGTTTGCTGAAACTCTGGTAAGTTGATTCTTTGTGTGTGTTTGAATGTGAATAACATTTTTATCTTGTATCAAACAGTTATTTATGCTATAAAGTATTGATCTTTACTGGCAGTTTCCGGATTTGTATATATCAGTGGTTGTTAGTGATATCTGTTTGATGATTTTTTGGTTGTCAAATTCAGAAATTTGGCTAGAATTAACCCTAGTCAGACGGTAAGAGAGGGTAATTTTAGCGATTATATATGAAATGAAGCTCATTATTAGGAAGATTTGAGTTTGATACCGAACATTTAATTTATTGGAACAAAAACTAGTTGTAAAAACCATGAATCTAATAGTGAGCAGGTATATAGATTTTGTGTTTTTATTTTTGAATTACATGTTTTCTTGTATTAGACAACGATTTTGTGCTATAAAGCTTAGATCTATATCGGTAATTTGGATATCTTGTGGTTGGTATGTGTCGCTGGTTGTTAGTGATATTTGTTTTCTGAACCTTGGGTATATTTGATTCTTTATTTGTTTTTGCATATAGTTATCATGTCTTTTACATCAAACAGTGGTTTTATGCTATAAAGCTTTGATTTTTATGTTAATTTGAGATTTGTTTTAACATGTGTATATCAGCGGTTGTTAGTAATATGTGTTTTGCTTGATTCTTGGTTTTCAAATTCGGTAATAGTACACCTCATCATGGTTAGGTTCATGTATCCGGTGTGTAACTTGTCTTGCACATTACGCTAGGGTGTAAGACCAAAAATTATTACAATGTGATGTGTCACAATTAATCCACATTTCACTAGTGACATTGTTCCAGCCTTCCAGGTGATATTTCCTTTTTTTGCAGTCTTTAACTTTGAAGCACAATTATTTTTTACTTCTTAATGTTATTTTACCATTTCAATGCGTTATGCTTAATTATGATTTGTGTCATGTTTCTATTATTGGCGTGGTCACTTTAGGTGTGTGTTTGCATGCATGTAGTTGGTATGAATTGTGTGTCTGCCTGCTTGTGAGAAAAAATTATTTACCTAGTCGCTCAACAATTAAACCTAATGGAAGGAGTTCCGGACTGCCGAAATGCCTCTGCCAGATTTTCTTCTAAAAACATTGCCAAATTTCCAGATTATCTCAATTTGAGCCTTCTCTGATGGTATTGCATCTTCTTATCAAATATTTGACTATATGCTTGATCATTTTTTTCAGCAGATATATGCCCAAAATTCATCACCGGCACTACTTGTGGATCAAGATTGGCATGATATTACTGTAAAGAGTGAACCAAAAAGTGAGACACTCTCACAGGCACAAACAGCTCTTAATCCTTCTAAGGTTATTTCAAATTTCAAAGTTCAATATGTGATCTTCAAGTATAATTGTTGTATAATTATAGATATGCGCTTTTGTCTGTTATTAATAATTGAGTGCTATGTTATGTTCAATATTGCAGAAATTGCAGGATGCTTTGGAAAAGAAAGGTCTAATACTGAAGAAACATGAAGAAAACATTAAGTTTTTAAGGAGACAGGAAAACACCTTAAATGACACCATTCTAGACCTGCAAGGTATGATGTATTACCATTCACCTAGTTCGAGTGTCAGCACGAGATTAACGCTCTTCATTATCATATTACGAATGCTCAGAAAATAAAAAGTCAGAATTTTTCTGCCTAATGCTCAGAAAATAACGTCACAAATCTTTAAATTTCCTTTTTTGATTTATTGTCTACCTTCTTCTGATAGGAAAAGAATGCATAGCATACCAAATTCCATATCTAGAACTCTATTCAATAATACAACCTTTATTTAGCTATTTCCATGTGTCCTTAATATAAAAAGTTACTTCTAATCTTAGTGATACTCACCATGATTTTTTAAGCATAATTCTTGTCATCTCACTACCAATAGTAAATAAAGTATCTCACTACCAATAGTAAATAAAGTATCTCACTACCAATAATAAAATAAAGTATTTCCTTTTTTTATAATGATAACAAGTACAACTTTATTTCTCTGTCTATAAGAAAGTTCCCCGACCAAAGAGATTGATTTTGGAAACTAAATCTTTACAGCTTATATGTAAAGCGTGGTTTTGCAGTACAATTAACTTTAATTTCCCTGATTATTGTTTCTGTATAACCTCCATAAATGTGTACTTCCCAGTTACTCTTGGCAAGTATCATTCTTCAAATAGCCTTGCCCAAGAAGAGAGCGAGTTAGAGAATATTCAACGTAAGTTGAAGCACACAAATTCTGCAGCTGGGATTGTGTGTCAGCTGAAGACTCGCCACAGTACTCGGGGTTCTCAATTTCCATTGACGAAGGGTATGCTTGGAATTGTCGCAACCCTTGGGAAGGTGGATGATGATACTATAAACAGGTTTGCGCCGTTCATATTCATTTGTAAATCTTGTATTCAACCAAGTTCTATGGGTCCTAAGTTTTTCTGATTTTTCGAGAAATTAAAGGTTCCTCCTTCATAGTTTGTCTAGATATATATTCTGTTGATCTGATCCGAAATACTACAAATATCAGGCATGATCAAGATATCCTACTTACGGCTCCAAGTTTTCCCCAAGTTAATTTAAATGTCTCCCTTGTCTGGTTTCGTCTGGTGTAACAAAACAAAACTCATATGTTGTAAATGGGGAAATTATGATATATTTTGAAAGTTTGATGATTATTTTTCTTAAAATATATAATGTTGGTATGTATAAATGGTGATTAGTTTGAATTATAATGATGCAAGGACTGATAGATTCATATTCTAGATGCGGCTCTCCCCTCACACTCCTACTCCCATACCCAATCCTAAAACTCCTTTCTCTTTATAAAGAGAATATCTGGGAGAGTTAGAACAATCTGGAGAAGCTATTAGAACAGACTAAGTCCGTTATTGTTGATATTTGCATAAGCAATGGGCAAAAACAATTCCACATTTTACACCGATCTTATGATACCAGACATGGTCTACTGAACTTGTTTAGGACTTTCACTGTTAATTTAGTATATTGACACTTTGTTTTTTTTTAATTGAAAATTTCAAAGTTAAAACAACAGTACAATCTTTTCTGTGTTAGCCATCTCTCGAGTTACTTGGGGAAAAACAATATGCTGGCAGTTGTTTGCAAGACTCTTGACACTGTTAACGCTATGGAGTCTTATGATAAAGAAGGCTTAGTAAAGAAGAATTCTGGCATTCATGGACTTGGAGCTTCAATCGGACAAACTATAGATGGACGATTTCGTGTCATATGTCTTGAATGTCTTAGGTAAATGATTTTTGCTCTTATATGACCCTATACCATGTTTCTTTTATTTCTTATTTGATATTTCTTTACTCTGTCTCATGTATTATGTATGCCTGCAGTCCATATGTTGGCAAGTTTATAACTAATGACCCACAAAGAAGGCTTGATATTCAAAAACCAAGATTACCCGATGGAGAAATTCCACATGGCTTCATTGATTATGCTGTGAATATGATTCACATTGAAAGGGAAAACTTATTTTATGTCACACATGATGGTCATGGCCTTAGAGAGACCCTGTTTTATAATCTGTTCTCACGCGTGCAAGTTTATCAAACTAGGAAAGATATGATGCAGGCTGTTTCCTTGATAACTGATGGAGCCATATCTTTGGATGGTGAAATAATAAAGAGTCCTGGAGATTATATCTTTGGCGCTGTGTAAGCTCATTTGACTTTATTATCACTTTTTATTAACCGAGTGTGCAAGAGTTGTATGTCACTTTTTTCTAGTAACTGAGTGGTGCAAGAGCCTGGTTTTTATGCTTAGTGAGCCTGGTTTTTATGCTTAGTTCTTCGAAGTTAAAGAATCGTATCTATGATTGGCTAACAATTTCTTTTTACCTAGTAAACAAACCACTGGTTTTTGAGCTTGTAGAGAATCACAACTTATTAGCTTGTAAAATTTGTCTTTGCATAGATAGTTGTTCTGCCGTATGGCTAAATATCTGTTTCTCTTTCAAAACACATCTTTTTGCCAAATCTTTCAGCATAAAAAATCATTAATATAATTTGCATGTAAAGTTGATAGACAAAGGCTTTCTTATGGAAAAGAAAATAAAATAGTTGTTGGTGCTTAATATTAGTAAATATACATATTGTTCTTTAATGACCATTTAAAGTTGAATTGTATATGCCTTGTTGAATTTTGTGTAATTTTAAGTAGAAGAAGTCTGGCTAGAGACCATCAGCACAGTTCATTCTTTAACTTGAAACTAGTCCTTGTAATGTTTTTGGTCGACATGCTAATTTTATGTTTAATTTGTTATGCTTATATGGTTTCCTTTGTATTTATATTTCTTCAAGGGAAGAAGCAGATGTAAAATTCCTGAAAGCCTCTGGACCACCATGTCCAACTGCCGATTACTCTGCAATTGAAGACAAGATAAAGAAGACAGAGTGGGAAAAGGAACGGATATCGGATGACCTGCGAAGAGAGCAAGTACTTTTAAAGCAGGCTAAAGTCACCTTCGATGCCCAGAGGGAAGAGCTTATCCAGTTCCTAGCACAGAGTTCGAAAACTGTTCAGGTAATACTCTTCAATGAACAAGTACTACAAGTTGTTTTCTCTGGGTTTCAAAACTATGTTGAACTCTTTCCTAGTAGCAATAATCCCTGTCACAGAAATAACAGAGCAAGAACTGTGCTGGTCTCGGAAAAGCTATGTGTATCATAAATTATATTTCGAACATGAATCTATCCGTATTTCAGTATTGCAAGCTAGAGTAGACCAATGTGAGTCATACCTGTATGTAAATTACTTGATAATGATCTTCAATGTCTTAGTATTATTTAGCGATTGTGTTTGGGTGTCAAGAGTCAAGACTGCTTTTTAAATCTGTCCTAGTAGCAATAATCTGTCACAAATATAACAGTGCAAGAACTGTATGGGGCCTGAAAAAGCTGTACGTGTCGTTAAATCTATTTCAAAGATATATTAAGAATTTTTGAATTTTACATGCTACAATGTGAGTCATAATTGTGTGTAAATTGCTTGATAAGTTTTTGGAAGATTTTCTTTGCGAGGACATGGATTATTAATCATTTTATATAGAGTTTAACCTGGGCCCTAAAATGTTCTTGAATTACTAAATAAATGATTACTATGCTGATTTATTACTTAATATATACTATGCAAAGAACATTAAGCTTTATTCAAAAACATTACTTAATAAGGAAAAGAGAATCGAAAGTTCACAGTAGAAAAGTTTTCTATTAGTGCACCTCAAGTTCACAATAGGTATATACTTAATATTACTAAATATCAGATTTTTCGAAAACATTGCATCTATACAGTTGAAAGTGATCAAAGTTTAATTCTAATCTGCTTTTGTTCCGCATAATAATTTGACTACTTTTTGTATGTTCCAAATTTACACCATATATGAAAAAAAGTTGGAGTTTGTAACACGTTTTGATGTGATTTCCAGAGTCCAGCAGCCCGAGATGGATCGGCACTGAGATTCCAGATAAAATCAGAAGTGAAGAATGAAACCGGTTCAGGAAATTAAGGGTACTATTGCGTACCCCTACTTCTGGCAACTGTGGCTGGTTGAGGTCCTTTTCCTGCTGTGAAGGAATTGCAGAGTTTTTCCATATGTACTGTGGGGGACTGGTTCTACAGTTTCATTTATTTTCACCGGAGAAAAATTTATACAGCAAGAAAAGTGTTGAACTTGTAGTTAGTACTGTTGCTTTATTTCTCAACTCTTGAGCCGTGGTATGCATTTCATGCTGCAAATTGATTAAACAAACTTGTAGGATCAGCTGTACAATGCATATCGTCAATTGGTTTCACATTTTATCTTAGCTTTTCGACCTTTGTCTTTGAAATATGCCCCTCCCTTCGTCATAGATGCCTCAGTTCGAAAATTCCTGTTGAAAGTCTCTGTGTTTTTCAGCAGTACATGTGTACATTTCAGATTGTTCTTGTCAGAGGGCGGTTTGGTAGTGCTTTTCGGTTGTTCATTAGAAACTGATCTCCTCGGCATTTTCTTCTGATGAGAGTGAAATAATAGCGATTATATGTGAAATTTATGAAGCTCATTATTAGGAAGATTTGAGTTTTGATACTTATTATATTTTTTTATATGAATTACATGTTTTTTTATACTCATTATATTTTTTTTATATGAATTACATGGGTATAAAGATTTTACATCAACTAAATCTTAATAATTATATCAATAGGAATTAGAATTGATCGACTCAATAATTAGAATTAGAATAATTAAATAAGGGTTCTTAAGTAATTTCAGCAAGTATCGAGACCGACTACCAACTTTTAATGTTTCGTCTATTATAATATATAGTATAAATTTTAATGTTTCGTCTATTATAATATATAGTATAAATAGTATAGATAGATAGTATAAATATGTGTTTTGCTTAATTCTTGGTTTTCAAATTTAGAAACTTGGCCAGATTTAATTCTTTATGAGTTTTGTATATGAATTGCATGTTTTTCGCACCAAACAGTTTCATGCTATAAAGCTTTGATTTTTATTGGTGATTTAGCGATATTTTGTGATTTGTACGTAATACTTGTTTTTTCGTGATGTTTTAGCTAATTTTTTGTTTGAAAATCAGAAACTTGGGTAGACTTGGTTCTTTATGTGTTTACCAATATGGATGACATGTTTTATATAATCAAACAATGACTTTATGCTATATTTGATCTTTTAGTGGTTATCGGAATTTATTTCGCATGTATTAGTATTTACTATTTAGTAGTCAGTAATATGTGTCCGCTGGATTCTTGGTTCTCAAAGTTAGAGCTTGGGTAGAGTTGATTGGTAGTGATATCTAATTATATATGTTTGCTTTGTGAAATTGGGAAGAGGGCTTTTACTTCAATGAAGCCATACTAACCATAGGGAGGTAAAAATGTGCAAGGGTAGGTTATCATGGCGCCAAGTCGACTCTAAACACCCGAGTACCTTCGTGAAGACTAGTCGATAAGTCGTAAAAAGTCTATAAAGTGGATTATACATAAAATTACTAGATTTAATATATAATATAACTTAACATGTTAGTTTTATAATTTAAATCAAAAGTAATAGAATAATACATTCAAAATATGCATGGTAAAAAAATAAGCATAGTACACCACATTTATGGTTATGAAGGCCCCAAGTCAGGGTACGAGACTCTTGGGTGACCTTCACGTCAACTAGTCGATGACAAGTCGGGTTTCGAGACTCTGGACGCCCCAGTACCTTTGCATTGACTTGTCGTCGACTAGTCGTTTTCGTGATAACAATCTGTAACCCTACTCGGGTGGTCTCCGTGAACACCTTAAGTATATGTGAATTGTGAGCTTTCGGAAGCCCATTTATAGGAAGATTTTAGTTTAACAATGAATATTTAATTAACTAAGCGATTTAATGAGATGCACACAGTTAAATAAGTCTTCTTTAGTTTTTAGTTAATAACGGATGAATTGAACGTTGGATTTGTAAATGGAAAGCTAGAGTTTATTTTCACCTCATCATGTTGAGTTGCACTCATGTATTAGGTGGGGGTAACATGTCTTGGTATGCTAGGGTGTAAATCTACAGATTATTTTCTACCTGCTAAGCTACAATTTAAACAATCACTCTAATAGTGAGCTTGGATTGAAAATTTTTATGCTAAAAAGCTTTGATCTTTATTGGTAATTTAAGATTTTTTGTGGTTGGTGTGTATCATTGGTTTTTGATCTTTATTTCCTGAATGTTGTATACAGTTGAATGTGATCAAGCCTAATCTGCTTTTGTTCCGCATATTGATCTGACTACTTTTTGCACACTTGTGGTTTTAAATATACATAATGAATGAAAAGAAGTTTGAGTTGTAACACTTTTTGATGTGATTACCAGAGTCCAGTAGCTCGACATTGATCGCACTGAGCACTGAGATTCTGGATAAAATCACAAGTAAAGAATGAGACCATTTCAGGACATTAAGAATTGCAAAGTTTTTCCTCATGAATTGTAAGGACTGCAACAAAAAGGGTTGAACATCTAGTTAGTATTGTTCTCTAAATTCCAACTATGAGCCTATGGTATGCATTTCATGCTGCAAACTGAGGAAACAAACTTGCAGGATTAGTTGTACAATGCATATCATCAATTGGTTTTGGCGTTATATCTTAGCTTATTAACGACCTTTGTCTATGAATTATGTACCTTCTTTCATCATAAATACCTCAACTCTAACTTTCCTGATGAAAGTCTGTTTTTCATTTGGGTTAAATATCAAGTAGATCACTTAGTGCGTTCAAATATATCAAGTGAGTCACTAATTATAGAATTGAATGAGTCACTCATTTAAAAATTGTATCAAAAATATCACTTTATCGTTAGTCAAAATTGTTAAAAGTATTATATATTGAGTTTCACACATTTTTTATGAATGATATTACATCCAAATAAAAATTTCCGAGTTCTACTATTTTAGATAATATTGTTAGATTTTTAAAATTTTATCAACTATTTATTTTTAATTTTTGATTTTTTTATTTGATTTTAATAAAAATAAATAGTAGATAAATTTTTTAAAATTTAAAAATATTTTCTAAAATACTAGAACTCAGAATCTTTCATTTTAATGTAAATTATTATTTTAGATATTAACATTTTATCAAATGTGATTCAGCTTGATAAGTACGAGAATGATAATATTGGGTTAATAAGCTTGATAAGTACGAGAATGATAATGTTGGGTTAATAGGCTAAATCATAATTGAACTGATCAGTAACTTGCAACTGGATAATCAAACTCAAAAAATTTGCAGTCGATTAAGTGAAGTAATATAAACTTGCACTTCAGTCATTAAACAAAAGTAAACTTGCACTGCCGTTACTTCCTTTGACTTTTAACATAGGGACATAGTTTTTACATATAGACTGTCAGATAGGTCTTTAACCCAAAAATCCAATCAATATAGACCCGTTCGGCCAACCCAACAAATAACTTTAACCCGGGTTCAAACCAAACATACTATATATCCTAATTGATAAACAATTTATAAACATATAAAAGGAGATGAAGTATCAAAGGACAACCGAAGAACAATAATTATTCCAAGCGTTTACAGACATCTCCTTTTTATTCATCGCTTTTTTGTTAACCCATTGTCCCGTCCCCAATCATTCTCCGAAAGATCAACTTTTCTTTTTTCCATCGACAAATATTTAATTGATGAAGCCTATAGAAACAATTTGAGAGAATTATTTTATTAGTAATTTAAGTTTGGGAAGGTAAGTTTTCGTGTGTGGTAGAGATTTTTATTGGAATTAATATGTTAATAGAGATGTAAAAGTTCGCAGAGGTGTGAAAGCCATGGTAGCAGCGAGTTACATATTTATATATAGAGAGAAATCATCATTTGTGTCTGTAAGTATGTATGTGTATCCGCATGTGTTAATATATGTGCGTGTACATGTAAAGATGTGAAAGGGAGAGAGGAGATAAACTTGATGAAGATTTGTGCATTGGAAAAATGGGCTTTTATTAATTAATTAATATGTTTATTGATTTTTAAGAGCATTTTTTAAAGGAGATTTTTCATATAATATATTACTCAAGTGTAACTATTGGGTCAATAAAGGATGGATAATCAAATTCAACTGGGTATGATAAATTAGCACGTCAACTTAAACAATTTATAACACATCATCTTGCCACATCACAATTCTGTTAATCACACTTAAAAAATTAACGGTGATCATGTAAATGCAAGTTTAAACTAGTTTAGTTAGTTGACTACAAACGTTTTGAGTTCAGCTATCCAACTGCAAATTGAGGGTAAGTTCGATAATAATTTAGCCTATTATAATATTACACTTGCTAAGGAATAGAAGGATATGGATTCAAAATCCAATTGAACTAATAAGAGTATATTAACAAATCAAATTTCAAATTTTAAAACAATCATTAATATGCATGCATTTAGAAGAATATGGATCCAGAACATCATATATTAAATGCCAAAAGTATCAATGATATGAGAAAGAAATGAGGTAGTATTGTGTTCCTGATGAAATAATAAAATTGTACTATTAAAAGAAATAAAGAAAGCAAGAATGAGGAAGAGGTGGAGTTGCAGCATATAATATAAACTAGTTGTATATGCAGCGGTCAAATAAGATTTGATGAGTCCACAAATGATTCAAATAATTATTCCACCAAGGACTAAATAAATTTAATTCCCCAACACTTTCATGAACTATTAATTTCATCAGTACAGAATTAAGTCACACGAAATTTACTTTCATCACCAGAAAGTTGCTTATGTTTAAGCAAATCAAATTCTTTCCCAAGACTTCATAAAAATGAGTATAGTCAAACCAGGGTAACACTTTCGATTCCGGGCACAACAAAGTTGCTTTATAAAACAAATTATCGCATTTCCCGTATAAAAGAAAAAAATTTACTTAAAAGTATGACCGACATTAAAGAAAGAAAAGGTAGAAACTTGCCTGTTTTCTGAATTAGCATGAATGAATAGATGTTCCGATAGGCTTTAATGTTACATTCTCCTAGAGCTGATAAATTTTGATTTTAACCACCGTATATGGGGGGCTTCCTTATTCACCTTAAGCAGTCAACCCAGAGCATGAAGCCTGCGTACATGGCTCGCCACACAATCAAAAAAGTATGATCACCTCACACTGTCTGATCAAATCACATTCTTAATTTACAGAAACTGTGGACCAGAACTCATATATACATGGATTCTGACCCATTTACAAGAATTATCACTCCCATCGATGCCACATCGTCTTCTTGGTTGCAAGTCCTCCACTCCAACGCTAAAGATGCCATCAAATAGTAGAATATTTTTTCTAGAAATTCATTTAAATCTGTACAAATTAACTTATAAATATAGTATATAAAATAAATTGAAAACAAGAACAAATTCATTTTGAGGCTAAAACTATCCAAAATATCGTTTCTCAACCAGTACAATCCAAAATACTCGCTGAATACATGCGTGAGTTTAAAGAAAATGTTAAAATTTTCATTCCTTCTTTCATTCCATTCTAAACTATTTGAACTCGAATTTTAACCCACTTATTTTTGAAGGAATTCTCATTTCATTTCTGCATCAATTTTTCTACAATGCTCATCATAGAAAATTTAGACTATCTTATATTCATTCATAATTTCACTCATATACACTTCTTTCTTCATAAAATTTGTATATAATTTTTCATTCTATTCCTTTCTTGTTTCATTTCCACCCAGTAAACACAAACTAGTGCCAGATTTCCTGTCAATGTTCTTATGAAAATGTGTAATAGATTAGATCTGAAATAGGAGAAAATTTGTAAAATAATGTATTAAATAAGATTGTGTCCTTTATTATCTTTTAATCTATTAAAAAATCCAAACACGCATGTATTCAGCGAGTATTTTGGATTGTACTGGTTGAGAAACGATATTTTGGATAGTTTTAGCCTCAAAATGAATTTGTTCTTGTTTTCAATTTATTTTATATACTATATTTATAAGTTAATTTGTACAGATTTAAATGAATTTCTAGAAAAAATATTCAGTAATGTCTGATTTCATGCATGATTTAGCATAATCTCGAAAGATCTAGATTCAAATACTATAGTGTTGTTTTAGACGCATGTAGATCCCTTGATTTCAACTCGAATTATGATTTATAGTTAATGTTTTTGGTACAGAAATGATGAACACACGGCTATAATTAATTCTAAGTTGGTTTCATGCAATGAATTACCGACTAAATACTCTACATCAAGAAATAGTAAGTTTAAATGTAGGAACAGGTTTTCTACGATAAAAAAAATCTAAAAATAATATTAATGACAAGTAAATATTTAAATATTTAGCTAAAGTAAAAAAAGTTATCAAGTCTAAGTAATTTATTTCAACAAAGTACTCTAAAAAAATGCTTAATCGTTTATACTAGAATTCTTAGCTTAGATAATAAACTTTTTTCTATATAAAGCAAACTCTTTTTAAACACATTTTAAACATAGTTTCATTTTTCATTTTTTAAAAATACTTTTTCCGAGTCTAAACTTTTATTCAGATTTTTTTAAAAAAAATAAAAAATAAAATTATATTTAATATGTGCATAAAAATTCGGAAGAAAAATATAGTGGATAAGAAAATCGGGACGAATGAAATACCTAATACAAACGTGGGACATAATTTTTATGAAAATTAAATTGATGAATAGTTAGTGTCTAGATTTATCAAACTCTAATCAAAGTAATCAAGTTCGAATTCAAATCCTCGTCGAGTTCCACCTAACTCGAGCTTATAGCATTTTAACTAGTCAAAATTTATATAATCAAATTTCTGATTATCGAGTCCCTTTATATAACATTTACTCAAATTGTGAGTCATATAAATTTAATTATTAAAAAAAAATCTAATTGTCGGATTCCAAATTCGACTGTCGAATTTGAGTATGGGAATCCTATACAAAGCTGCATGTTATTCTTGTTTAAAGATTAAAGTCTGGTAATGTTAATGTCTACGTCAGCCGAGGAAGGATCTAGTAAGGTATACGGCGGGACATGTATTTCTTTTAAAATAAAATTTAACATTTTTTTATTATTAAATTTTTATAAAAAATTTAAAAGTGTCCCCAAAAGTGAAAAATATAAATGTATTTTCGCAGAATATTGTCGGAGACCTGACATCAGAACAATAGTTTTGTGTCTGTTTTTATCCAATTTGTCATGCATCCCCTCCTAAAAAATTCCTATATAAACCCGAAAAAGATGCATATTTTCATCACTCAGCTCTCTGGGATCATCATCTGTCCTCTTATCCTTTCTTCATAACCAAAAGTTCGAAAATGGCTTCGTCATTGACCTTTAAAATTCTTCTCGTAGGATTACTTTGTACTATGACTTGCTTTGTTGCTCTGGCTATCGATGTTAATCCTCTTCAGGATTTCTGTGTTGCTGATCTGAATAGCCCAGGTATTAAGAGTACCTCTATTTGCATGCTTAACTTGTACTCCCTCCGTCCCCCTCAATTCTTTACCTCGGGGACGGGGGCTCGACAAGCAGAAAATTTTAAAAATAAATTACGGAAATATACTTTATAGTTACCTTAAAATGCGGGTCAATTATGTAAAAAAAACTGTAAAGAAATGAGGCGAACGGAGGTAGTACTATTTTAGTAAACTAACTATTTGCCGGAATTTGTTCTTCTTTCAGTGCTGGTTAATGGAAATGTTTGCAAGGACCCGAACAACGTGACTGAAGAAGACTTCATTTTAAGGGGATTATTGACAACAGCAGCAGACACGTCGAATCAAGTTGGATCAAATGTTACTGTAGTAAATGTTACTCTGATTCCCGGACTCAACACTCTTAGCAATTCTCTTGCTCGTATCGACTATGCACCCACGGGAATTAACCCCCCGCACACGCATCCTCGTGCCACTGAAATCTTGACAGTCATTCAGGGTCAACTGCGGGTGGGATTTGTTACCTCGAATCCGAATCGTCTGATCACCTCAGTACTTAACCAAGGTGATGTGGTTGTGTTCCCCCAAGGTCTTATCCACTTCCAACAAAATATTGGAGAAGGCAATGCAGTAGCACTTTCCGCTCTGAATAGTCAAAACCCCGGGGTTATCACCATTGCGAATGCTGTATTTGGACCTGATCCTGATATCGATGCTGATATTCTTGCCAGGGCTTTCCAGCTGAACCGAAGGACTGTCTTGCAGTTACAGCAACGATTTTAAGCAGATGAAAGCATCGGATCGATCAACTTATCTATGTGTATAATAAATTGCCATGGCTTTTTAGCCTTTGTTACATTAGTACCTATTTGTATCACATCTGCATGCTTGTTGACATGAAGCTTGAATAAAAATCTTAGCGGTGACTACGATTGTTCTTACGAGAAGTATTGTTTCAGCCAAATCTCGAATCTGTGATGAAATATAAAGTTGTTCTAGCACATGTATGACAATGAAAATGTCGTAGTCACTGCAGATTCTGTAATAAGACTCTAAATCAAGAATCAAGGAAGCAAATACTTGTTCTCCCTCGGTAAGAGCTAAGAAATGACCCTATCTAAATAAAGTAGCCTAACTCAATCTACTCTATACCCTCACTGATGCAAAGTCACATTGCGGTAATATTGATCACCACAAATCACCGAGATTAGGATGTCTTAGAAGTGATAAATTCCCATTTTCGACACAACTGTTGGCCTAAGGGTCAATTATTGGATGTTTTTACGATAAACTCCTCCCATGCTACCAAGTTGTTCGTGCTTGATCATCATTTATACACCACCCTGTCAAGACACAAACTGCAGGCTTGTTCTTTTGCAAGGCTATCATATGCTCTTCCTTTGTAAGGCCTGGTAATTTTCTTGTGAAGCAGTTTGTAAGACTCTTAGAGCATCCACAGTGGTGATGGTCACTTTTTTATTTTTTTTAAGTCTACCCACGTTCCACGTAAGAAAAAATAGGGCCGGAGAAAAACTGGCGGAGTAACTCCAACCATGCAGCCCATTTCACAATTTTCAATGCAATCACTTCAAATTTTACAGGTACTATTATATTCATTATCATTAAATCTGACAGAAAAAATTATCCATCTTTATCATGTATTCACATTTAAACAATTAAAATAGTGAAGTGGGATGGAGACCAGCAAATTGGGACTACCCACTTTGTATAAGTTTGTTTCGGGGGTAGTGGCTCTCTTTTTTTCATTTCAAAACCATTTCACGCGACCCAATGTATGAATTGGGTCCGCACCGGGATTTCTCTTACAGGCCACAGTTCCATGGATCCCAGTAGATTTTCCGAGAACTTTCCAGAAATATAGGATGTCGCATCTTTATTGGTTGTTTTCTCATTAATGTGTAGGATCCCATATATGTTAAAATGAATCCCGCTATTGGGAGTTATTTTGGTACTTGTAGTACTACACTTAAAATTTTATTCAAGTGAAATTATGTTCCTTAATCATCCTGATATTCTTGTTGACATGAAGCTTAAATAAAAAATTTAGCGGTGACTTAGATTTTGTTATGAGTTGGATACATGGACTAATTCATAAGACCCTATGCAATACTTGAATGCTATCATGTTGTTATATCTGGGACAGATTTAAAACATTTTATCAATCAAGTAAACGGAGACATATTTTATCAACTGTGGGAACTATTTAACCACTCATTGTAGCGACTGTCTTGCAATTGTGTAACCAAATGACAATGATGAACTGTGGTTTGAAACATTAAGGACATCTCTGAAAGGCTAGTCAAATTTGGGCATGAAAGAGTTATAAAGGCAATCTTTCGACATTTTGTGTTGATTTTGCTTGTTTTGTTCAATGCAGCCAAGTTTGGCATTGCAATATTGGATTTGCTCTTAGCAGGCAAATCATATTGAAGGGTACCTTACGGGAGAAGTAGTATGATTTTTATGGAATCTAATCTTGCACTTGTTCTTTTGGTACACTCAACTCAAAGACATTCCCAGGATTTGCAAGGCTGACATTAATTTGTTTTTGAAAATGTTGTTGAATGATTGATGATGTATTATTTATTGTTTATAGATTTGTAATGAACTATTGTAATGATAGTTATGTGTTTTAATTAAAATAACGATTTTTTTAATATGTGCGTATGTAAATGTGATAAATTCGGAAATTTATAAGTTTAGCGTTTTTTGATTTGTTCTTTTTTATAAGGGTGGTGGACTCCTGCATTTACACAAACTAACCAATCAAATTAATCTAAAATTATAAATTTTCGCGCTAATCATGCACTGCAGACACGCAATAAAAAAATAGTTAAAACTATAGGCATAAGATGCATATATCATATAATGATGAAGGTGAATGAGTGTCTCCGGGTAATGGATAATATGTAAAAGGAAAAAATATCATGATCACTCATTTCGTCCAAATATGTTATTATTTTTTATTTTGACTCAATTTAATCATTAATTTAAAATTTTGTATCAAATAAATTATCTACCAATAATTAAATTAATACAAGATTTTAACTTTGTAATAACAAAGATTATACAAATTTTAAATTCGTAACCAAATTGAGTTAAACCGTAAAGTAATGACCTATATGATATATTTAGATTAAATGGGTGTTCAATTTAATATTTTCCTATATACAAAACGAGTTGAGATCGAGTATCGATTATAATTTATTGAAATTCATGAAAACCTAATAAGGAAATATAAAATATGCGGTCCTCCTACTTTCGTATCTAGTTTGCGCATAACAATATAGTTAGACTCTTGCTAACGTTTTTCTAATTGTTGATGTTCAAAGACGTTTTCTAACATCAAGGACTACTTGAGCAAGGCATTTGTGTCTCTTTTACCTACTTTCTCATGAATTCTCTCCTATATAAACACTAAAGATGATCCATTTTCCATAACTCAACTCTCAGAGATCATCATTTGTTTCCTTATCCTCTTTATTCATCTCTTTTAAACGTAACCAGAAGTTCAAAATGGCTTCTTCATTGGACTTTAAAATTCTTTTGATAGGTTCATTTAGTATCATGACTTGCTTTGTTGCTTTGGCTCTTGATGTTAATCCCCTTCAGGATTTCTGCGTTGCGGATACAAGTAGCCCAGGTATATTGCACCTTGTATATACTAGCTAACTGTGTATATACTTGAAGGACGTGATTCTGGTGAGAACACTGAGAATAACTGTTATGCACTCTTGAGAAACCCGAGAACAATTGTTACTGCACGTTTATTTATTTTCAATGTTGAATTGTTCTGGCGCTGAACAATATTGTTCTCATGCTAAAATGTGTTGTTCTGCATAGAGAGGAACCATATACCTAGAATTAACTACTTGGTATTATTTATTCTTTTGACAGTGCTTGTTAATGGACTTGTTTGCAAGGACCCGAATAACGTGACTGAAGCCGACTTCTTCTTCAGTGGATTGAACGTAGCAGGGAACACGTCGAATCTAGTTGGTTCAGTTGCAACTCCAGTAACTGTTGCTCTGGTTCCTGGACTGAACACTTTAAGCATTTCTCTTGTTCGTACCGACTTTGCACCAAGGGGAATCAATCCCCCTCACACAAATCCCCGCGCCTCTGAAATAATGACAGTCATTCAGGGTCGATTGAGGGTGGGATTTGTCACGTCGAATCCTGATTATCGTCATATCACAACAGTCCTCAACGAGGGTGATGTGTTTGTGTTCCCGCAAGGTCTTACACACTACCAACAAAATATTGGAAAAGGTAAGGCCGTAACACTTGCTGCATTTAACAGCCAAAATCCCGGGATTATTACCATTGCAGATGCTGTATTCGGAGCCAATCCTAATATATCTGCTAATGTTCTTGCCAAGGCTTTCCAGCTAAACCGAAACACAGTCTTAGAGTTGCAGGGACGATTTTAAGCAGATGAAAGCATTGAATCTCGACCAAGTTGCCTTTATAATGTATTATTAATAAGTTGCTGTGTTCTTGCCTAATGTTTATATCCTCTGTAAATTAATTTATTTTCTTGTATAATTATTTATTAAGTGCTTGACAATGCTTAATAATCTGTTGTCTTTACCTCTGTTATCGATCCTTAAAGATTAAGCCTGGGAGTACTGGTTTCAATTTTCATTTATCACTGATTCACTGGAGGCTAGTTAATACTGCAAAGACCTTGTTGAGCATGAGCAACTAAACTATTCTTGTTTAATAGGATCCTAGGTTTTTCTGAATACACAATTTTAAAGCTGAAGTTTATTGCAAGGTTTAGTTTAACAGCAGCAGAATCTTGATTCTGCAATTATCTGTTGATACTGCACCAGTGTTCTTTCACAATTGCTTCCTTTATTACCCTCTTATAGGTTAATGTTATCAGATGTAATTAAGCATAAGATTATGCAGATTTGGTATGAACACCATAGCTAATTATTTATGAGTGAAAAGATATTTACGGTATTTTGATCTCAATTCAAGAAAGAGAGAATGATATGTTGTAACTAACTAACTGAATCTCCTATGAGGACTACATATATAAATACTAACTAGTGTATTTACAACTATATCCAGAGGTGTTATTTTATTGTTGTTGTTGTCTGTATCTCAGCAGCCCCCCTCAAGTGAGGGATGGGAAGACTCAAACCAAGCTTGGATTTTAACAAATTAAAATGAGGAGATGGAAGAATCTTGGTGAACATATCAGCAAGCTGATCAGTAGTAGGCAAGTAAGACAATTGAAGAAAACCCTCAAGCACCTTATCACGAGTGAAATGACAATCGATATCAATGTGTTTCGTTCTCTCGTGAAAAACTGGGTTTTTTGCAATATGCATTGCAGATTGGTTGTCGCAGAAAAGGGTAATTGGTTGGAGGTCAGTAATGCCAATATCGGCAAGTAATCGGACTAGCCAAGCAACTTCGGATGCAGCAGCCGCCATAGCACGATATTCTGCTTCGGAAGAAGATTTTGAGATTGTTGTCTGCTTCTTAGATTTCCAGCTGATTGGAGAGGAACCAAGTAGATATAAGTAACCTGAGATTGATCTCCGTGTATTGGGACAAGCTGCCCAATCGGAATCAGAATAAGCCCTGAATGCATGAATTGGCTAAGAGTTTGAACAGAATATGACAAATCAGGTCTTGTGTTTGTCAAGAAATTGAGTTTACCAACAAGAGTTCTATAAAACTCTGGATCTGCATAAAAATCTCCCGAATATGCTGAAAGTTTTAAGTTCAAGGGTAAGGGTGTGGCTACTGTCTTGAAACTAGATAGCCCAGTATCAGCCAAGAGTTCCCTGGTAAACATAGCCGGTGTGAGAGTGATTCCAGACTCTGTATAGCCGACCTCAAAGCCCAAAAAAAATGCAAATATCCAAGGTCTTTGATACCAAAACATTTATGAAGATGCTCTTTGAACGCAGTAATGACATCCAGATTGGTCCCTGTAATGATTATATCATCAACATAAACTGCTGGAATGGTAATGTCAGTACCAGATCATTTAGTAAACCAAGAATAATCGTTCTTGGATTTTACATAGCCTTGGCATTTCAATTCATGCAGAAGTTTGGCAAACCACTTACGACTAGCCTGTTTTAACCCATAAATCGATTTCTTCAAACGACAGACCTTATTCTCAGGGTTTGGCATCCCCTCTGGTACAAGCATGTACACCTCTTCATGGAGTTCACCATGAAAAAAGGCGTTATTAACATCAAGTTAAAATATTTTCCACCCTCTACTAGCAGCTAAGGATAAAATACTCCGTACTGTTGCCATTTTCACAACGGGTGAAAACGTTTCTTGGTAATCAATCCCATATTTTTTATTGAAATCCTTTGCAATAAGATGGGCTTTAAATCGTTCAATCGAGCCGTCTGCTTTAAGCTTTGTTTTAAAACCCATTTGGAGCCTATTGGTTTCTTGCCTGGAGGCAAGGTAACTAGATCCCGCGTGTTGTTATTAGCCAAGGCTGTAAGTTCTAACTGCATAGCACGTACCCAATTTGGATCAAGGGAAGCTTGGGCATAAGAAGATGGTTCCTTTATCGAAGATGTATGCAATAACAATGCTCTATAATCCTTTGGAAGAGCCTCAAAAGTAACTAGATTACAAACATAATCTTGTAAATGTGATGGTTTATAAATCTGTCGAGATGATCGTCGAATGACCGGTTCAATAACAGGTGGAATATTAGATGCATGAATGGTAGAGTCTGTACTAGGAGAAGGATTGTGTTGAAAAAATACATCAGGCAAGTCAATATAGCTATTAGTATCAAGAGGAGTGTGAGTTGGTAAAAATAATTTAGTAACAGGTACAGAAGGCAGCTTAGACATGTGGAATGAAATTTTTTTTTCATGAAATTTGATGTCTCGAGAAACAAGAATCCTATTAGTGACCAAATCTAACACTTTGTATCCTTTTGTTGCAGCTGGATAGCCAAGGAAAACACAAGGGTGAGCCCGAGGTTCTAGCTTGGTTCGAGATTGTTTAGAAGTAGAAACGAAACAGAGACACCCAAAACATCGCAAAAGAGAATAATCTGGTGCACTATCAAACAGAAGTTCATAAGGAGTAACGTTATTTAATTTCCGTACAGGCATTCTGTTGATAAAAAATGCAACACACTGCACACAATCTCCCCAATATCGCGAGGGCAAATTAGACTGAAAGAAAAGTGCACGAGCTGTTTCCATTAAATGCTTATGTTTTCGTTCAACCGCCCCATTCTATTGGGGTGTGTCAGGACAACTTGTTTGATGTAGTATGCCATAAGACTGATAAATCTCTATAATTCTGCCTTGACAAAGCTCTAACACATTATCTGTTCGAATGATCTTAACACGAGTATTGAACTGAGTAAAAACATGCTTAAGAAAGATATCTAAAATGGAGACATAATCAAGTTTGGATTTCATAAGATATACCCAAGTGGCACGGCTATAATCATCAACGATTGTTAGAAAATATCTACAACCATTATGAGTGACAGTATGATAAGGGCCCCAGACGTCAATGTGAAGAAGTTCAAAAAAATTTGTTATTTTTATTTCACTTACAGTAAAAGACAAACGATGTTGTCTTGTAGAAGGACAAATTGCACAAATGCAATCAGACAAAACACTTGTATCAAAATGTTTTACAATTGTACTGATTTTCGAATAAGGCATATGGCCAAGTCTAAGATGAAGCAACTTGGCTTCATCTAGTTTAGAAGTAACAACAATATTAGCTATAGAATTATGACTAATGTATGGCAAAGCTTTATTAGCTGTGATGAGAGAATGATCAGCAGCATGAGAAAAGAGGCCCTTATCAACAAAGTATAGTCCATGGAAGAATTTACCAAGAAGTTTGGGTTGACTCATTGAATGCTTTTGAAGCATACAAGAATCAGAAGTGAAAGAAATGATGTAAGTAGTATTCCGAACAAGCTTAGACACATAAATTAAGTTGAATTTGAAAGAAGGAGCATATAGAACATCTGTAAGTTCTATGAGATTATTAAGTTTTATGTTGCCCACTTGAGTGACTTGTATCTTAGTGCCATCAGGGATAGAAAAAAACTATTCCCATCAATTTGTTTGACAGTGTGAAAGAGATTCATAGAAGAACAGATATGATCAGACGCACCGCTATCAATTATCCAGCTATTGGTATGAGTTGAGGATAATAAATAAAGAGAAGTACCTGCCAAAAGTGCATTTCCAGAGTAAGAGTTGTTGTCATGTTCAGAAATATTATTTTGAGACAAAAGCTGCATCAACTGATTGTACTGCTCCACAGAGATATTATTGGAAGAAGACTGTGATCCAATTCCACTATCAGAAGAATCCTTGATAGACTGAATTTCATCAGTTGCATCAACTGTGGCACAACCTGCAAATTTCCTCTGCTGATTAGGTTTAAAACCAGGTGGATAACCATTCAATTTGAAGAACTTTTCTTTGCTATGGCCTGGAATTTTGCAATGGTCACAAAAGTAGTAGTTCTTTCTCTGTTGGAAACTTGGTGAACCAGTTCCGAGAGTAAATTTTCCAGTCGAATAGACTCTGTTAAATTTCTGTGAACCTTGATAACTAGAATTGGGAAACTGCCTAAAATTGTTCTGACTAGCAAATGCCACAGGCTCCTGACCTGACAGTTTAGAAATCTTCTTATGCCTCTATTCCTGAATCAACATTCTGTAAACCTGTGGTAGAGTAGGAAGTGTTTCCATCATCAGAAAATGTGATCTCACATTTGCAAATTCATTAGACATTTTCATGAGAAAGATCATTAGCCTCTGATCCTGCTGCAATTTAAGAACCTTCTGAGTGATGTTATAATTGCTGTTGGATTTTAAACGCAGCGGGGGCATGGCAAAACACTTTTACATACATAAAATTCAAATAAAAGCATATAAATCGTGGTAAAAACGTAGGGATCGAATCTAACATTTAAAATAATTCGGAGACAACGATCAGAGATCCTTAGCAGTTGCTCCTCAAGTGTGAAGCACTCCACCGGTATCCACCAGGAAAACGATGTTAAGGAGGAGGAAGAAGGTGGAGAGAATTGGGTTTTCCAAACTTTTTGGGTTTTTGGGGTTCGAATAAAAATAGGGTCTATAATAGTGTATTTATAGGCAAAATTTTCAGCTGAAATTTTTCCATAAATATTATTATTATTATCCCATTTATTATTCTTATTAATAATTAAAACACCTTTTAATTATTAATCCTTTTTCTAAAAACTTTAGAAATAATTCTCTCTCTTGATTTAATTTCCAAAAATCAAATCCTTAATTAATAATATTAAGAACTTTTCTTAATTAATTTATAATCAATTAAATCTCATTTAATCAATTATTAAATTTTCCAATTAATTATTTATTTCATAAATAAATAATTATTAGCCATTATTAATTAATTCCTCCACCAATAAATCATTCTCTTTTTATGGTGTGACCCTGTAGGTTCAATATTAAGCCGGTAGTAGAAATAAATAATAATAAAACTATTTTATCATTATTTATATAAATTCTCTAATTTATTAAATATGATTAATTAATTAATCACATTTATTCTACATCGTGAGAGATACTTCTCAGCATATCGCGACTATCCGAATAATACGAATTCACTGCTTAGAATACCAAGAACCTATTCAGTGAATAGTTACCGTACAATAAACTCCTTCTACCCTACAATGTCCCGATTAAATACAAGGCATGGATCTCGTGTCAAGCCTATCTAATTCAATCACTTGTTTACCATTTACTATGCGTAGTTCTATGCAAATTAGAAACTCCTTTCTAATTTCATTTACTCTGGCCAGAGATTGCTGAACTAGCATAAGTGGATCAGCCTTGAACATTCGCTTCCTTCACTGGAAGGGGTAGATCCTTTATTGATCATACACTATCTTCGTGTACAAATTCCTATACCCAGTAGAGCCCTAATAATTGTCCCCGGAGACTAAGAACTAAACCAAAGCATAGTTCAGTGTACACAAGATGACTATGATGACCTCAAGTCAAAGGATACTTGTACAACTATCACTAAGTGAACAACTGCTGACACGTGAGTGAACTCCATCAGTTGTTTAGCTGTGCGAGTCATGTTCAGTGAACTTATTCTATAATAAACACCTACATACTAGCTATAGTGTCACCACACAAATGTCTATGAGAACAGACATCCTTCATAATGAAGCAAGCATAGTATGTACCGATCTTTGCGGATTATTAATTACCAGTTAGTAATCCTACGACCAGGAACTATTTAAGTTTAGAGTTATCTTCTTTTAGGTCTCACTATTATGATCTTATCATAATCCATAAAAAGCTTTACTCTAAACTATGGTATATCTTATTTAAACACTTAAATAGATAGAGCCCGTAATAAAAACAAAACAAGTCTTTTATTAATATCAATGAAATCAAAACAGATTACATAAAGAGTTATTCCTAAATCCTAATACATGATTGAACTTAGGACATATTCCTTTCAATCTCCCACTTGTACTAAAGCCAATCACTCTGGTATCTAATACCCATCTTGTCTTTACGACGATCAAAGTGACTTTCATTAGCTTTGTGAGTGGGTCTGCTATGTTGTTATGTGTGTCAACTCTAATTTAATACAACACAAGAAATGTTATCGAGCTCCCACTAACCCTTTTGTAGACGCATGATTCATCTACGTTTTTGATAAAATCAAACTCTTTGATTGTCTCATCAAAACGAATGTTCCATCTACGAGAAGCTTGCTTTAAACCACATATGGTTCGCAGTAGCTTACACACTAGGTTTTCATTTCCCTTGGAAAGAAAACCATCTGGCTAATTGTCAGATCACATAGTCGTAGTAAGCAGCAATCGCAAGCAAAATCCGAACTGATTTTAACAGGGCTACAGGTAAAAGGCTTCATCAAAGTCAATCCATTGCCTTTGTTTGAATCCTTTTGCCAAAAGTCTGGCCTTAAAGGTCTCCACCTGGCCATCTGCTCTAATCATTCTTACGTATACCGTATACATAGATTCCATTCTGGATTTCATGGCACTATGTCATTTCTCTGAGTCAACACTACTCATAGCCTCATTACAAGTCACAGGGTCGTCATCATCAATGATCGACAACTCATTGTCATTCTCAATGACAAGGCCATATTACCTCTCAGGTTGGCGAGACACTCTCCCTGATCTATGAATGGGCTGATCCACAAAAGGTTGTTCAGTCAGAACAGGTGTTTCCACTTGATCCGTAGTAGTTTGTGCTTCTTGAACTTCATCAAGTTCAATTTTGCTCCCACTGTTTCCTTCAAGGATAAACTCCTTTTCCAAGAAGGTAGCATGTCTGGAGACAAACACCCGATGATCGGTGTAAAAGTAATACCCTAAAGTCTCTTTAGGATATCCCACAAAACTATATTTTACGGATCGATATTCCAGCTTATCTGGGTCAACTTACTTGACATAAGCTGGACATCCCCAAATCTTAACGTGTTTAAGACTCGGTTTCCTTTCTTTCCATATCTCATACGGAATTTGAGGAACAGATTTGGAAGGCACCTTATTCAGTAAATATGCTGAGGTTTCCAATACATAACCCCATAGGAATACTGGAAGATTTGTATAGCTCATCATGGACCAAACTATGTCTAACAAAGTTCGATTTCTCCTTTCAGATACCAATCTGGAGGAGTCCACTGGGAGACTATACCATTTACTATGAGATAATCTAGAAACACTCCATTAAAGTATTCACCACCTCGATCTAATCGAAGAATTATAATACTATGTTTGGTTTGTTTCTCCACTTCATACTTATATTCTTTGAACTTTTCAAAGGCCTCAGACTTGTGTTTCATCAAACACATATCCGAATCTAGATCTATCATCTATGAAAGTAATGAAGTATAAAAATACACCGATGGCTTGCTTAGACATTGGTCCACATACATCTGTGTGTACCATTCCTAGCAAATTTGCAGTCCTCTCTCCATGTCTACTAAATGGAGACTGCAGTGCCACTATAAAATGAGATTTTCATCATCCCTTTTCTTTTATTAGTTTGTTCAATCTGAAGTAAATTATGTCACACTTATACAGACCATTATTTAAAGTACCACGTCCATAAAGAATATTATCTCTAAGAATAGAACATTCATTATTCTCAATAATAAATGAAAATCCAGCCAAGTCTAACTTGGGAATAATATTCCTCACAATCGAGGGAACAAAATAACAATTATTTAAAACAATAGTCTTGCCCGTAGGCATATGTAAATGAAATGATTCTACATCTTCAGCAGCAACTCTTGCTCCATTTCCCATCAGTAGAATCACCTCCTCTTCCTCAAGAGTCCTACTTCTCCTTGGTCCCTACAACAAATTACAGATATGAGAACCACAGGCGGTATCTAATACCCAAGTAGAAATTTGATTTAATGACATATTTACTTCTATCACGAACATACCTGAATCAAAAGCGGTAGTCTCACTACCCTTCTTCTTCTTCAATTCTGCAAGGTAAACCTTGCAGTTCCTCTTCCAGTGCCCCACCTTGTTACAGTGAAAGCAAACAACTTTGCTCTTGGGGTCTTCAGCTTTTGGTGGAACCGACGTTTTCTCACCTACTTTCTTCTTCTTGGAAGAGTTCCTCTTCCTTTTCTTAGGATTGGAACCTTCACCAATTAGAAGAACAGAACTATTCTTAGGGGGGAAATTCGATTCCGCAGTCTTCAACATGTTGTGGAGTTCAGGCAGGCTGACATCCAACTTATTCATGTGAAAGTTCACAACAAACTGCGAGAACGAACTCGGAAGCGATTGCAAGACCAAGTCTTGGCTCAGCTCCCCATCCATGGCAAAACCAAGTTGTCCAAGACGTTCAATCAAATTGATCATCTTAAGTACATGGTCATTCACAGATGATCCCTCAGACATCCTACAACCGAACAACTCCTTCGATATCTCATATCGAGCTGTCCTCCCCGCCACATCATACAACTCTTGTAGATGCATGAGGATAGTGTGAGCATCCATATGCTCATGTTGCTTTTGTAGCTCAATGTTCATGGAAGCTAGCATGATGCATTGAGTAACATTTGCATCATCTATCCACTTACGATACACAACATGTTCATCATTATGTGCATCACTAGCAGGTTCAGTAGGCTTAGGTGAGTCAATCACGTATTCCAGCTTCTCAATCCTGAGAACAATTCTCAAGTTTCGAAGCCAGTCAGCATAATTAGGACCAGTCAATTTGTGAGCTTCTAGTATGCTCCTGAGTGATAGTGCAGAAGACATAACGTACAAAGTAAATCTGTAAATGATAAACACATAACAATACTTAGCAAATATTCGATTTCATTTCAAAACACTATATGAATCGGGTCTTTATTCATAAGTGGCTCCCACTAGTTTATCTAATTTATTCAACCCCCTACGTGAAAAATTAAGCATTCATAATGCTAGTGGGAATAGGGATCCTACATTCCATTACACAACCCCGGCTGTGGCACGAACCGCCATGTAATGTTCAATAGGCAGACAACTCTTGTCAATTACATCTTATGTTATTCCCTAATCTAACTTTAGCCTCTTGAATAATTGAGTCTCGGCTGTGGCACGACAAACTCAATATTCTAAGTCAAGTCAAACCCAACATTCCGTACAATTGAATCAGTCCCCAAAGGCCCACGGCTGTGGCACGTACCGACCTTTAGATTCTTATTCAATGTACACATCTCTATGTAATAGACAAGTATTTCTTATTTTGAAATCAAAGCCCTAGGTTGTAGCACGAACCGACAATGATTCAAAAATAAGAACTACTTTTCTATCATGTTGGAAGGCTATGACCGACACAAGCTCGTTGTGTCATTGGCCAATTACTACTTGATATTATTTAATTTTAGAGGGATTATATTACGTTACAATCATAATCATATTATAAAGAAATTCTTCCTTTTAAATTAAATATTTCAAATCAATAATCAATAATCAGATGATTCCCAGATCGGGTGGAGCATTGTCAAGAGGCGTCACTTAATAACCATTTCTTACAGATAGAAATCTGTTGTTGTTAAAATCATCCTTTCTCTCATATCGAAAATTCATATTCAATTACGTGTTTCATAAACACAAGAATCTCATGATTGTATTCATAATATTATTATTAAGGTTATGGAACAATTTCACTATACTAGGTTGTCTAACAAACGCCTTATGTTCATTTAAGTTCACCTAAATCTATCATCGCATGATAAACTAAGCATATATCACATATATCAACATGAATAAACATCAAGGTAGGCATGTTATATCATCTAGCACATTAGTCTAAGCATTATACATCTCTATGTATCACATGAAGCATTTAAAAGCAATTAAAAACAATCAAAAACAGCTTTAAAACGCTTCATAGAAATATAAACAGTTCAAAACTTTTATATAAACTAAAAAAGATCACTTCATTAGATCCGTCTCAGAAAAACGAATCCAACGGTATATTGCACGCCTAAAACGGAGTTACGAAACTCCAAGAAAATCAATTTTAATCTGGACAGTCGGGCTGTAACGCATTACAGGAACGCGTTGCAAGCCCTGTAACGCATTCCGGTGATGCGTTACAACCCTTTTAACCAATTAAAAGGTGTAACGCATTCCGTGAATGCGTCACAGGGTGTAACGCATTCCCGGAATGCGCGACACCCCCCCCCCCTTTTTTTTCTTCTTTTCTTGCAGCAGCCGCCGTCTTCTTCTCGAACAGCGTGCCTGACAGCTTCTGTTCCTCTTTCCGCGCAACACAGCAGACATATGCAGATGTACAGATATATATATACATACTTACAATTAATTTATATATATATATATATATATATACATATTTAATTACGAAATTTAATTGAAACAACTTCAAAAATTCATAATAAAAAATCTATACATCATAAAATTATGAAAAAAATACGACGATCTACAACACTTGTAGAACCCAGATCAACATTCAAAATTATTCTGAGAAACGATTTCTCATCAGACAAAATTAATCCATGATATAACTTGTAAAAATCATAATTAATTCATACAAGCACATAAAATTCTGAAATTTTTACCACAGATCTATATGCATATAACCTAGGCTCTGATACCATTGTTGGATTTTAAACGCAGCGGGGGCATGGCAAAACACTTTTACATACATAAAATCCAAATAAAAGCATATAAATCGTGGTAAAAACGTAGGGATCGAATCTAACCTTTAAAATAATTCAAAGACAACGATCAGAGATCCTTAGCAGTTGCTCCTCAAGTGTGAAGCACTCCACCGGCATCCACCAAGAAAACGATGTTAAGGAGGAGGAAGGAGGTGGAGAGAATTGGGTTTTCCAAACTTTTTGGGTTTTTGGGGTTCGAATAAAAATATGGTCTACAATAGTGTATTTATAGGCAAAATTTTCAGCTAAAATTTTTCCATAAATATTATTATTATTATCCCATTTATTATTCTTATTAATAATTAAAACACCTTTTAATTATTAATCCTTTTTCTAAACACTTTAGAAATAATTCTCTCTCTTGATTTAATTTCCAAAAATTAAATCCTTAATTAATAATATTAAGAACTTTTCTTAATTAATTTATAATCAATTAAATCTCATTTAATCAATTATTAAATTTTCCAATTAATTATTTATTTCACAAATAAATAATTATTAGCCATTATTAATTAATTCCTCCACCAATAAATCATTCTCTTTTTATGGTGTGATCCTGTAGGTTCAATATTAAGCCGGTAGTAGAAATAAATAATAATAAAACTATTTTATCATTATTTATATAAATTCTCTAATTTATTAAATATGATTAATTAATTAATCACATTTATTCTACATCGTTAGGGATACTTCTCAGCATATCGCGACTATCCGGATAATGCGAATTCACTGCTTAGAATACCAAGAACCTATTCAGTGAATAGTTACCGTACAATAAACTCCTTCTACCCTACAATGTCCCGATTAAATACAAGGCATGGATCTCGTGTCAAGCCTATCTAATTCAATCACTTGCTTACCATTTACTATGCGTAGTTCTATGCAAATTAGAAACTCCCTTCTAATTTCATTTACTCTGGCCAGAGATTCCTGAACTAGCATAAGTGGATCAGCCTTGAACATTCGCTTCCTTCACTGGAATGGGTAGATCCTTTATTGATCATACACTATCTTCGTGTACAAATTCCTATACCCAGTAGAGCCCTAATAATTGTCCCCGGAGACTAAGAACTAAATCAAAGCATAGTTCAGTGTACACAAGATGACTATGACGACCTCAAGTATAAGGATACTTGTACAACTATCATTAAGTGAACAACTGCTGACACGTGAGTGAACTCCATCAGTTGTTCAGCTGTGCGAGTCATGTTCAGTGAACTTATTCTATAATAAGCACCTACATACTAGCTATAGTGTCACCACAGAAATGTCTATGAGAACAGACATCCTTCATAATGAAGCAAGCATAGTATGTACCGATCTTTGCGGATTATTAATTACCAGTTAGTAATCCTACGACCAGGAACTATTTAAGTTTAGAGTTATCATCTTTTAGGTCTCACTATTATGATCTCATCATAATCCATAAAAAGCTTTACTCTAAACTATGGTATATCTTATTTAAACACTTAAATAGATAGAGCCCGTAATAAAAACAAAACAAGTGTTTTATTAATATCAATGAAATCAAAACAGATTACATAAAGAGTTATTCCTAAATCCTAATACATGATTGGACTTAGGACATATTCCTTTCAATTGCAATGAGCACATTCACATTTAGGTAATGGTCTGAGATTATAAATCTCATCCCAAATCCTTTTTAATTGAGTATAATATTCAGAAATGGAAAATGTATCATGTGAAATCTGAAAGACTTCCTGCTCTAAAGCATATAATTGTGCTGATGATGCTTGACCAAAACGTTCTTCAAGATCAAGCCAAATAGC
Organism: Apium graveolens; assembly: GCF_009905375.1. NCBI lineage: Eukaryota > Viridiplantae > Streptophyta > Magnoliopsida > Apiales > Apiaceae > Apium > Apium graveolens. Next base: position 307,198,293 of record NC_133650.1, read on the forward strand.
TCTCGCAGTATCAACATACAATATACTTGCTGCAATCTGAGGATCCAAAGATGTAATAATCCAACCTGTGATCATGATATTACAGCGAGACCAGAACTTGTAGCTAGTATCAGTAATTGCAGGCTTAGCAAGAGTTCCATCAACAAAACACATCTTATTTTTCGCTGTTAATCCAATAACCATCAAACACTTTCAATTTTCATAAGAAGTTCCATTAAAAGGTGTAGTGACCAGTTTCATACCAGTATTATCCGAAGGAAGCAAGAAATACACACTAGATGGATCTTGTGTTAACTCTATTTGATTTTCGACTTGAGTCGCCATGAACAAGGTTTGTGAAAAAGTAATGAGAACAATTGCTGATTAAAATAAAGTTTAAATCAAGAAATGAATTTCAGAAATGAGATTGGAGAGATAACAATGTTTCGGAGAAATTTTAGATCGAATTGCGAAATTTGAGATCGAATTTTGCTACGAATTTGCAATTCCGTACAGATTTTATACATATTATGCTACGAATCTTCAATGATTACACAACTCGTTATGATTAACAATCTGATTACTGCTATTGTATAGAACGTAAACAAATCATAACATCAATTACGAAGATATGATTACGAATCACGAAGAACAGATTAAAGAACAGTATGTAACGATCTTACTTGATGCGGAAACGAAGAAACGAATGAAATTACTAGAACGTACTGCTCTGATACCATGTTATCAGATGTAATTAATCATAAGATTCTGCAAATTTGGTATGAACACCATAGCTAATCATTTATGACTGAAAAGATATTTACAGTGTTTTGATCTCAATTCAAGAAAGAGAGAATGATATGTTGTAACTAACTAACTGAATCTCCTATCAGGATTACATATAAATACTAACTAGTGTATTTACAAATATATCCAGAGGTGTTATTTTATTGCTGTTGTAATGCTGATGTAGTCTGTATCTCAGCAGTTAATAAGAGAAATAAAAAAAATATAAAATTTTGTTTTCGGGGAACACTTGTCAACATGCCCTTTGATAAAATTCGGTTTCGGTTCAGTTTTAACGGAATGTACACCCTACCCTTTACTGAACTTATTTCACTTCTAACATAGGTGCACACGTGTAATATGAAGGTACCTAAATAAAATTGTTCTCCCCGAAAGAGAAAGGGTCCTTCTATCTATGCAGAAGGGCATTGTCAATAGATTCCAATGTTTACTGTCAAGTCAAGAATATTTACCATCTTATTTTTCAACTATTTTCTTTCACAAAAAAAACCATCACTATTGCATTTTACAATTTACCCTTCAGAACAACATACTCAATTATGTGAAAATAATTAATGTTTTAGCAAAAACAAACAAAAAATTAAAATATTTCTTTCCATAAAAATTTACAGTGGGGAACATGATTATAAAAATCGACCAGTTTTATAAAAATTGCTGAAAATCGCTAAAAATTGCTGAAATCGCTTAAAAATTGTTCAAAAGTATTTGTTTAATTTCATCGATCTACTATAAATAATTCAATTTTTTAAAAATCATCCGATAAATTATAAATCATGTCAACTGCGAATACTAAGATTTTTGAAATATATCATACACACGTCGTTATTTAAAACCTATTAAAATAAATAAATCCCCTCACTATCATTTCTCTCCTCTCTCCTCTTAGAACCCCAATTCTTGAAATTCAAGAAAAATGTTATAAAGCTTCAAAATTTACAACATTTAGGGAGTTGGGTCATCAAGATTTGTGTCTATTCACATGGATATTGATAACATAGAGTGTGTTTCATCTTATGATGGTCTTGAAGATGATGAGATCCCTTCTTCTCATATTAATCATCATCATCATAATTATCGTTTGAAACCTCAAAAAAATAATCATAGTATTGTTGGGTTAGTACAAGGTATTGGTCCTGCCACAAGTGTTCATGAATTGTTAGAATGTCCTGTTTGTACTAATTCTATGTACCCACCTATTCATCAGGTTTGTTTTCTTTTCTGGGTTTTTTTGTTTTTGTGTTTTTCTTGTTTATATGTATGTAATTGTGGTATTGTGTGTTTGTGATTAGAAATGTGTGTTGTATTTTGGATAAAGTTCCGATTTTTCGGGTATGTATTCATCCAAGTTTATTAATGAGATTGTGTATATATATTTGGGAGATTTTTTGTTTTGTTGATTGGAATAGAGATTTGATGTCATGCAATTGGGCTGTATTTTGGATAAAGTTTAGGTTTTTAGGGTATGTGTTCATCCAAGTTTAATGCTTTGGAAATGTTTGTTTTGTTGATTGGAATGAAGGTTTGATGTTATGTAATTGGGCTGTATTTTGGATAAAATTTCGATTTTTATGTTGTATGTGTGTGTTTGTGTGTTGGTGTTGGGGGTTTATGTTGATGATACTTGTTGATATTATCTTTTGAGATATGAATTGTAATATGCTGTGATTGTATTGTGTTGTGTGGTTTTGGTTCTGAAGTGTTATTAGTTGGCTGAAATCTTAATCTTCGGGTTAAAAGCTACTAATGTTAATGATCTTTTCAAAAATTAATAGGAATGTGTTTGGGGTTAGACTAATGTGCAAGAGATTTAAAAGAGATAATTTTAGCTTAGAATACTCAGTATACTCCTCCCTATTGTCTGTTCATCAATCCCCTGACCAAGTAGTGGTTTGCGTGATTTGATGGTTTTGTATGCTGTGTTCGGTTGGTTAAAATGTAATGAATGTAGGGTACAAATAATTTTGGAAAAGATTGAAGTTGGAAAATCGGAAGAGGCAAAAGTGAAAAAATTGGTACAAGCTCTTCGAACGATGAGGAAATGTTTGTCATTTATTTAACAATTGACAAAAATGTAGATTAGAGAAATAAAGAAATGTTTATCATATATATCTATCTACAGAAAGTACAAAACTATTAGTATAAGATTTATTCCATTTTCAAGTTTCACTCTGTTCCTGCCTTTTGACAAAACATGTGTTTTATTAAAGCAAAATTTATTTTGGACATGGAGTCAGATTATTTAGTGAGAAGAAATACATCAATTTTTTATTGTCCTAATATGGGTTTAAAGTTTCAAATTCTTAGTTTGGGTATTGGGACCTGATCTTAATAATTTCTTAAGCAAATAATATAGTTCGGATTAATGCTCCAGACTCTAAAAAAATATAAGTGTTGATCGTATAAATAAGGATTTGTTAGTTTTCTCTTTTCTTAACATGTCTGGTAGTAGTCATAACATTTCTCGTGATAGTTTGTTATGACAACATATATTTATAAGTTGAGGATCTGCCTAATAATGTACAAGGGCTACTAGTTGAGTGACATTACAACCATACTAGTGGTCCATGTCTAGTTTGTAAAATGTTCGCTATGGCATGAGTGCATGACACTGATCCTACTGTCTTCTTTTTTCTTGATACGAGTCATTTTATGATACCTCTGTGCTTTTTTTGGCATCATATCAAAATTACACCTAGACTCTCCGTTTCTGTAATTTAGAGTCCTTGCCTTTTATCTATTATCTGACTGTTTATTGCGGAATGGGACTTATCTAACATTCCCAAAGTTGTAAAATTACTGATGGAACAAACCCTTATTGCTTGCAAATGTATGAAGGCTGGCACTTATTATTTTATCCCATCATCTGTTACAAATATAAAGGAATTCCAAAATGACCGTTATAAGAATATATTTATGTTCTGTTCATTTTTAACATGGTTATCGGTCATAGTGTATTTATTAAATATGAGTACACATGCAAACGTCTGAAAACAAGGCAGTAATGAATATTTCTCTCATCTGTTCATTATACTGATAATTAACTCTTTACTGTGAACTGCATCCTTGCAGTGTCCCAATGGTCACACTTTGTGTTCAACCTGTAAAGTGCAAGTACATAATCGATGTCCTACTTGTAGACAAGAATTGGGTGATATCAGGTGCCTGGCACTGGAGAAGGTAGCAGAATCACTTGAACTTCCATGCAAGTATTACACACTGGGATGTACGGAGATATTTCCATATTACAGCAAACTTAAGCATGAGGAAGTTTGCAATTTTAGACCATACAGTTGCCCATATGCTGGATCAGACTGTGCTGTTAATGGCGATGTTCCTTTTCTGGTTTCCCATCTACGAGATGACCACAAAGTGGACATGCACATTGGATCCACATTTAACCATCGATACGTAAAATCGAATCCCCGTGAAGTATCAAATGCTACCTGGATGCTAACAGTAAGTCAGCTCTTATTTTACTCCCCTTGCTTTTCCAATACCATATTCCTCTATCACAAATGAATTTAATTTGTGCATTGTAATTGCTGTAAGGATGAGTTTAGAAACCAAATTGAGTATGATCTATCTTCTATTGTCATTTGTCACGGCAGAATAGAATGCATATATCTAGTATAAAACATCTTCTATTGTCTTCCTCTGTCACATTCCATACATCTACTGTGTTCTGTGCCAGGTCTTCCATTGTTTTGGTCAGTATTTTTGCCTTCACTTTGAAGCATTTCAACTTGGAGTGGCGCCTGTATACATGGCTTTTCTTCGGTTCATGGGTGACGAGGCTGATGCACGCAATTACAGTTACAGCTTAGAGGTGGGAGGGAATGGTAGAAAACTGATATGGGAGGGTACTCCACGTAGCATTCGTGATAGTCACAGAAAGGTTAGGGACAGCCATGATGGCCTAATTATCCAAAGGAACATGGCACTATTCTTCTCCGGTGGAGAGAGAAAGGAGCTGAAGCTTAGAGTTACAGGAAGAATATGGAAAGAAGAACAGAATTCGGAGGTTGTGGTGTGCATACCAAGTCTTGGTAGCTGAAACTAGTTTTTTATATATATAATTCTTGTTTGTGATGCTGCTTGTCTTGTTCCGACGTGATCTTGTAAAAATTGTTTTTTCTCTTGACTGGAAAGCAAAACAAGAGTCGAAGTACACACCAGAAGCTTAAGCTCCTTTCAGGATATTAATTCTGTTCCTCTCTTCGCTTTGCAATCTGGAAATTTAGAATTAGCAGGAAGGGAACATGTAAATTGGTAATATTTAGCAAATGCTAGCATATTTATTAATTGCAATGCTTGTAGATGATAGCCTTGAAGTTTCAGTTCTTAGGCTAGGCTTGAATACTACTCCCTCCGTCCCGGTGAGTTGTTTACGTACACTGTTTGCACGTATTTTGAGACTTCAATAAAGTATAGTTTCATTATGTTTTTCTAAATAAAAGTTTAAACATGTAACTTTTTTTCAGATTTTTTTTAAAAAAAAAATATTATGGAAGTATACTTTAAATGAGTATTGAAAAGTCTGCTGAAAGGTAACGTAAACAATGAGTGAGACTGAGGGAGTAGCTTATAACTGTTATAACTGGTGCAAGTGATTTTTTTCTTTTTTCTTTTTTTATCAAATGTATGCATTATAGCTACTCACAAGGTTTATAATGTTGATTTGCCTGAGGCTACGGATAGAGTAGTATTAGGAACAAGTACAGGATGGTTGGTAACAGTAGGCAGAGATCTCGAACTCAATCTCTTGCATGCGTTCCTCAGACACCAAATTCCGCTTCCTCCTATGATGATGATGATTCTCCGCCACAAAAATTCTTCGATATGTTTGTCACTAAAGCTGTTATGTCTTCGGAAGTACCAACAACAAGGGGGAGATTTATGAAGACACGCCTACTCCAGGAAAGTTTTGGTACTGTACTCGTGATTTTCGGGTGCTCGGGCTGGAGGTACAGTTTACAAATTCTGATGATATTCCGTCATATACATGGACTACAGATGTAAAAGACTGATGAAACGAGGCATTATTCATCGAAAGAAATTCATCAGTATCTGTACCATCACCCGAATTTGTTAAACCAAATAGCATATACTTTACGGATGACAATGGCGACTTATTTCTCACAGTAGGAGGCGGCTAATATCGATACAGGCGCCGTTGAGTCTCATCATCAAGAAGTATCATCAGTCCATCCAATCTCTCCGGCAGTTCGGTATATCTAGATACTTAAGTGGCATATCTGTTTTTCCTTTACTCTGTTTTCAGAATCTACAGATTTTATTTATGGCATAACAAGTTTGTAAATAGTTTTAACAAATATGGAATAGAATGTTTGTCGCTAGTTCAATAGTGAGAATAACAATTCTGTTAAGAAAATGAAGAAATGTTGATTCGATGATAACGATGATACAGTTTAGATTAGTTAAACACAGTAACATAAGATAGGTATCAGTTTTGTATGTTGTGCTCAGTGATCTCAGCTATTACAATATCTGCATCATCAAGTTGATAGATAGAAGTAATTGGCATGAAAGACGAGAAAACTCAGAGACAAATTTTATACGATGTAATTAGTTGTAACATACATGAAACTTCAGAAGCGCGAAAACCTTCACTCTCCAGCCACTGAATTATTGGACAATCTATTGAAATTATCGACTCAGAATAGCTATCACAACAGACTGCAGAAGCTATTTCTCAATTCTCATACAGAAGGGTATCTTTAACATCTACAGTATGAAAAAGAAAATCTTGCTTACTAGCTAAATCTATGTTCTTACAAAGTTGAATCATGTGATCAGTGCTCTGAACAGTATAAGCTTGTAGCCAATCGTAAGGTCAAGTGGCTTTAATGTGAGTGGTTCTTAGACTTTTTCCTCTGTTCTTCTTGAAGTCAATTCTAAAGTCAACTGTATATTTCCTACTTTGCAATTTCCTATACTTTTCCTTGTTCTAGACTTGGTCACAACTCAAGTACTGGTATCAGAGTAATCCAATCCTAGGCCTATTGAGCTGAAAATCATGGCAGAGGGGACTAGCTTTCGAGGTTTGAATGATCCAAGGATCACTGCGTTACCAGAAGATTTCTGCAGAAGTGGAGAAGGCCTAGCACACCAGGTCCTTGAGGTTGATATAAAGGTGAAGGAGCTGGGAATAAAACTCGACAAGATGGATGTTAAGTTTGAGGAACTGAAACATTTGATAATGGGGTTTCAAGACCAAGAGAGTATAGCTGTTAAATTGGATAGTGATGCAACTACAAAGGCGAAAACTGGATTAAGATCCACATGCATGGAAGAGGTAAGTTACTCTAATTTGTTCTACCACTTTAGCCACTCAATTTACTGCTGTTTCACTTACAAGTGTTTATGATTTATCTTCCTCTCAAATGTTCGCTGTACTAGTGATTTACCTTTCGCCACAGAATGCATCCTTGCAGTGTCACAACGGTCACACTTTGTTTCTGTTCAACCTGTAAAGTGCAGGTTCATAATCGGTGTCCCACTTGTAGACAAGAACTGGGAGATATCAGGTGCCTGGCTCAGGAGAATGTAGCAGAATCGCTTGAACTTCCTTGTAAGTATTACACATTAGGATGTCCGGAGATATTTCCATATGACAGCAAACTTAAACACGAAGAAGGATGCAGTTTTAAACCATACAGTTGCCCGTATGCTGGATCAGAGTGCGCTGTAATTGGCAATATTCCCTTTCTGGTTTCACATCTACGAGATGACCACCAAGTGGACATGCACTCAGGATGTACATTCAACCATCGATACCTGCAATCCAATCCTCGTGAAGTTAAAAACGCCACTTGGATGCTAACAGTAAGCCAGCTTGCTCTATTTTTACCCCTCTTGCCTTAATTTTCTAATACCTATTTTACAGATGACTTTAAATCAGACTATAATATCTTTTGTGCCAGGTCTTCCATTGTTTTGGTCAGTATTTCTGCCTTCACTTTGAAGCCTTCCAACTTGGAAGTTGCCCTGTATACATAGCATTTCTTCGATTCATGGGTGATGAGGCTGATGCTCGCAATTACAGTTACAGCTTAGAGGTAGGAGAGAACGATAGAAAAGTCATATGGGAGGGTACGCCACATACTATCCGTGATAGCCACCAGATAGTCAGAGACAGCCATGATGGCCTAATTATTCAGAGAAACATGGCACTATTCTTCTCTGGTGGAGAGAAGAAGGAGCTGAAGCTTAAAGTTACTGGAAAAATCTGGAAAGAAGAACAGAAGACGAAGGCTGAGGTGTGCACCCCAAATCTTTGCGACTGAAAGTATTTCGTTTTAGTTGATTTATGTTAGTGATGATGTGCTTGCCTGGTTCTGTTGTAATCTTATCAAAATTGTTCCTTTTTCTTTGCTGTAAAAATAAAAGGATGTTGAAGTAAACACCTCAAAATAAAAGTTTTGTCCTTCAAATAAAACACGCCTCAATTATCAATAAATAAGAATTCGACATGAATTGGGAGTTTATTTGTGAAGGATTTCGAGACATAGTTCTGCAGGCATGAATTGATGAAAACAATCCCTGGATTTAACTTGCCACACAGTGTCATCAGTAATGTCTTGTTCAGATGCCCCAGTCACCTCACTAGTCATCTTGCAGCTGACTACACACATTTTCCTAAGCCTGAAGTATATAAGGTATCTGGCAATATAAGGCAGGAACACAATTTCTCGGACTATTGCGTTCCTGTATATTTAGATCTTCAAGATTCAGTAGCCTATGGAGTATGGACCATGGCAAGTTGGATCACAATTTCCAGTGTATTACAGTTGTGCACGAGAAGCTTCTTTAATTTGCAGCAAAATATCTCTTGTTTCATTATGATCCAACCACTGGATACTTAGAGTTTCCAAGGAAGGAAATGTAACCTGCAGAACACACACAGTGAATTGAACTCATCTTGACAGTTAAATACTGCAATGGCATATTTCACATTTATTGAAGCATTGTACAGTGTACACAAAGATATATGTACTCCAATTGAAAATTCGAAAATATAAGTAGTCAGTAGCAATACAAATTTAAGCTATTTAATCAACCATATTTATCATGGAAAATATAACAGTATAACATTAATGGCCTTTAAATAGCCCAAGAAAACATTAATGGCCTTTAAAGGTGAAGTGATTTGCGGTGTATCTAAAGAAAAACATGGAGAGATAAGAGAAAATCTCCATTTTATCATCTGAAGTTTTACAAGAGTATCGTATATACAACTAACCAATCTAACAACCTTTCTCGCCTAGATCTATTTACATTCTAAAGTAAATTACATTTCGGCCCTTTTAGTCAAGTAACATCTTCACATTGATTTGACTCGTGATTATTGACCTTATGCTCAATATCCCCCCTCAAATTGGGAGGCGTGAAAATATTCAAAGCCCCCAATTTGCGAAGTAAGAAAGAAGTCCTCGAGGCTGTTAGTGCTTTGGTGAAGAGGTCAGCTGGTTGAAGAGATGTGGATAAATACATAGGGGAAAGAAAACCATCCTTAACAGTATCACGAACAAAATGAATATCCAGCTCAATGTGCTTTGTTCGTTTATGAAGAACAGGATTTTCAGCAATACTCAAAGCAGAAGTGTTGTCACATAAGAGAGGTATAGGCTTAGGAACAGAAATATGAAGCTCAGACAAAAGATTGTAGACCCACTTTACTTCACAGACAGCATTAGCCATCGATCTATATTCTGCCTCTGCAGAAGAGCGGGCAACTACCTGTTGCTTTTTACATTTCCAGGATAATAGAGACTGACCAAGCATTACACAAAAACCAGAAACAGATCTTTGAGTCATTGGACATGAGGCCCAATCTGCATCACAATATACTTTAAGATCTATAGTACTTTTAGAAGATAAAAGTAAACCTTGACCAGGAGCTTGTTTGATATACTTGATGAGTTTAATAGCTGCATCCCAGTGAGCATTAGTTGGTTTAGCCATAAATTGACTAAGAATATGAACTGGATAAGAAAGCTCCGGCCTAGTAATGGTAAGGTAGATCAACTGTCCTACTAAACGTCTATAAGAAGTACCATCATTGAGAGGTGTTCCTGACAGATTATGAAGATTATGTTGAGTTGGAAGAGTGATTTTGCTAGGTCTGCTTCCCAGTAGCTTAGCGTGCTTCATAAGATTTAATGCATACTTCCTCTGATGAATGTAGATACCTTGTGAAGACCTTGCTATTTCAATACCCAGAAAATAATGAAGATGACCCAAATCTTTGAGTTTAAAGTGAGAATTCAGACAAGCCTTAACTTCAGCAATAGCAGAATGAGAGGAACCAGTCAGGATGATATCATCCACATACACCAACAAAGCAGTAAAAGTGTGAGAGGTATGCAAGACAAACAGAGAATTATCTGCTTTAGATTGAGAGAAGCCATATTGTATTAATACTTGAGAAAATTTGTAGAACCATTCTCGAGGAGCTTGTCTCAAACCATATAAAGATTTTATTAGCTTACAAACTGGTTTGGTACCAACAAAATTATGAGGAATAGGAACTCCAGGAGGAATGTCCATATATATTTCTTCATGCAAGTCCCCATGAAGAAAGGCATTTGTGATGTCCAACTGATACAAAGTCCATTTCTGAATAGCTGCTAAAGACAAAATAATTCTAACTGTAGCCATTTTGGCTACAGGAGCAAAGGTGTGAAAGAAGTCAATACCATGAGTTTGTGTAAACCCTTTTGCCACTAGTCTAGCTTTATATCTGTCTAGTGTTCCATCTGCCCTATACTTGACCTTATAAATCCATTTGCAACCCACAACCCTTTTGTTAGATGGTAGACCAGTGATAATCCAGGTGTTATTTGCCTCTAGTGCATTAAGTTCAGTTTGCATTGCTTGGCACCAAAGAGGATCAAGTACAGCTTGTTTGTAATGAGTAGGTTCAAAAACCTTGACAGAATTTGCTATAAATCTCTGGTAATCAGGAGATAGATGAGTGATGGAATCTACAGCTTGTATGGGATGGACAGAAGAAGAAGAATTTATACTTTTTGTAAGAAAAGTAGGTATACCTGAAAAGTCATTATATTTTTGTGGTAGAGACTTGACTCTTACAGGTCTAGATGATTGAGTGACAATTTGAGATTGAGAAGTTTTTGTAGGAGAATGAAAATCAACTTCATCAGAGGATGAAGATGGTGAATGTCCATTAGAAAATTGAACAGGTGAAGATTGTTGAACAGTTGATTGTTGAACAGGTGAAGACTGATGAATGGGGGAAGATTGAGAATTTGTACTCTGTGAAGGTTGAGGATCCAGGGAAGGTGCAGTTTGATCAATATCATCAATGAATGTAGGATTTTCTGGAAATATATATGATGGAGGCTTGGAAGTCATGGAATACGGAAAAATGTTTTCATAAAATACAACATCTCTGGAATCAAAACACTGATGTGTAGCCAAATCCATCAATCTATACCCCTTTTTATTAGAAGAATATCCCAAGAATACACATTTATAAGCTCTGGGATAGAACTTATCTCTTCTTTTTGATAACGTAGAAGCATAACAAAGACATCCTAGAGTTTTGAGATGACCATATAAAGGAGGTTTTCCAAATAAAATTTCATAAGGAGTGATATTTTTTAACACAGAACTAGGAGTTCTATTTATCAAGTAGGTGGCAGTTAATAGACAATCACCTCATAAGTGTATAGGAAGAGAAGATTTGAATCGAAGAGCTCGAGCTACAGCTAATAAATGTCTATGTTTCCGTTCAACCCTCCCATTTTGTTGAGGGGTTTCAACACAAGAAAATTGTTGAACAATTCCAAGATTATCAAGATAAGTTTTGAGTTCTTTATTAAGAAACTCACTTCCATTATCTGACCTTATAATTTTAACAGATGTTTTAAAATGGTTGCTAACATAAGCAAGAAATTTATGAAAAACTCCAGAAACTTGAGATTTAGATGAAAGCAAGTAAGTCCAGGTGCATCTACTATAGTCATCAACTATAGTCATGAAAGAATTACAAGTAGAATAGGTAGAGCTTTTATAAGGACCCCACAAATCACAGTGAACAATTTCAAAAAGTTTGGAAGCCTTATGCTCATTTACAGAAAAAGGAAGTCTAATCTGTTTAGCAAAGTGACAAATATCACAATGAAAATCTTTATTTACATAAATTTGAGAAGATAGACAATCTATAGACTTGAGGACTTGGACCGGAGAATGTCCAAGTCTGTCATGCCAAAGCTGACTAACATTGTTTGTAGCAGAAGACTGCTGAGCTAGAGAAGCAACAAGAGAAGGAGACTCGTCAATAGTTGATGAAGCGATAGGAAGTATCAGCTTGTACAAATTCCCATGAACTCTACCAATCCCCACTGTTTTCTTCATAGGGGCCTGTATCAAGCAATGATGCGACAGAAATTCCACTTTATAATGTAAAGTGTGTGTAAGTTTGCTCACAGAGATGATATTGAAATGAAATTCTGGAATGAGCAGAACATCATGAAGAAGAATAGCAGGAGTCAATTGTATGGAACCCTTATAATGCACAATAGTACACTGGCCATTTGGTAAGCAAATGTTTATATTGCGGGAAGTTATATTTTCAAGATATTTAGCACTACAGGTAATGTGATCTGTAGCTCCAGAGTCTAAAATCCAATCAAAAGATTTATGACCACTAACTAGACTTATATATGATGTTAATGAACAGGTAAAAGAGGTAAAAATACCTGACTGAGGTGGTTCAATTGTGTTGAAAGAAGTCTGAGATTGATTTAGTAGAGTCAACAGCTGCTGATATTGTTCAGCTGTCAGAGTATTGGACAGATTTTCATCTTTCTCAGTTGAAGAATTATCACCATTAGAAGGTGCATTTGCTCCACTCTGTATCTGTGCAACAGCCCTGTTATCTGAAGCACCAGAAAATTTAGAAAAACCAGAATTAGCACTTTGTGCTTTGTTAGACCTTGGAGGAAAGCCAACCAGATGAAAACACCTCTCTTTGGTGTGATTAGTGCCATGACAATAGCTACACTCCAAGTTTCCCTTATTGCCAGAAAACCTAGTGAATTTACTCTCAGCAGTGCCAAACTTCTTATTCTCATTTTTAACAAATCTGTTACCATTACCAAAAACTTGTTTAGCCATAAGCACAGCAGATTCAGGAACAGACGAAGCAGAATAACCTCTTTGACGTTCATCTTGTTGTAACAGGCCCAAAACTTGCACTAGTTTAGGCATATGACTCATCATTAGCAATTGTCCCCGGATATTAGTGAAGTTTTCATTTAATCCCATCAGAAATTGCATGACCTTCAAAACTTCATCATATTGTTCAATTTCTGCTCTAGCTTTGCAGGTGCACACACAAGTACATTTAGGAATATTTGACACGCTCAAAAGATCATCATACAGCTTCTTAAACTTTGTGTAATACGCTGATACAGATAAAGTGTCTTGAGCTAACTCAGACAATTCCTTTTTCAACTCGAACAATTTCGGTCCATTATTTTGTGTAAAACGCACATGAAGATAATTCCACATATCAGATGCTAAAGAAACATACACTAGGCTAGACCGAATTTCAGGAACAATCGCATTTAGAATCCATGTAATTATCATATCATTGCATCGCTGCCAGGAATCGAAATAAGGAGAATTCATACCTGGCGTCTTGAATTTACCGGTGACAAAACCTAATTTGTTCTTTGCAGAGAATGCTAATGACATTGAACGTTTCAATTCATTGAAATTATCACCGTTTAGTGCTGTAGATACCAGGATTTGACCATGATGATCTGAGGGATGGAGGTAGAGTGGATGAGATGATTCGAGTGTAATAGTAGTGAAATCTCCATCGAAATCAATGTTATTAGGATCACAAGTTGTATTTGTTGTGTAATTTTCATTCGTTATGTTGTTTTCAGAAGTTGCCATCAAGGTGTTTGATAAAAGGTTTCACAGAGATTTTTAAGAAATCAAGAAACTCAACCAGAGAACAATTGAAGAAAGATCTTCAGAAAAAAAAACTGAAATGTAATGCACAAAGTTTGTGAAAGATTTACACTTAAAATCGATTGAAATGATCGAAACTGAAGGAAACACGATGAATGAATCAACAATGATCAACAATGGCGGAAATTAAACTGTGATCAGAGTTGCTGAGTGAGATGAAGCTCAGATACCATATAGAAAAATATGGAGAGATAAGAGAAAATCTCCATTTTATCATCTGAAGTTTTACAAGAGTATGAAATGATACATATATACAACTAACCAATCTAACAACCTTTCCCGCCTAGATCTATTTACATTCTAAAGTAAATTACATTTCTGCCCTTTTAGTCAAGTAACATCTTCACATTGATTTGACTCGTGATTGTTGACCTTATGCTCAATAGTATCCTTCTCAAGTTTGATACAGGCAGCTATTTTTGGAGTAGACATTGTTATTAAAGAAGTTAAAGAATAGAAAATGATGAGAATCATACCATTCCATCATATGAAGGTAGACGTTGAACAGAGGAGATGGCAGAGTTGTCAATTATCGAGCTCGAACTGGTATGTTTTTCTCTGTGGAAGCTTGTTAGTCTCCGCAAAGATGTTAGCTCAATGAATTTTAATTTGGGAAAATTTATGATATCTTCACCACTTGTACCTTCATTCATAACGATGACTTCCATCATAGGACACCAGTAGATGCGGAGAACTTGCAGTTGCACGAGACACTTTGCAACAGATTCACAGAAGAGATATTTTAAGGCAGAGCAACTTGTGATCTTTAAAATGGTTAGTCTAGAAAAAGACGTCCACATTTGACGAGTATGATGGATCTCATCATGCGATATCCATGCTAGACACTCCACGTTGTTACAATCATCAATGTACAAGGTTCTCAAGTCTGCAAATGCTTTTCTCTTGCTGCTGCAAATGACTATCCCTTTGAATTCAACTATCTTCTCCAGTACCACTTCTTCAGCCCTCTCCAACAGAGTTTCCATGCCTGTTAACTGACAGTCGTGCACTTCAATCACTTTGGTTGCTGGAATACACGAAACTGGATGGCTTAAACTGGTATCCGAAAAACCCACACATATCTTATACTCCTCTAAATTATGAAATATTCGTGTGTCTTGAAAATTGTCAAAGTCAATGAAAGAAATCTGTAAACTTGTCAGACAAGTCAATTTACTAATCTCATCAAATATGAGACTCGCCACATATTGATTTTCCATATCACTGCCTGGAATTTCACTCACAAACTTCTTCCAGGCTAGTAATTCATCTCCAAAATTGAAAAATCCAGTTGGTATATGCAATTTTTCCAGTTTGGATAAACTAGATATGACATTTGGCACCATAACCACATCATCTTTTAACTGTCGGATTTCTAATTTTTTAAGATCTTTTAGGTTTAGCAAATCCAGCGGGTTTGGAAGATTACACTTCCAAATGCGTAGAGAATCTAGGCCTTCTAGGAAAAAGCTAACATTTGTATCACCAATGTAACTTATGTCACAACGCTCTACGATAAGTGCCCTCAGGCTACTCAAGTATTGAAGAGAGAACTGCTGCTCCCAAGAAAAATTCACCAGCACCAGAAATCTGAGATTCCCAAACATGCCACCTGAGATTATCTCTCTATAGCTGCTAGAAAAAAAGAGAAACTTAATGGGTAGGCAATGGCAATGGGCATGTTGTAATGCAGTAAGTAAACCAGACACATTTGCGCAGTACAGAATAAATTGACCAAGTCATTTTTTCTTCAATTTGACTCCCCATATGTGAAAACAATGCTTATGGTCGACGCATTATTGATAATATTGTAACATTCACAAGACAGCCAGGCAAGCTTAGCTGTAGAAAGACCATTAGGGGTCCTCCCGGCCCTATTTCTTCATGGAATAGAAACTTAAATTCAGAACCTGCTGGCTACCTAGCAATGTCACTTTCTGGGATTCAATTTTTTTCAAACTAAACCGGCCAAATCAATCCACCAAACGAATTGATTTGGTTCAAACCATCTCAAGGACTTAATGCTCCCAAGTACATGTTCACCTAACTTAGGTGAGCATAAAATAATTTTCTTCTGAATGCACAACTTCCTAATTCTTACCATCACATGTCTACCTCTACTTAAAGATGTACAAAAAATTTGGGCCCGAAAATCTGGTTCGGCCCGATCCGGTCAAAGCCCGCTCAAACTCGGCCCGGTCCGGTCCTGGTACGGGTTTAGGGTCTCGACAGACCCTATATTTGTAGACAAGGCCCGGCCCAAACCGGCCCGGTTAAAAGCCCGGGCTTCGACCCGGCCCAATCTTTGGCCCGTCCCGATTAGAAGCCCGAAAACCCCCGGTTAAAATCTGATTATTCTAATATATTTTCTTATATATTTATGAATTTTCATTTACTATAAATATAAATAATACTTTAAACACATATATATTTACATATTTGTGATTAATAATATTATTTATATAATTTATTGTAGGATTAATGAAAGAAGATATAGTATGTACACTATATATATTTGGATAATATTGATAAAACATATTATTCTATAAACATGTTAATTTTTTGCCAAACTTAAATGTTTTCAACGAAATAAAATTCACATAAAATATTTCATACAAACTAATACATTTTTATAGTCTTCAGGATCTCTAAAAAAAACTCGATATGATTTAAATTAGAAAAAACCAGGCCCGATCCGATCCGGCCCGAAAATAACCCGGTAAGACCCGCCTCGAGGGTCCAAACGAGCTCTGATATTTTCGGAAAGCCCGGCCCGGTTAAAGTAAAATTCCGAAAAGCAATACAAGAAAATGCAGCTACAAGTAACAGAAGAAAACATAGTACAAAGAAGCCTGGATAATGCTCTGCTGGCCAGACTGTTAATATAATCCACTATTCCATCACTTTCTGTGATGTATACATGATAGGAAACTATACTTGTAATGGCTCACTAGACACCATACATTCGGCTTCCTAGACAGTATGCTATGGAATCTCTGAACTATATCATATTGGAAAATGTTACGAGTATGTGAGTTTAGGAGTGAGTGTGCACGACCCACAAATATTGACGAATGAAAATCAAATTTCATCAATGGGGGACAAAGATTCTCCCACACAGCTAAACATTTCATGCCATTATCCTTATCCTTACAAAACGGAGCAGGAGTCGCTACCAAAATATATCTGGCTCGGAACATTTTCTCCAGCTTCTACTTCTTGAAATTCAAAAATGCTGTAAGCACCCTATCCTCAAAACATTGCAATTACATGCCTGCATCTGGCCTTAACTTGAACCTTAGCAAAAACATATATTGATCCAGGCCACCAATTAATGGAAGTGCACAGCAAGGTGCTACGACTAAGTGTTTTAAGGGGGTGCGTCCGCACAGCAACCAACAACAGCTGCTACAAATGATAGAACTGATCAACAAGGAACAAAAGGCAGCATGAAGAACATGAAACAAATAAACCTACATTTTTGTGTCTTCTTCGCATCTTTCAATGACCCATTATTACATGTAGAAGCTAAGTGTTTTATTTTAGGAGCTTGATTTTATTTAGAATTTAGGATTTCACAATTTAAATTGGGAGACATCATCAGACTATTGCAGCAAATCAGCAACAATGATAAAAGTGGATATTTTGTGAGAACAGAATTTTGCTTGAAAACAGATGAAACATAATATTATGCAATAACCTGTCGAACCTCAAATGACCAACAGATGAGGAGGGCTAAAGTTAAATGAGGTCAGATACTAATAATATTTTAATAAATTAGTTTAATATGGAGGTTATGGTATGCATACCAAGTCTTTGTAGCTGAAACTAGTTTTTTTTTTTTGATTCATGTTTGTGATGCTGATTGTCTTGTTCCATCGTGATCTTGTAAAAATTGGTTTTTCTGTTGACTGGAAAGCAAAACAAGAGTCGAAGTACACACCAGAAGCTTAAGCAAAACAAGAAGGTACCAGTGAATGTAGGGAAAATGTACAAGTTGAGTCTTCAGTCTGAGACTTTGAGTGATCCTGGTGGACTATACTGCTCCTCCTCAACTCTCTCTGATTCTGTTTCCACTTCCTGATAAATTTTTACCAGTCTAGATTCTTCATTTATGTTACTTCCTTGTTGGCGATTTTGTCTGATGAAGTCATTCAGATCTTGAAATTCTTCTAGGTGTAGCGACTCAGTAAAAACAGTTACAAGTCCTGTGCTTGCTTTTAAAAACGTGAAAAATTCCATCTGGGGACACCCAAGCAGAGTAAAACCTTTCAGTTTAGGCATATTGAAAGCATACCTTGAAGTGCTACTGAAACTTTTAAGGTTTGGCAAATCCCTAAGAGTAAGTGTGCCGAGTTCATAGAGTGTGACAATCTCTTCATTTTTGAAAGAAGTCTCGTCACCCCTTACATCCTCAACAATGCCCTCCAACAATCTGCAGTTTTTTACTTCTAAAAATTGGAGTTGTTGGAGTGTCCTGAATGCAGAGAGCGTGAAAAGAGTAGAGACTCCACAGATGTTGCTCATATCAGACTCGTGATTTGCACTCCGCATAAAACTTTTGAGACTTGGTAAATGTTCTAGAATAACTGATCTCAGTTGGAAGTGTGTAATAGTCTCCTTATCCATGCCAGAGTTTTCATCACCCCTTGCATACTCCACAATTTCTTCCAACAAAGCACAGTCTGATATACGTAATTCTTGGAGTTGTTGTAGACTTTTAAAGGCTGAGAATGAGAACATAGTAGAGCAGCTACACCCGTAAACTTTAAGCACCTTCAATTGTTGGAAGCAAAGAGAATTCAGCTCATGAGGCCAGCAGCGAACCACTTCCAACTTTTCTAGATTACGTAATTGAGGTCTCCATGTACATGGAAGTTGTCTCTCGTGATCACAACTTATACTTAGGCTTTTTAGTTGACAAGTAGAATCATCTTTTCCCCACTCTAAGGGTTCCAGGTTAATTTTCACACCATCGAATAGAAATTTCACCAACTCTGGGAATTTAACCTACAAAAGCCAATGTCGTTGGTTACTTCAACTTCCCTCTGAGAAATGTTTCTGTTTTTTAAAGTCTTTGCAAAGAAATGTGGCAGCTAGCACAAAGGTAACTCTAATATTTATTTTTAATATACTTGTAATTGTATTAGATTTAGGCCCAAGTTACCAACATTCAGTAGATCACCGGAGATCATAATTTTTTTGTGCTCGAGTAAGAATATTTAGCATAAATTAACCGAAGATCCATATTGATACATGATATAAGTATGAAAATAAATGCTCAATTGTATCATTTAGCACTAAATATACCTTGCAGTTATCAGCTTTCCCACACTGGTTACCCCAAAAGCTGGCCAAATTTGGCAAAGCAACTAGCTCTAGGGTAGTCAACTCAGGGAACTCAATGCCATCAGTCATTTTTTCTTGTTGACCTGTCCCAATTATCTCCCTCATCATCTCACAGTTCCATACTTTCATTTTCTTAAGGCGGATAAGATCTCTGGCGACAGAAGATTGTAGAAAAACGTTTCTCAAACCATTGCATTCCCTTGTCTCTAGAATTTCCAGATTCCGTAGCCTTTGCAACATGGAATGAGGGATCAGAGTTTCAAGTTTATTGCAGGAGTCTACCTTGAGGCTCCTTAATTTGCAAAAGTTGGATACACTGTCATCACAGATGTACTTCTTCCAAATATCACTCGTATTCTCTAAATGACAGATGTCCAATAATTCCAAGGAAGGGAAAGCTACCTGCAGCATATACCCAATGAATTATAAACCAGTTCTGGTTTGTGTTCTTATACATTTACGTGCACAAGTACTAGGAATCTGTAAGGCTTAGGCCTAAATGACATCCAATCTATATTATGGGGAACTTAGGAAACCAATATGCTTGTGTCAGAATCTTCTTCTGTATATAAATAGAAGTGTATAGAAGTGCACAAATCGGACCACGATGAACAAATCCATTACTTAAAGTCCCAATTTAATAATTTAATCTTTATACTTAAAACCCTTCAATGATTACAATATCACAAAATGCTTTCAGATTTGAAATGCACAATTTAAATATGTATGTTGTCAGTTGCAATTGGCATAATTTAAAAAGTAGTATAACATACCATTCCATCAAACAGAGGTTGAGACTGAACCGAATGGAAGGCAGATTTGTCCGGTATTGATGTTGAACTGGAACACGTATCTTTATTTTCCCTGTAGAAGCCTTTGAGTCTAGGCAGACGTTCTAGCTTTAATGATTTTAAATTGGAGAAGCTTATGATATCTCCATCACCTGTGCCTTCATGCATTATGATTGCTTCCATGAGAACACAGTTCTCTATGTTGAGTTCTTGCAGTTGCACTAGACAATTTGCAGCAGAACTGTTGAAGAGGTATTTTGTTGCGGAGCATCCCCTAATACTTAATCTAACTAGTTTAGAGAACGATGTCCGTGGTTGAAGACTGTAATGACTCTCATCTTGTGATTTTCTCGCTAGATGCCCCATTGTGTTACAATTTTCAATGCACAGAACACTCAAATCTGCGAAAGCTTCTCTGTTACTATTGTAAATGGTACTCATGTTAACATCTGTGCAATTCAATACCACAACTTCAGCCGTCTCTATCAGACCCTCCAAGACTTTAAACTGATTTCCATGCAACACGATCACTCTCTTAAAAGAAACACTTGAATGTAGATGATAAAGAATTTTCCAGCCTGGCTTACCAACATATATATTAAATTCAAGTAAATTCCCAAATATATTTCCATCTTGAAAAGGCTCAAGATATTTCAAGAATATGTTCATACTTTTGAGTTTGGTCAATTTACTTATCTCGAGCAATATGGGCAGTGGAGCAGCCTCCTGACTTGTTTCAGATCCATCACCTTTAATATGCAATCCACTGGGTAGATGCAACTCTTCTAGACTGGACAGATTCGATATGGTATTCGCCACCATTTGCACAAAATTACAGTTATCAGACTCGATTTCTAGCTTTCTAAGATATTTCTGGTTTGGTAAGTTCAGCTGCAAAAGATTACATTCCCAAAAGCACAGAGTTTCTAGGTTTACGGGAAAAAAG
Organism: Apium graveolens; assembly: GCF_009905375.1. Lineage (NCBI taxonomy): Eukaryota > Viridiplantae > Streptophyta > Magnoliopsida > Apiales > Apiaceae > Apium > Apium graveolens. The sequence continues at coordinate 307,219,197 of NC_133650.1, forward strand.
CTATCATTAGTCTCAAGAACTTGAGTCATTTCACAATGATCTAAAATAAGTGTCCTGAGTTTACCCAGTGGTTGAAGAGAGTGCAGCTCCGAAGAACAAACCATACCTTCGATCAATAAAAATCTGAGATTTGCGAACATACTAAAGAAGCCGCTTGAGAATTGTTGTATATGTTTGTTGCACTGCAGCCACAAGCAATGTAGGTCTGGGCACACCAGTTCACCAGGGAATTGGAAATCATTCGTCTCCATATGTAAATGTAATAATTTACGAGTATGAAAATCAACATTATCAGGCAACCGCGTGCGACCTCTAGCAACCGAAAATGCATATTTTGGGTCTCTGGCAGCTATGGATCTAGCTACATCTCTAATGAGGTCATGCAGTTTAATCTCGTGATCTTTTTCAGAGTCGAGCAATAAAGATGATGATCTAAGAACATCAACCATAGCACATACTCTAGATTCCCCATCAGGTACAAGCGTGCCTGTTGCTAACTTGATCAGCATCCTGATGTATATAACAGCATCTTCAGGATACAAGGAACAGAGAAAAAGACATGACTTGGCATCGTCTAGTAATCTATCGATACTCAATTTAACACAAGCATATACTTGTGGATCTATTCCAGCAATGTTTTCAAATTTTCCCCTCTCAAGTTGACTGAGTGCATCCTTCCATGAACTGCGAGATGAGAATTGCAATGCTTTACCAATCGCACGAATGAGAAGCGGTAAACCTGCACATTTGTCACATACTTTGCGCGCCAAGGATTCATCCTGCAGAGAGTCAATTTGAGAAGCACCAACAGTGTTCCTGAACAAACCCCATGCTTCATTCACTGTGAGGGTTGTAATCTTGATAGGATGCTTGCAATTGTTACGCAAGCATACATGTTCCTCTCGAGATGTTAAGAGGATCTTAAAACCCTTAGAACTACTACCATCAACCAATGGAATTCCAATTATATCTAATGGAATATCCCTCCATACATCGTCCAATATGACGAGGATCTTACCCCCATTCAGTAAACAATTTTTCAGCTGAGAAGCTCTATGGTCCACATTATCTTGTGATTCAAAATGGCAATCAAGATGGCCTGCAATCTGGTTTTGTAATTTAATCACGTCTAACTCATCATTGCCCACATCCGCTCGTGCTACCTTGTCGAAGATCTTCTTCTCCTTGACTTCTTTCCATATTTGTTCCACCATCCGAGTTTTACCAACTCCTGGCATTCCATAGATGCCAATAATCAGAGAACTACTGTCAACTACTAGCGCTTCCCAGAGCATCCCATAAGCAACCTGTCTGGATTCAAAATTCTGAAATGCACTATCAGTTGTTGGTAAACCTTCAAATGCAGGGAGATACGCAATTTCATGATCCAGGAGATCCTTCCCTGAACCATAAAGCTCGATTACCCTCTTGGTCTTCTGTGTTGCCTCCCTTCCCAGTTTAAAACGGGTGACAGGTTTAGGAATAGGCAAACACTGAATGCACCTCCATGAAGATCTGCTTTTGTATCTTTTTGAAAAATCTTTAACACTCTCCTGGATTTCTTCCACCTCCTTCTGCCACTTCAATACATGGTCCTCGATTGTTTTGCCATTAGCTTTTTCTGAAACCACTTTTCTGGAAACCCTGTCATCCTCAATGTCAAGTTTCCCGATTTCAGAATCGAGAACGTTAGCAAGATCCTTGTAACAAAACATGTAACGGAATCCTCGAAACAATACATCAACTGTAGCATCAGATATTCTGTCCATAAATTTTCCAACACAAGGAATGTCAGATAGACCAACCATGACTATTTCCTGCTTTACAACTTTTTAGTGAGTTGTAAAAAGAAAACAAAGAAGCAGTTTCTAATAGCGAAAACAGTGATGTTTAAGAGAGTAAGACAGCAACAATGAAAGAGTGAAGGAAGTCGGAATGTGGTAGCTGAATAAAACCAGTGAAATAGTAAGAACTAAGAAATAAGATTAAGGCTTAATTACCTTTAAAACTCAAAGTTTGTACCAATATACCCATCTGTAGTTCATTACCGTACGTACCTTTTTGCCCCTCAGATACTGAAAACGTAACCTTTTATCCTTCGACCGGCCGGTTTCACCCGGGTTTTTTCCCGGTCTAAAGGTAAAAAGCACATTTTGGATACCCGAGTGCTGAAAAGGTACGCTCTTAAACTTCAGGATTTTATGAGTACACTGATGCAAATTTTGAGGCCGAAAAGGTCATTAAGCCTAAGATTAAAGAATAAGTTGCAGGTAGGTATAACATGGAGTAACATATACTCCCTCCGTCCCTCCCAATTGTTATCGTTTCTGGGAGAGTGTCCGTCATGCATTTTAAGATGAAGAGAAAGTATAGTTCTTTAACTTTTAAAAAAAAATTATTTTTCTGAATAAAAATTTAAACATTCTATTTTTATTCAGAAAAAGAAAATTTTAAAAAAAAGTTATAGAACTATAATTTCTATTCATCTTAAAATGTGTGCCGGACACTCTTTCAGAAACGATAACAATTGGGAGGGATAGAGGGAGTACTAAACTTTTGCTGTTAATAAATTCAAACTTGTATAATCTAGTAAAGAAGTTTAGGTCACAAGCCTGAAGAAATCTAACTAGTCATTGGATGCTGAAGTTGGACTAGTAACATACCTAAAGCAGCACATAATTCAAAAAGGAATCTGGCACATGACTGTCATCGTATCTCTCAGTGATCACTTAGTTCAAGTAACTTGGACACTATTTAGCTCTTAATCCTGCTTTTAATACTTATTTGCATTGGACAGGATCCGTCATCAGTGCTGCCACTAGTCCTGGTCGGACCGGAAAAAGAGAAATGCTAGAGTTTCAAAACGGTTTTTAAAACCGTTCCCAAATGCTGATTTGTAAGAGAAATACTTTGTAACTTTTCGGATAATGAGATGGTACTCAGCTTGCAATCATATGCGCCCACAAATTAAAATGTGACAAATGTCATGTTACGTTAAAATGTGATAAATTAAAATGAGATGGGACTCCGCAAAAAGAATGTTTTTCTTTAACTTGGGGAGTGATGCAACTATGAAGGCAGACACTGGATTAAGATCCACATTCATGGAAGAGGTAAATTACTTTAATTTGTTCTAACACTCTAGCCACTCAATTCACCACTGTTTCACTTACAAATGGTTATGACTTACAAATGATACTAAGTCTCCTCTTGGAAAATCTTAAAATAAGTAACTTATAACTTAAATCAAATAAGTTACGGATAAGTGATAAGTTAATAAATGCTTATAAGTTATATAAGTGTTTGGATAATTTAACTTATAAGTCAGAATTTTTTTATTTAAATGAACTAAAATAAATAATTTTTAAATATAATTATCTTAATTTATATAAATTAAAGTTTGATTAACATTTTAAAAATATATTTTTAAACTAAAATTGATAAAAAATTGAAAAATAAAAAATAAGTTGAGAAAAAGTACGTCGTTACTAACATTCAACTTATCAGCTTATAAGTTGTAAATTCAGCTTATAAGTTGGGTCGACAAACACTCGTTAATAAGCTATTACGGGTTTATAAGCCAATAAGTTGGCTTATCGGAATTGCCAAACAGACCCTAATTCTATGTGCCCACTTATTCATCAAGGCTTCAGGGTTTGTTATTTTCTGGGTCTTTTTTCTTTTGAAATGTTTCTTCTCTGTATTTCTATATGAGATTAATCATTGCATGAATGCAGTTTCAGAATGTTCGTTATGTTGATTTGATAGATATATTGTGTGGTTTGTGTGAAGAAACTGTACTTTCTTTTTACCAAAATGTTAGCAAGGGTGCAGCTACTCCTATACTCTTCTTTTGCATTAACAATGACCTTCAAGGTGTCTGTATGCTTTTCCTGCCATGATATCAAGATTGCACCGCCCTGCACTCTTTATCTGTGTAATCTAAATTCCTTGCCTTCTATTGAATGTCTGGATGTACATTTTCGGTTTTACGGATGAGACTACTACAACCTTCACCAAGTTGTGGTGAGGCTTCCCCTGCTGCAAAGATAAAGGAATGCTGCAGTAACTTTTCATTGGCAAACTGGTCATATTGTATATATCAGATTTAGCCATACATGTAAATGGTTAAGCAAGCCACTGATTTACCATACTCGATTAAGTTGTTACTACAGACTGCATTCTAGCAATCGGTCACACTTTCTGTTCAACCTGATACATGCAGGTCGATGTCCCAATTGTAGCCGAGACAGGGAGATATCAGGTGCCTGGCTCAGGAGAAATTAGCAGAATCACCTGAACTTCCATGCAAGTACTATACACTGGGATGTCAAGAGATATCTTTGTATTACAGAAAACTTAAAAACAAAGTAATATGCAGTTCTAGACCATACAGTTGCCCATATCATGTTTAGACCTCATTTTCTAGCATAATTAGTCGGTTTCTCGGAGTAAACTTTCAAGTATAACAGGGTCCAAACTGATCAGTAAAAGACTAACAAAAGATTGCTTTAAGTGGGAACACGAAACCACAAAATTATTAGAAATTTCTTAATTACAAAAAGGTCAACTTGCAGAGGTTGAAATACATGAATATCATAGAAAAGAAGACACCTTAAATCATTTTCAGTGTTTCACAAAATTGCATTGAACAAGAGAAATAAGTGATAGCTAGGTAGATACCTTATAACTAGTTCGCCAATGTTACTTAGAATTGTTCCGACTAGATGGAACCAACACGATTGCTAATTACTTCTGCCTCAATAACATCACTAGCTTTCAATTCCTCGGTTGAGTCAGCATTACCAGAACCAGTATCTCCAACTTGTTCAAGAACATTTTCTTCTTTCTCCGCTGGCACCTCTACATTCTCTGCTGTGGTCTCAGCATTTTCAGTATTTGCTGATGATTCCTCATCCAATCCTTTATTCCCAAACAACTTCGAAGGTATCAAAGAAGAAACAGCAGCCCTTGCTCTAGCCTTGGCTGTTTCCGCAGCTTCAGCAGCGGAAGCTATTGCTTCAGCCTTCTCTCTTTCTACGTCCTCCATAAGCTTCACCACTTCTTCCTCCCTCCCTAACTTACCCAATTCTTCCTTGGCAAACTCCTGCAATTCTGTCGTGAAGTCACTAGGATCATCCCTCAGCATACTGCCCACAATTGCAAGCACCTCATCAGGCTTCCCAATATCAAACAATGACTTCATAATAAACTTATAGCTAGCATCGTCCATCCTAAACTTCCTCACCATCATTTCAAAAAATGATTTAGCCACGTCCACCTTCCCAACCTTAACCAACCCCTCAACACACCTACTATAAACTCTTAAATTAGGCCTCAACTTCGCCTCAACCATGGTCTTAAAGTAACCAGCAGCATCATCTGGACGATCCTCATCAAAGCAAGTATCCATCAGCAAAACAAAAGTGAACTCATCCGGATTAACCCCCTTCTCAGCCATCCCTCTATAAAGCTCCTCCCCCTCAGCCAACATATTATTCTTACACAACTGCTCAATCAGATTATTATACGACAAAGTATCCAGAGCACACCTCTTCTCCCCCATACTCTTAAACACCTCAATCGCCTCACTAAACTTCCCTTCCGCACAATACCCATCAACAATCACATCTATCAAACAGCTTCAACGCCTCATCAAACTTCCCATTCTTACTCAAAGCATCCAACACATAATTATAAGCAACCGCATCCATCTTAACTTTCGACCCCTCACCAGCACACTCCTTATAACACTCCATCGCCTCACTCTCCATCCCCTTCAAAAAATACCCAGTCATCAAACTCCCATAAACCCCTCCACCAACAAAATCATCCCCAACCTTATTTCTCAACTCCTCGTAAAGCTCCAAAACCCCCTCAGCATTTCCCTTCTTCGCAAACCCCCACATCAAACTCGAATAAACCACCTTATCCGCCTCAAACCCCTTCTCCAACATCTTGTTCTTCAACTCAACCCCCTTCTCAATTTTATCATTCTCAACCAACCCCCTCATCAAAATCCTATACGTAGTACTCGTAGGATTAAACGGGGCCTCATTAATCAAAAGCCTATAATTCTCCAACGCAGTATCCGTCTTCCTACAATCCAAATACGCATTAATCAAAAGATTATGCGTAACCATATTTCCCGCAACCCCAGCCTGCGTTATAAACCGATGCAACGACAACAAATCCGAGTACTTACTCTGCCTTAGCTGAGCAGCCATAACACTATTACAAGTAAAAATGCTCGGCTTACAATTCGAATAAATAGAATGCCTAGTTAACAATGCAGCTTCTTCGAGATCATTTACGCGAATAAGTTTCAAAATATTGTTATGCAATTCGAGACGCTTACCAGTTAAGACCGAGGCGTGTTCGGGTAATTTCGGGGCATTGGGGTTGTACTGTTCAAGGAACTCTCTAAACAGATATGGATACCTCGACAGATATTAAAACTACTCTTAGGATGTTTAGCATATGCCTTTTTTCATATTTAAAACATTTGTAAATGTTTTTAAGACAAATTGCCCCTGTACATCAATTACCCCTGTTTCAGAACAACTGAACAAGTAACTGAGTGTTGACTATACAGTAATCAAACAGTGGCAATAGAACAGATCATCCTACAAGTAGCATTGAGCCGTGGATCTTATGTTTGAATTGTTTATAACTTTGCACCTTTAAGAAATGCATGTACTGGTGAACGGTGACAAAAGAGAAGACAAGCAAAAAGCAGATTTATGCATTTCACAGAGATCGCAAACATACCGAGGTACATTCAAGAAAAGAAGTCGAACCATCCACTACTTGTATATATAACAACTCCAGGATGTAAAAGTTGAACAGAAAACTAGTTTTAATCTTCGCAAACTAGAAATCCAGATTTAACGTTTCTGAGCTTTCCTGCGCCTGGACTGTGCCTTTTGCCATTTCTTTCGGCGGACTAGCTTACTCTTTGGTTTTAACTTCAACTCAGGGGAGAACTTATAATTTGGATCTCTCATGCGGGCTTGTATATCCTTAAAAAACTGCATATTCAACCTCTTTGGACCTCCCTTTCTTAGCTCTTCATATTCAGGCCCCGAGACAATATTTTCAAATGCTCCTACAAGAATATCCAAATCACTCATAACTTCCCACACATTGGTGTATCTCCCGTCTGGACCCTTTTTAAGTTTCTTCAAGGCATTTTCAACCGCAATTTTTCTAGCTTGCTTTCCAGGAGACAATTCTTCTGGCTCTTCTTCCTCTTTTAACAATTCAGAAATTGTTCGGTATTTTGGTTTTTCATCGAACTCAAATAGTTTATCCAAATAAGCATCACTTTTCTCATTTGGGTGAGCTTCCGTGGGGATATCATCGTCATCATCCCCTTCATCACCCGTCCATAGTGTCTTCTCCTCATCATCCCCTGACCAGACACTCCATAATTCATCACTATCGTCACCATCAATAAGATCAGCGTTCTCCTTTGCTTGCTGTTTCATTTTCCTAATCTCCTTTTGAAGACGATTTTGACCTTTCTCATTATCACTTTCATCCTCACTTCCGGTCCAAAGAGTTCTATCGTCCTCCATCTCCTTCTCCAATGCTTTCCTAAAGTCCCCATCTCCCAGCCTCCCCTTTCCAAATAAATCATAATCCGTGCGTCGTTCACGTGCATATGATCGTGATCCTACATTAAAAAAGAGAACATTCCACAACCTTTCAGCCGAAAAAACTACAAACTTCTAGCTCATAACAACTAGTTACTAGATTAATAATGTACCATATGATTACACCAGTAATGACCATTTAAAGCCAGTCTCTCGTGTTCAACTTTTAAACCCGTAAAAAATTTAATGATACTTAATCCAAAACCGAAAAGGGATGCCACAATCAGAGGGTGCAATGCAAGTAAATAATTGTTTTTAACCTCGATAAATAAATATCCTCGTCACCAGAACATTATAGTTCATCATCGAGATTATTCATATATCAGAAAACTATAAATGCCACTAACATTCGCAATAAGGTGTATGTCTTCATTCAGGACTTTTAACAAACACTAGTTGAGCATCCGCGCAATAGAAGTATAATATGTGTAAAAAACGGACAAGAAATGAAAATAAAGCATAGAAATAGAAACAAAGTAAAAAAATATTTATATACTTCTTCCGTTCTTTCAATTGTTTACATTTTTTAGAGAGTCTCCTACACGTATTTTAAGGGTGCAAATAAAGTATAGTTATGTAATTTTTTTACAATTTTTTTTTTAAATAAAAACTAAAACATTCAACTTGTATTCAGGAAAAGAAAATTGTAAAAAAAAGTTACGGAACTATATTTTACATGCACTTTAAAATGCGTGTCGGACACTTTCTCAAAAATGTAAACAATGGAAAGGGACAGAGGAAGTATATGACAGTGAAAATTAAAGAAGGGAGATTGTGAAATGTTTTTACCTTGTAAAAATGGGGAAGAAAAGAGAGCAGCTGGTATATATATTGGATTTGTTGTTGTTAAAGAAGTGGTAGTTATCGAGATTTGATTTGTTTTTGTGAGTCTGCAAATGCAAATACTACGAATTAGAATGGAATTAAGGAGCTGCTTTTGCGACATTTTGCTTGTACCAGTGTGTCTTCCTGGGAGAAATTTCAGTTCTTGAAGCTGCTGATGTTATGTTTTTAAAGTTTTTTATTTTTATTTTTTAAGAAGAAAAAAAAAAGAGAAAATTTGCTGAGGTCTGTGGACTTGGGGTCGAAATTTGAATTTGAATCTTTCAATTTTTTTTAAAAGAAACATATATAATTATACTTCTAGTATCAAAATTACGGTGTGGCAGGAAGAAAAAATGTATATAATAATCGTTGAATGGTTGATTCAACAAATCTGAAATGTTATAGAGTATGTTATTAAGTGCCGTTTGGAAAATTTTAAAATAAGTAACTTATGACTTAAAATGATTAAGTGCGAAATAAGTGATAAGTTGATAAATATTTATAAGTTCTATGAGTGTTTGCATAAATTTACTTATAAGTCATAAGTTTTTTTACTTAAATAAATTAAAATAAATAATTATTAAATACAATTATCTTAGTTCATGAATCTTAAATTAGAAAATATTTAAAAATTTATATTTTAAAATCAAAACTTTAGAAAAAAGTGAAAAAATGAAAATAAGTTGGAAAAAAGTACGTTACTGTTATATAAAGTTTTGGGATAAATTTATAATATTAAAAAGTCTCATTGAAATGACTAATTTACCCCTGTATTATAAATTTATATAAAAGCAATTGTTGGGAGGAATTAAACCTGGGTTTTCAGGTTCACGAGAACATCATCTTACCAATACGCCACACTGTTACTTAAATTTTTTATCATGCACATAATATGTGAGTATCTTAAATAACAACAATTTATTTAACTGTAAACAAGATTACTAATATATTTGTAGAGTTAGTTTTGAACTATTAAATTTGAGATATAAAATTAAGTACAGTATATAAACGGATCATTATCTTATTTATTAAATAGTTTAGTTTGAAAAGTATGTCTCATATATTTTTAATATATATTTTTAATAAAAAAATAAATTATACATATAATTAATTCTTTATATGTTAAAAAAAGATACACTTATATAAATAATATATATATGTACTACATATTTAGATAAGTTATAATTAGCGTATTTCGATTTATATCGAATTAAAAATTAGAATTTGTCCCATTTTTCAAAAAATACTCGAAATCTGACTAAATGGTTTGCCCGTAAATATCATGTCACTATATAGATTTAATTTAAATTACGAGTTAGTTTGACGAGAAAATCTTACCAACAAAATTAATATCTTTGTGATCTTTATAGAATCAAGTCAATTGATTTATGTATCTAAATTACTAGTTTCAAAATCCGAAGTTTACCCGTATTGAAAAATACTCACAATTTGAATACATTACCCGGCCGAAAATACATCATCACTATCTAGATTTAATAAATTTAAATTACCAGAGCTAGACGAGAATATCTTACCAATAAAGATAAATTTTATAATATCTTATATTAATAAAAATTAATTTTTTTGAGCTCTTTATACGGTCAAGTCAATTGATATTATGTATCAAAATTACTATTTTTATACTATTTTACTTGCAGAACATATATGGACTCCCGTACTGAAATAAAAATAAGGACTCTCATATATATATCTATATATATATACGTATATATTTATATATATATATACATATATATATATAGGCAAGTGCTCAAATACAAACCAATATTAGAATACAAACTGCAAACCAATAAGAGTCACATGTTTAATCAATTTCCCTCTCTTCCATGGGCACTATGTATTATTTTGCCCTTCGTTTTTAATTTGACTTTTTCCGTTAATCGATTAACTTTTTAAAATAATAATTTTACCATATTTTTCTTCATCTCCCACTCATCAATTTGCATAGCATATTTGCTATAGTTTGACGAGAAATCAGTATTTAAACTTAACCGAATAACTAAATTGAAATCAGTACTATTTCAGAATCAGTAGATTTTAGTGATTCTCGTAGGCGTAATTACTGATTTATCATTGAAATATATCAAACATGATATTCATACCGATTGTCGGAGGATGTAGAAAAATACAGTGAAGTTAGATTTTAAAAAGAATTCACCAATTAACGGGAAAAATTCAATTAAAAACAGAGGGTATAAAGTGGAGTTGTGTGTGGGATGGTATAGTTTTAGTTTGTATTTTAATTTAATTTGTATCGGAGTAAGACTCTCTATGTATATATATATATAAGAAACTTCTAAAATTATATAATTGAATATTTTGAAAAATAAAATTTAAATTAACAATAATAAATTTACAAAACAAATATTTAGTGTTGAAAAATATTGTACAACTATTTTAAATTATTTGAAAAAAAGGTTTTAAAACTATAATGTATTGTACTGTTTGATTTAATCCATGTAATACTATTTAAATAAAATAATAAATATTAGTCGATATTTTGAAAGGATTAACAAGTTCAACTAATAGTTAAAAAAATCATCAAATTGAAAATATTTAATTTTAGAAAAATAGTATACAATATTATAAAGCTACTATAAAAAGAAATAGTAGTATCATAAATGAAAGAAATTTTAAAATGATTTGAATGGTGATATTAGTACAAATTTATCTTCACATTCTTGAAAAAAAAAATTCTGAATATCAGGAGTTAGTCTTGAAGATATATGAATTATTTTTATGCCAGATCCATGACTCATGCTTTGTTGAGTAAAAATAGATATTGTTTGATTTTCAGTGCTATCACGACTACGATATATAAATAATTGTAATTTATTTATTATATAATTATAATTTTTGAATAATCATAAATACATGTTATTTGAGCAATTTACTGAATAACAATTAGATATATACATGACCAAGATATCTAGAATATAAATAAACGAGACCAACATAATTTACTCAAAAATATAATAAATAATAATTTACATACATAAACACACATGTGACTTTATCTTAACCAATATTAAAAAATTTAATTTTAATGTAGTATTTCAGAGTTATTGATATATATACTATAAGAAAATAACAAAAGTCTTTTATGTTCTGAAAATAAGAATGATCAATTTAATTTAAGTTTTGTTTCAATGTGTTAAAAACTAAATAGATTATATCAATTTTAATTTATGAATTGACAATAATCCGACATCTTATAAAATTAACTTTGTATAATGGATAATGGAGATGATTAAAAGCTTAATACATGGTTGAGATCAACTTTAGTTAATGAATTAAGATATTAGCAATTAGCAATGATATTAAATTAACATAAATGTTGAATGAAAGAAATAATATTTAAAAAAAAATAAACTTTTATTAATTGAACTGTAAATTCTACTTTGTTGAATATTACGATTGCAGCTCTTGACCACTTTAATTATGCATTGTTGATCCTTTTAAATTAAGCAAGATAATTGTAAATTAGTAATGACTTTAATAATAAAATACCTTTTACTTCGGGTTTATTTGACCAAAACTCAAAAAAATTAGGGTAAAAGACAAAAATAACCACATCTGAACAATCATCGGCCGAAATACCCACGGGCGGGATGGGGCTCCCTAAATGCCCACGGGATGCGCCTATGCGTAAAACGCATCTACTGGATACGCCAGAGAACTGATGAAATACAGACATATTGGGCTTTTGAAGGAACACGAAGAAAACAATTAGGGCTTACACTATATACGCCTTCACTATCTCCGTATGAGATTTACACGCCTTGGGCAGTTAGGAAGAATTAACCGCATACGCCTTCCGCCACTCCGTGTAAGTGTCATACGCCTGCGCAAGAGTCAAAACGAAGAGATACGCCAGCTCCTTGTCATATTCCAAGAAAGTGTTCAGAATGGTTTCGTTAAGCCTACAAGACAGTGTATCCCCTTGACACGCCTGTCCGTAACTAGCATCTAGTAGATACGCCTTCCTTTTCCTTAGAGATTAAAAAAGTTTAAAATCGTTACACTGATGTTTATTCTGTATGTAGTGTTCGGTGGATACGCCTCCTGGATCGTGAATTTCTCCTGGATACACTGCAGTGCTAGAAGTATCGAGTGATGCGCCTCCAAAATTGAGAAAATGGAGCTGATAAGCAAACTGATGTAACGCCTATAGGTAATACGTATTACTTTGATACGCCAAAGGTCATGTTGGTTTCACTGGATACGCAGATTTTTCTGTACAACGTAGTATAGATTCGCCTAGATACGCTTCAGTGCTTAGATACGCCGCAATCCATACGCCTTTGGCCACTCCGTATAAGTGTCATACGCCTGTGCAAGAGTGAAAACAAAGAGATACGCCCGCTCCTTGTAATACGTCTGGCCGTAAGTCGCATCTACTAGATACGCCTTCCTTTTACTTACAGATTAAAAGAGTTTTAAATCGTTACACTGATGTTTATTCTGTATGTAGTATCCGGTGGATACGCCTCCTGGACCGTGAGATTCTCCTGGATACGCCGCTGCGCTAGAAGTATCGAGTGATGTAACGCCTATAGGTAATACGTATTATATTGATACGCCAAAGATCATTTTGGATTCTATGGATATGCAGGTTTTTTTGTTAATTATTGACCAGATACGCCTGTTGTCTTCGAAAAATACACGATGATACGCATTGATGTAAGCCCTACCTTTACGAATAAAACACAACAACTTACTTCTCTATCTAATGAGGACTCTTCTGTCTCATGAGGCGCCCCTCATTTAACAAAATAATCCTAATGCTTACTCCCTTTCTTCATATCAGGTACTCAAAATTCCAGATTTTTTGTTTCAATTGCATCAGTTTGTAAGAAATTTTTGTCTATTTACATATATGGATGCAAATTCTAAATTTGTTTGGGGATGGTTATATTGTGATGGAGATATAACTAATGATAGCAATGTTGGTATTGGATATGATAAAGATGTAATTGGCTTTGTGAAATTGCAATACAATCTAAAATATGAAGAATTTCTTACAATTTTGCATAGGAAGCTATCGACAAATCCGAAGTTAATTAGGTTGATTGTATTACGTAGATTTCTGAATCCTACAAGTAGAAAGTATGGTGTTGTCTTAATTGTTGATGATGATGATTTGGAGTTCATGTTTGAGTCGTTGGAAGATGCAGTGAGTAAAGTTAGGGTGGAGCTTTACATCAAAAAAGTTCCAACAGATGTAGGCCAATATGCTGTGGAATTGGTTAGTTGCTCAAATATTGGTATAAGTTCTGAAAAAACTACAAGCACCCACAGTTCAGAGAGTGTGCGAGGGAGTACGGGATATGTTTCTAGTGGGAGTTCTAGTAGGACGTTGTTAACGAGCAGTGCTGATAGTGAAGGGTACTCAAGAGCAAGCAGCGATTATACAGATAATGAGATACCTTATTATAAATCTTTCGATGGCTCAGCAATGATTGTCTTAGATGATGAGGATTGTTTGAAAAAAGCAAGTGAACTTCATAATCCGTCGGAACTAGCAAAAGGGGGAACGTTTGAATCGAAAGAAAATTTAATGAATGTGGTCAAAAAGGTTCACATTGCAAACCATCAGGAGATTAAGGTGCTAAAATCTGATTCCATGACTTGGGAAGTTGTATGTAAACAGAATAACGAGGGTTGTCGGTGGAGATTAAGAGCCCGGAAGAGGAAAATTCATGATTCCTTTGAGATTATGAAGATTGAGGGTCCACATACATGTTTAAATCAATCCATTACACAAGATCATTGCAATTTGAGTTCTTCACACATTGCTGAAATCATCATTAACCTACTTGCCGTGGATCCAAATATCTCAGAGAAGGTGTTAACGGCTGCAGTCGTGAAGGAAGTTGGCTATACACCCTCAGAAAAAAAAGTTAGAGATGGTAAAAAAATTGCGACTATGAAGTTGTATGGATCGTGGGAGCAATCATACAGCCAGCTACCTATTTTTCTGAATGCGTTACAAGTATTAAATCCTGGCACGCGGGTGGATTGGTACTTCAAAGAGCAAGATCTTAAAATGCCTATACTTGAGGTATCATTTTACCATATACAATCCTTATAAAGTCTTATAGGCATCAACCTATTGTGATAAACCTTGTTTAAATTACGGTCTAAGTGTAAATTAGAGTTTGGTTCCTAGGGTTTAGGCCCTAAACCCTAAACCGTTTACAATATATTATAGTCTTGTAGAAGTTTCTAAAACCCAATTTTGTAATTAGTGAACCCTAAATTATTAAAAACTATTAAATTAGGGTTGAAGTTTAAATTATAGTTTGGTTCCTAGGGTTTAGGGCCTTTAGGCCCTAAACCCTAGATTTAATTAGGGTTTAGGCTCTAGGGTTTAGGGCCTAAAGGCCCTAAACCCTAAATCCTAAACCCTAAACCGTTTACAATATATTATAGTCTTGTAGAAGTTTCTAAAACCCAATTTTGGAATTAGTGAACCCTAAATTATTAAAAACTATTAAATTAGGGTTGAAGTTTAAATTATAGTTTGGTTCCTAGGGTTTAGGGCCTAAAGGCCCTAAACCCTAGATTAAATTAGGGTTTAGGCTCTAGGGTTTAGGGCCTAAAGGCCCTAAACCCTAAATCCTAAACCCTAAACCGTTTACAATATATTATAGTCTTGTAGAAGTTTCTAAAACCCAATTTTGGAATTAGTGAACCCTAAATTATTAAAAACTATTAAATTAGGGTTGAAGTTTAAATTAGAGTTTGGTTCCTAAGGTTTTGGGTTGCTATACCTTTTATTTCTCTTTCTGAATATTTCTAATACCCAAATGGGAATTGTTGAACCATAAACATTAACTGTTAGATGACGAAGTAAAATTGTGCTCTGTGAGGCCTTTTATTTGATAATTTGTGGTCTCTATAAGGAACGTATCATAGATTGTTTGATATTTTGATAGATTTAACTTATCTAATTTTATTTTGTCTAAATTTTGCTAGGTGGCAACATTCAAGCGAGTGTTTTGGACATTTAAGCCTTGTATAGATGCATTTGTTAATTGCATCCCAGTGTTGCAGATAGATGGTACACATCTGTATAGTAAATATGGTGGAGTCTTGCTTACTGCTACCGCGGTTGATGGCTTTCATCACATTCTTCCAGTGGCATTTGCTATTGTTGAGAGTGAAAATATTGCAAGTTGGAGTTGGTTTATGGATAGAGTGAAGAAGTTGGTTGTCTGCCAACGAACAGGTATTTGTGTGATTTCTGACAGGCACTCAGGAATCATGTCTGCTATGAATAATCCTAATTTAGGGTGGTGTGAACCAAATGGATACCATCGATATTGTGTCAGACACTTGGCTGCTAATTTTGGAAAGGCATTTAAGCAGAATGGCTTGAAGGAAAGGGTGGTTGCAATGTGTAGCCAATTGACAGAGGCCAAGTTCAATTTACATTGGAAATCATTATTGGCATTTGAGCCAAGAGCAGACGAGTGGTTTAGTGAGATACACCCTAAACACTCGGCTTTATCTTGTGATGGAGGAAAAAGATTTGGGATCATGACAACAAATATAGCTGAGAGCTGGAATAATGCCATCAAAAAGGCAAGAAAGCTCCCAATAACTGCATTAGTTAAAGCCTTATATTATAAGGTGGTTAGTTATTTTGATCAACGTCGCGTGGAGATCGAGAAACAAGGTGTTGATGGTAACGAGTTCACTAAGTATGCGAATAAAATTATGAACAAGTGGAAGGAACGTGCAAGTGGGCACCACGTGACAAAAATTGATCGGATCATTTTGGTCTTTGAGGTAGTGACAATGAAGCGTGGTTTGAAGGGAGGGAAAAAACAGATTGTTCGACTACGGGATGGCACTTGTACATGTAATAAGTGGCAAACATATCAGATCCCTTGTTCTCATGTTTTTGCTGTTTGTGCTAATGTTGGATTACAACACACAAGATTTGTAAGTGATTGGTATAAGCTAGAAAAAGCAAAACTGGTTTATGGGGGTCAGTTTGAGGCAATACCGGATAGAAAGGCATGGCCTTTATTGAGAGATTTTCCTACACTAACGCCCGATGATGATATTCCAAAGAAACCGGGGCGACGGAAGTCAACAAGGTATAAGAACGAGATGGATTTTTGTTCACTAGGAAAAGGAAATGGAGCTTCATCTAGTATTTTATAGTTTACTTTGATTGGTATGTTTTACTTCTATCGAGTTTCCTTTTATTCTGGATAATGCTGTCTTTAATTTTTATAGATGCCTCTAATTTTATAGTTTACTTTGATGTGTAGTTCTGCTTGTCAAGCTGGTGAATATCTATGTTGCAAGGATTTCTATTTAAGACAAAACAACTTCCTTTTTAATTTTTTAATTTCTTTTCTTGACAGATTGACGGTGTCCATGGATTTGCAAAGAAAGCTAAGTTCAAGCAATGGAAGAAGACAATTTACATTTATCAATTAAGTCTTATTTTCTATAAATGCAAGAGTTACTTGGCTTCTTTTGATGATTTTTAAATGCAAATGTTGAACCTTATTTTCAAGTATTATTGTTGGAGTTTATTGTAGCTATGATTAAAATTTGTGATATTTGGATTTTATGTGATTGGAATTTATGGAGTTTATGAAAAATGCAAGGGCAGTAACACTAAATTTATAAAATTCTGGGTACTATTTTGACTATTTACATAGAAAATTCAGGGGACTATTTTCTGGCTTTGGGGATGTATATAGAGCTCAGTTGAAGGATGGAAGTGTTGTTGCCATCAAGAAACTCATTCATGTCGGTGGACAAGGGGATCAAAAATTTTAAAAAAGATTTTATCTTTATTGCTCTCCCACCTTAAATTTTCTTGATTTTTTGTTCATAGTTGTATTGATTTTTTTGGGATTTAAAAAAGATAGGAAATTGTTGTGCAATTTCACCTGTTCCTTCTGTGAAGAAGAAGGGAAAAAATAAGCCAAACCCTTTCTCAGAAAAGCAGGTTGGCAGTGTAATATTAGTAAGTTGTATATATTATTAGTCATAATTTGCAAAAATCTTATTTTTTATCCACGCACCCTAATTTGATAATTTAAATGTTGTTCAATCAGATGGTGCAAAATGGAGTCTAAACGCATTACAAATTCAACTTAATATATCTCTTACAGATTGGGAAAAAAAACCACAAACACCCAAAACATAGAAGCTATTCGATAAAAGTACCCTGCTATCAATTTAGAATCCAAATCATATTGTTATATTGTTTCTGACATTACATCTGCAAAGTGGGGTCAAAATGAATTCATTTTCTCTTCAATACTTCATCATCTTCTGCAACATGTTAAGCCTATAATTTTTCCTGGAAAAATAAAAAGAGGAAACAAAATATTTAGAAACTAAATGTCATAAAACAACAACATAACTAATCACTAATATGCTTATATCAGATAAATCAGCAACAAAACTAATCACTAATATGCTTATAGAATGGTACTGTTACAATTGGGGATTGACACCTTTGCTTGCACAACTTATAGCTTTGGTTTGCTTTTTACGGATGAAGATATTAGACTTATATTGCGCGAATCAGAGTCTGAGGATATTTTGAATCCTATATCTAGAACAAGGACTATGCAGGTAGGCTTCTCTAAATTGTAATTAAATGTCTTTTTGTTTGTAGGTCTCATACATATTTATGTTATACTAATATGCTTCCCCTACTAAATTAGTATTAACTTGCCACTTTCATATTTTCTCAATTTTTTTGAAGAGAATAAATCATTAGGAATGAAGGTTATTTATTTTCCCACATACCATTCTACTAAATTTGTTAGGGTTTATTTTTAGAAGCATAAAATATATCTATTAGTAAAATACGGCTTACAAAACATATATCTAGAGGTGCATCTCTACAATTGTAAAAATATACTTAATTTTATAAAGCCATGCAATGCATAAAGAACTCACCTATCCAACTTTCCAATGTCAAGTGCCAAAAACCAAGAGTTGTTAATCCTTGTTCCTATAAAAATAAGACAAAAACAACATAACTAAAAAAGTTGAAATTCATATACAAATGAATACACATATAAGTAGTATAAGTATGACAACCAAAAGGACTTACCGTCGTTTGTAAGTATCTAACTCTTTTTTACCAGCGGTCCCACATCCTGGAGGTGCATGCTTGCGAGCTCGCAACTTCATATGCAGCTGCTCACGAGGTGCTTCCTGCGGTGTTTGCAACTCTTGTGCTGGTTGTTGCTGCACTTGCACATGTTCTGGTGGTTGCTGATATGTTGCCAGCTGCTTTGCTTGTTGTTTCTGAGGTGGAACCTTTTGTGCTGGAAGTTTTGGCAGTCGCAACTTTTGCATGGGCAGTTTTAGTGCTGGTTGTTGCAACACCGACTGTTGTGTTGGCTGCTGATGGGCTGGTTGTTGTAGCTCTAACTGTTGTTGCACCTCCTGCTGCTGAACTGGTGTCTGTACTGGTAGTTGATGCTGGTGCTCAGATGTCTGCATAGGTTGTTGTTGATCTTGCAATGAAGCTTGATGTGTTGAGGCCTGTAGTTGATTCACTCCCAAATGAGACTGTGTTGCTAATGGATCTTGGGACTGCGTGAATAAAAAGAATGTAGGATGTGACAATGGAGGACTTTGGTTGCCACCAGCTTGTTCAGTCTGCTCACATGGAGGTGACATATATATGGAGTCATTTGATGGCAACAAATTCCATCTAGGACAGTAAGATAGATCCCTGGCCTCTCTTGCCGCTGCCTCTGCCGCTCTTGTTGCTTTCTCTGCCGCTGCTTCATCCATAACTTCAGCCTCATTATCATCATCCAAATGCACACCGCCTTCATGATCCCCTATATCTTCCTCTATATGAATATCTCTATGAACATTAGGCAGCACTCCTCGCATCCGCGGAGGATTGACCCTTGCACGGTTTCCTTTTGGAATTCGTTTAGGCTTCCCTTTTAGCTCAACTTCCTTAGCACGTCTGTCTTCAATTGGAAAATCTTGATAGTATCCTGAATAGAATGTATCCGATAGAATCTGTTTAGCATTATCAATTATAGTTGGTATATCTCCGACTATATCACCCTTGTACACAGACTCGATGTGATCCAATAAATCCATCTGTGCAAAGAAGCATAAAAAAGTCACTGATCGGTAAAACAAAGCACCAGGTAGCATGAAAAATATTGAATTATAAATACCGTATAACAATGACCACCACCAATACGGGTGATATATCGTAGAGTGATGGATGAATACCAATGGTAATAATCATGCGACACACCATCACCTACATCTGCTACAAATACATGTTGAACTCTACTATCCCAATGTCCTAAATGAACATGATGTATCGTAGCCCAATCAATGTCTATCTTCCCCTTCAAATCAATTTTGTGAAGATCATTTGAGTAAGTACAAGGAGATGGTATAGCCTGAATCATGCCAAACTGACGTAGACATCTCTCAGGAAGATGTGGCTCCACAATATAGAAACAGATCAAAGGACCCTGGTAATGCCATATGGAACTACCTTCTCTACAAGAATCAGGTAGTGCCGCAAGAATCTCATCAGAATACGGCTTCCATGTAAAATGAGAATCTACAAGAACATCCAACGACAAACGGAAATGTGCTAATGCATGTGAACCACTATCAATGAACGATAGACTAGCACACCACCTACGTAACACATGAAAATGTATAAAGCACATTAAAATGATTCTATGAAATTACTAGAAGTGCTCTAATTTAAGCATTAAAAGTACAAAATTACCTTAAACCATATGGTCCAGGAAGATCACCCCAAATTTCAGGATTGCTTAAATTTGGGGCACGAGGAACAGGAGACAAGGTGTGCAATCTACTCCATGCCCACAACTGCAATAATATAAGACATCCAGCATTCTCATCTTTCTCTTTCCTACACGACTTGCATAAATCTCTATACAAGAAAGCAAGAACAGCAGAGCCCCAAGATAATTTTGCACATGAATCAAGATCCGCAATCAGTGGAATGTACATGCAATGCACCTGTCCACCAGAATGATCAGTAAACAGGACACCACCAATCAGCTGTAATATATAGGACTGTGTGTAACGCCTAAGCTGTAAATCGGAAGCATCATCTGGAAGAGAAGGAAATATCAAATTCAACCAACTAAACTTCAACCTACCACCGACAAGAGGTCCACCTGATTTCCCTACTCCCTGTCCCCCTAATTCATCTTCTTTGAAAGGAAATACTCCAAAAACATGTTCAACAAATTTCCCCCATCCACCTTCAACTGCAGTAAAACTTGTAACAGCTGCACCATCAATCCTTAAGCCGAGAAGACAACTAACATCCTGTAATGATATCATACACTCTCCGATAGGAAAATGAAAAGTATGTGTCTCTGGTCGCCATCTCTCTATCAAAGCAGTAATCAAACTCCAATCAATTTGGATGCCCGTCAACCTAGAAACACCATCAAAACTTAAATCACGTAGAATCGGTACCATTCTTTTATGTAAAGGAGGGAACTTGACATTATTAGGATTGCGATGTCGTGACCGCTGACTATCACCACCTCCAACCTCCCTCACAATGGATGACCTATGATCCTTTTGTAAATGCAAGACAGAATTATCTCTAGGCTCGGGATGCATAAAAGGCTTGGTAGGTTCCATAATCTGTTAATTACACAACATATCATAAGAAAAATATGTAACAAAAATCTACAAGCAACATAATAAGTAAAAATTATATATGAAGAAATGTAGTTGTCTTAGCGTATACGTGTGAATTTTCTGCCCATCAACGTTAATTAAAAAAAAGGATAAACAATGATGCTATTTCTTTGGAGATGCATAAAATATTTGCCTAGTAGAACAAATGCAGTTCTAACTTCGAAAGTATTATCTCTCTGGCTAGAAATATATTGAGAGCCCAGGAACATAAATTAGCTGATTTCTTTGAAGGTATGCAAATTTGGATACTGAAGAGAATGAGGCAATCAGTGGAACACATACTCATGTTGGTCCAGGGGGTTATTTGCAATATGCTGTTTACATATTAACTTCTCTTGGCTTTGTGCCACAATCATTTGAAGCTATTGTAACAGCAACTGAGTTAAGTATTGTTCAAGCACATGAAAACCTTAAGCCTGGTTCCATTTTCATCAACCAAGGTAACAACTATACATTACCTTATGTTCCTTGAGTAAGCTCAATAGATAAATTTTCAAGCACTTTTCTTTAAAAATCTCGATGGTTCTTAAATTGGAACCATGAATTGAGCAGGAGAATTGGATAATGGAGGAGTAAATAGGAGCCCCAGTGCATATTTATTCAACCCGCCAGAGGAGAGAGCAAGGTATACGCATAATTTAGATACACAAATGACGCTTATTCAAGTACTGTATTACATAGAATAATAAAACTTATTCTCTTACGGTCATATCATCAAACACTTGTTGGTCACAATATATGCCCAACTGAAAGAACACTTAATTTATTAATACAAATAACCACTACTTATCTATAACATTAACAATAAATCGGCATCCAATTTTCGAATAAACATTCAACTTAACAAATGACTATACTCTAAACTAGATAGAGATAAGCAAACAAAACCCTAATTTATAAATTTATCAAAGAATAAGGATAAACAAGGATCAAAATTCATCAACTTACATCGAAGAATTAGACAAAGTATGGCAGAATGAACGCTAATGACAGCAGTAATCGCACTAAACAAATTGCAGCTTGAAGAGGATACTTCTGTACTTGGTCGTTATATTTGTAATCCTATATTTTCAAGTAAGAAAGGAGATACGCCGCTGAATGAAGCGTCTGTAGTGGGTATTTAAGTCGGTACTTTTGAGAATGGTTAAATTGGGCAGCTCACCCCTTAAAAATGGGTATTTTAGGCAATTTTTCAAAAAATTACTCACTCTGTAATATACATATAAGTTTATTTTTAGTTTCTTTTTATAAATATATAGACAATATTTGATGGATTAACTACATTTTTTTTCTTTTACACGTACAGTAAAGTGACTACCCTGCTTGTATTTATTTAATAAATACAAATTACACGATACAAATAAGAAAATATGTATCATAGTTAATGAGATATATTTAATAATATTATGAACGTTATTAATGTTTTACATGAAATCATACATATTGATAGATACTCAACTTGTATTTGATATGTTTTAGACGTTATACAATATTTATCAATAAGAAAAAGATTAAAAATTTTACTATTATAATTATATGATGTATAAAAAAATCTAGAAAATGACCTGTTATTATATGCTAGTTTTTTATTATGTTTTAAATGATGTTTTATGTTCAAGTTATCTTATTTTCGTTTTTGACTGGTTACAATTACCGAATAGATGTAACTCAGTTATGTTTAAGACATTTGATAAACAACTTCATTAGCAGATTGTTTGCAGAAAAACACCAACAAAAATACATTAAACTTCATTTGCATTTTTGTCCCCAACAAGTTTCTAAGAGTACATTACAATTTAAGACGGCATGTTCAATTCTTTCTCCAACATCTATGTACCACAGGCATGCCAATTACCGGAAAATGGATCTCACTGGAAGGCACTCTGAATATTAGAAACAATTATGTTAACTTTTGGCAAGAACTTATCAAACTCTAGTTTGATTAGTACTTGTCCATCTTTTATCCGTTGTTGTGTATGTCAGCTGCAAAATGACGATCCAAACATGGACTAATCGTGTAGAAATCATAGCATTGGAAGATCCGGTATTCATGAAACATAGAGAACATAAAAAACAAGCAATACCTAAAGAATTCCCAGATGAGGCAGAGTGAAGCTACAAAAAAGTAAATAGAGACGCATAAGCAAAATCAGAGAAGTTCTCAGTAATAATATTATGGTATGAGTACCTTCACTTAGAGTTCTGCATCCATCGAGTACACATACAGTAATCAATACGATAGGGTACGTGTAAAGTTTTGTTGTAAATTGTATACCAACTTTACAAGACTTCCTACTCAATAATATTTCAAACCTACAAAATTGTGATGCACCAGAGATCGATGTCCTTATCCTCTCTTCGATGATTTATCAGGTTCTTGATAGAAACAGTACTTCAACGGTTAATCATTTGATGATAAAAACATTGCTATTGTCCATATGATGCAATGTTGCTGAATGTGGTGTTTGGATATCTCAGATAATCGTCTTTTCATCTTTTCTGGAAGTTAAGGACTTTAACAGAGATGGCAAAAACCGCAAAGAAAAATAAGCAGAATGCTACAAGTATCGCAGCTGAAGCACCAACCATCCCTGGACCATAGCCAAGGCTAACTTCCAAGTATTTTTTCACAGTTCCATGAAAGCCAGGTCCTTCAATCATTGTTTCAACGTCTCCAAGTTGGGAGGTAATGATACCCCGCAGTGTCCATGAAATTGGACATATGTAGTAGAACCATATCCACCACCCAGGAATTTTCTTCATAAAACCAAGTACAACAAAGGAATCCAATAAGTAATAATAATTGATGAAATGTTATCAGTTATTTGTCAAAAATTATACGTTGGTTATGAGATCAACTTCATTTTCAAGTATAATGTACCAAATTTATGCAGATGGTTTGATTTCAAAAATGGAGTTGAATAGTCGAAACACATGCTACTTGGCTTCAGTATTAACTTTAACATGAATGAAAAAAAGGAGAATGGGTACTTACGGGTTTAGGAACAAGAAAACCAGCAAGTAGGTTCCATAGTGAGTAAAATGCAGAAGATATGACGGATGCCAGATGTTGAGTAGGGGTAAGACCAATTGCCATCATCCCATAGAATGTGAAGTAGGTGAACGTGAGAAACATGAATACAAGGTATAGGAAAAATTTTGCTGCATCACAAGAAAGAAATTAATTTAGTATCCATTCAATATTTTTACATATTTGTTGTGATTAAGAATCGTATTTACTTCTTTTCTTTTTGCCTTCCATTATTTCCATTGTTTTACCAGATGGGGTGGAAAGGCTTAATATATACCGTCACAACATCTTAATAATTTACTTTGTCAGAAACACGTAACATTATCTGAGAATAAGGAGTCCTCTATACAGATACAAAATTAGAATCTCAGTTAGGAAATCTTTCATCCTCTTGAGAAAGAGATAATTTCCAAAAGTAGATAAAATATGATCTCCCACCAACCTACAGAACCTCAAATAACCAACAGAAGAGGACGTCTCATTCATACAGGCATGTACATGAGGTTAGACACTACTAACATATTACATATTAATGAATAATACCTGTTGTTCGCTCAAAGTTAATCATAAAATAAGTGATGACTCCATAAATCAATGTCTGCATAAGAATGTATGGGATCTCAACCAGGCCCTGTTACAGGAAAAAGTCATCTAACTTCGTTAGCCAATCATATTTAACTTTAACAAGAAACCCATATATATTCTCTCTTAGACGCCCTAATATATGCTTAACATCTATCAAAAATCTGATGGTAAGAAACACCCTACTTTCGAGTGGGTCACATACCTGAGCTGCCGCATATGGGAAGGGAGAGTACATTCCAGCTGCCTTCTCTCTGTAGAAAACTGTTCTCTCTATTGAAACTACTGGTTGCACTGAAGCAGCATTATTCACTCCAAGAAACATAACAGCTGAGAAGAGAGCTCCCATTACAACTTGTAAATCTTGAGTACTTCCTCTAAAAATTATATAGAACACCCATAAGATCTCCATACTAGGATTGTTTTATAATTATCACAAGGGCTTTATGAATCGAAAAGAAAGATAAAAAATTGATAATTGATATTAAACATACATAAGAGTAAATAAAGGTACTTGTATAATTATCTGTAACAGAAATTAGAAAGGTGATCTCCTTAACATGTAATTTGATAGTGATAGCGCTAGTAAACAAAGAAATATTATATTCAAGAGCAGTTTGTAACTTCATTAGTTGTTAACAAAGACCACGTTGATTTAAAAAGAAATCTTACACATCCGGTTAATGTTCCAGTCTTCAGATATGTGCAGCTTTCATTTCTCACTAACAACATTTCCAAATAGCCATGGTACATTGACTAGATATCTATAGTAGTTATCTGGCATACTATCAATTAATAAGGAAAGTCTTACACTCCTAAGATACATACTTTCAGATTGCTATTAGTGCTTATCACAATATGTAGCAGGATTCTGCTTAAAGTATATATAAATCTCAAATGATCAGAAAGATATTCATTACAATCTCCAGAAAGGATAACTTGCCTTTTTGAACCAATGTCCCAAAATATGGTTCCAAGTACAAGCGCGCTGACTGTAGTAAAGAATAGTCTGACGGAGTTGTAGGCTGGACTCCTGAAATATACAAGATTTTGCTTCCACATGCAAATTTTAAATTGTGCGATCATATTTCTAGAATAAGTGGAGGGGAATCTCAACGGCTTCGAGCCTTCTGCTGGAACACTGTGTTGCTGAATGGATGCTTCAACCTCCCTATGAATTGAAAAAGATCAAATATAATTATATTGGACATTACAAAATGACTTGATAACTTCAGTATAAAGTATTCTCCAACAAAATTAATAGCTACAAAATTCACCTAAACTGATCGCTATGTCTGTAGATATCTGCAAAGTCTCTACCGATTCTTTCTTCTGCGGCAGGTGTACTAATTTCAAGCATCCAAGTGGCTGGATTATATCCATCAGGAAATGAAGAGATCCCAGGAATTCCCTACATAACATGAATATTAGTACTGTACCACAAGAAGTGCTATACGTGATGTAGGCCTTATCCTTTCATAAATTCAACCTGGGCATATTTAACAAGCACTTTTAGTAAAGCTTCAACAATTTAAAGTATCAGCCAAACCAGTTGACAAAAATACATACTCGAATAGAAATGTCCAAGATTAGCTCACTCTTTAAGTGACATATTCCCGACAGACATATATTTCTTCCTAGAACCGGATTAATACTTACCCAAACTGAAAACTAGAAAAAGCATGTCTATATTTTTAAGTATACTGGCTGTCACCAAGCCTGACTATCATTGCCAGAAGAAGTAATAAATCATTTGCACGTAGGAAATGCCACTATTTAATGCAAGGCTCCTCCATAAATAGTCTGATCCCAGTAATGAAATTCAGTTCATTAAGTGTTTTATCAGATGCTATACTGCAACAGTGAGTATATTCTTTCAGATGATTTATTCCTTGAAGTGATTAAATTCTCTGATATGTTTCAGCTACAAGCCCTCTTGGCCGAGGCATCATGTTTGTGACTAGGATGATGAATAATGATGTTATGAATAATCTTGATGCCATATTACAGGAGCTGAGGAGCAATCTAAAAAAAAGTGATTGACATAGATTCCTTTACTTCTACAAGAAAAAAAGTAAAATAAAAGGCAAGTTGTGCTAATAATAAAATACACAACTTTTACCTGAAAATAATTTATCATCGTCTGCGATTTCTCACCCAGCTTACCTCCATAGATTACTTGTCCCCCTCGTTTCATAAGAAGTAACTGAGTTTTGAATAGACGATCAGTAAACGATGTTATAGAACAGATACCTGAAGAAACATACTAGCCTAAAATCACAGTGCAAAACACGCTAACATTTTGAGAATATCATTTAGACATTTATACACTCTATATTTTAAAAACCAGTGTGGGTTAACACATTGCAAAAACAGTATAAATTTTAAAAAAAACAGTTATTATAGAAATTTAGTAGCATGTTGAGGATAATTTATTATCAGTATTTTATCTCCTAAATTTACAGAATATAGCACTTGAATGGTTCACTGCAGTAAAAAACTACACTGATGTCAGTCATCAGATGTCAGAGTCTAATTGTAATTCCAAAGACTTGACGGAAAAAATTAAATAAAAGTTTAATAAAATTATGGAATTATCTAGTGTACGAACAAAATCCAATAAGAATTTCACTGTATTAGTAACTAACCTCATCAAATGCTTCAAATATTTCGATACTAGGTTGATGTATCGTGCATACCACTGTTCTTTGTGTGTCAACAGTATTACGGACTGTTCGCATTACAATAGCTGCAGCTCGCGCATCAAGTCCAGATGTAGGTTCATCCATAAAAATTATGGAAGGATTTGCAACAAGCTCCACTGCAATTGTTAAACGTTTTCTCTGCTCAGTAGACAGGCCAGTACTGCCTGGTAGTCCGACCAAAGCATTCCTTAATGAATCGAGTTCAACTAATTGCATGACTTGTTCAACAAACTCCTACAATAAAATGCAATCAAGTTATTGAATAATGAATTGAATGCTATATAGTCGGTGATAAAATTGTTTAAGATGGTCAGCAGAAATTACTGACATGTTGTTTCTCTTTGTTCACTTCTGTTGGAAGGCGGAGACCAGAAGAAAACAAAATTGACTCGTATACTGTGACTTGAGGAGAATGTATATCATTTTGCTCAACATATCCTGAAATTCGAGCAAATGTTTGTTGGTCTTTAGGATGACCTGAAATTCTTATATCTCCTTCTATATATCCTCCAGTCTTCCTACCAGCAAGAACGTCCATCAAAGTAGTTTTCCCCGCACCACTTGCCCCAACTAATGCAGTAAGAACGCCAGGTGAAAATACTCCATTAATTTTTGACAGAAGTTGCAACTTCGTTTCTCTTATTCCTTGTGTTCTCATTTCCTAAAAAGGTCAGTGTGCTTCTGTTAATCAGGTATTATACATTTTATTGAAAGCAATCATAATCTGTGGTGATTTTTACTTGTTTTAGAACTTGCGAAGTACAAAAAAATTAGGCATTGTTCTTTTTCTTCAAAATCAGTAAATTAAAACTTTATAGTTCCTGCCAAAAATTTTAGTTTAAATTTTAGTGAAATAAGAAAGCTAGCACAGTTTTAATCTCTTGATATGCTTCTATAGATGCTGACCTTTAAATTGAAGAAAATCCGCCGACCAAAAAATAGTTTTGGTAAATAATTTTGGAAATATTAAAATATACAATAGAAGAAACAATCACCTTAGGCATATCGACAAAGTAATCAACATTACGGAAAGTCATTGTCAATTGTTGAAATGGGAGGATCATTCCCTTCCTCTTGGGCCCAGACTCAATAAGGACCGGATCTGTTGCCAATTCCGTTCCGTTTCCTGCAAAATCAGTCACTAAGAATCTAAAATTGGTTTGTAGGAATAATCTTCATTTATGGAAGATTTTATATTTAAATATAAATACAAAAGAACTACATTTAAGAAATTTCTACAGTACCATTAGTTGAATTGTAATCTCCAGCATTTACAGGGATTATTGTCTGTGATTTCTTGATAGCTGCAGCAATCATTGGTAATATTATTGGAGTCTGATCAATGTTACTAAGATTATATGTCTGGAAAACCACAAGTGTCTTAATACTTACGATTAAGGTAGCTCAAAGCCAGAGTCACTACAAGATTGAAAAAAACAGTGTAAAGTAGCAAAACACCAACTCCAAGCCAATACCAATTGTCATCAGCAGGTAAACTGTGTAAATGAAGAACACTTAATCCGATTGTTGTGTTTCCTGCTACAGGTTTCTACAGAGTTGCAAGTTTAGTTAGGTAGTTATCGAAGTTAGGGTAGTTCAAGTTAGGGTAGTTCAGATATAGATACATAACCTTCATTTTAATATTAAAGGATGTAATATAAGAACTAAGAAACATTAAGTAAAGGCGTACCTCCATCCACCTCGTGGCAGTAAACTCATTAACAGATATAGCACGTTGACCATAGGATAAAGGGGAGATCCAAAATGCCCAAATCCACCATGGCTTGATAATATCTGTAAGAATATACCGAGTCATTATAGGTAATTATGTGTTAAAAAGTTGCAGGCGAAGTGACATGGTACCTTTAGGAATGATAAATCCACCCAGCAAGAAAATAACTAGCAGTCCAGCAGAGGCAAATGTATTTGCAATGATTATATCACGAGCAATAGAAGCAATTGATCTGAAGAGGCCTAGTGCCATTTGGTGAATGGTGAACAGTAAAAACATGTACCGGAAAAACCTGAGACATTTACAAGAAGCAAATGAGTATCGTAAACAAGTAAAAATGATTTGAAAGGCAACAACAGGAAAGTGGAGGCACCTCCCAGCCCCAGGAGCAAATCCAACAGTGTAGTATACAACGCAAGCCCAGACAATAGCTTCAACTAGCGAGTAGGGTATGCGTAAAATCCAACTGGAGATGGACCATGCCCATGCAGGATAAAAGCCATTATCTCTTTGTTTGTAAAATACAGGAAGTCGAAAAATCATCAGTGGTAGCTCTGTAAATCCATTAAACAGTAAGTGGACCAGCCCAAAAAACAAGCAAGAAAGATATAATTCTCCATCAATCACGTCCGTGGGATGTACTCTTGTTCGTAAAAACATTGTGCATGTGACGAATCCAACAAACCCAACCTTTTAAGATGCAACGGAATTATAAGATACATGCCACACAAGAAAGATAAATTATAACTCTTCTGCATGCTGTATAACTAAATTGTTGATTCTATGTATAGAAATTAAAATATTCAAAGGAAAAGATAATAAAAACTACCTGGCATGTTCTAAATATATATAGAAAACTATGCCTTTTGATAAGAAGGCATTCTCTGACAAAGCATGTCTTAAAGAGCTCGAATTTTGATACACCAAACCTTGTTCTAGCCAGAGCAGAAGGATTACTCTTGGATTTATCATAGGGAACAGATAGAGAGGTTTTCAAAGAACTTCCATATCTAGAATTTAGAAATTCTTCAGCAATTCTTGAAACAGGCAGGAAGACATATGGTTTTGTGGGGTCTGCCCAGTATTGTGCTTGATCCTTCCGCGAGGTAACCTAAATAAAAGGTAAGTCGGATAATTGACACAAAGATTACTAAATAAAATGTCATATAATGCAATACCTCTTGAAGAAAATCTGCAACTCCTTTCCTAGGTGGCAAACGAAAACCTATTGACTCGAAAAAATTAACTACTTCTGCTCGAGGGCCTTGATACACCATGTACCCTTCCGATAATAGGATCAGGTCATCAAACAACTCGAATGTTTCAGGTGCAGGCTGGAGTAGAGCCATCAAAACTGTGCCTTCCATTAGATGTACAAAGTTCCTTAAGCATTTTACAATTTGATATGTTGTGGAGCTATCAAGTCCCGTTGAGATTTCATCCATAAATAGGGTTTTCCTGGGCCCAACAACCATTTCTCCTGCAAAAGTATAGCAAATTGAAAATCTGATGAATGTGTTGAAGAGATGCTCGAGTCTGCAACATATAATCTTAAGTAATTTAACTTTTTCTTTTATTTTGAATTTTTCTTAACACAAAAATGAAAAAAATGATGTACCAGATGATAGCATCACAAACAGAGCTGTGCAAAAATATTTGATTGATATCGTAGGGATATCAATTTTTGATCTCGTTTTTTTAGGAGGTTTTGAGATGTAAGTAGTTACATGGTTTCTTAGTAAGGTTCTGCAAGAGAGCTAAATATACCAATTTGCCTCCAAAGTAAATTCAACAGTGTTTTGAAAATTCTCTACTAACTTTAATTTCCCATTATTTCTCTAGCACCACAGATATACTACTAGTCTGCTATTTGCTGCGAGTGCAAATGGTTAGTCATGGAAAATCCACATAACATTTGATGAGGTGGGTTGATCATATGTTATCACTGTAGAAGATGGTGATAGATAAGCGATACATTAGAAAAATATAAAATAGAAATCTAGCAGCATAGAATATGGTGATAGACAAAACGAAAAACATGCCAATACCAGGGTACAATAAAGCAAATGATTCTTGAGGATTCCGATAGTGCCAATGCATAAAAAGTAGAACTCAGAAGATGTAAAACACATATCAAACATGAGCAAGAGATACCTGTAGTAACTCTTTTTCTTTGTCCACCTGAGACACCCCTGTTCATGTCACTGCCAACAACCGTCTCTGCGCATATATCAAGGCCAAGAACTTTTAGAATGTAATCCGTAGAAATACTGTGCCTTCTCCCACCGACAGATGATGCCTGAACAATGAAATTTATTTACAACATTTATCAGGATAAATGCTTTCAGTGAGAAATGAATTCCCACAATATTAAGTAGCAGGATAGAAAAGCTCCGGTTGAACCTTCATAAAAGCATCAATTTCAGGACTGGGCCGAATATTCCTTTCTTTTTCTAATCGAGTAAGATCCTTCAAAAATCCTGAAAGAAGTGATCATGTGAAATTACTGCATAAGTAAGAGTATATAGATACTGTCTTCTGCATGTACAGAAGACTTCTCTGTTGTCAGTTCAAAATACTAGCAAGTTTCAAAAACTAACAGATACATATGTTTTTAGAAAAGCAACATAAATTTGTTCTGCTTATACCAAAACAACATATACTGTAGAATGCGGAAGTCTAAAATCTAAAATAAAAAAGATCAAATAGAGCACTGAATGCACATTTATTTTCTTCAGCGACTGTCAACTGAGGCATGACTAGCCAACTGTAGTTTTTAGAGAATGTAGCTACAAAAAACAATGTACTGGTGAATAGAGATAAAAATGAAAATAAAAAAATAAAAGGGTTTTAAAATCATAAAAACAAACCTGCAAAACCTTCACTTGCACCCTCACATCTTGCAGCAAAATCTAACGTTTCTCGCACAGTCAGTTCTGCGATGTGATTATCTGTTTGACTTATATAAGCTGAAGTCCTTTGAATGCAAAAATCATCAAGCATATGACCATTGTATGTAATATTTCCACTTTTCTGAAACCCCATCAATTAAGTACAAATTGATAAGATGGACAAGTTCTCACTTAATTTCAATTTTTATGAGACTCAATTCCTCTATATGCCTTCTACTGCATCAGACTATTTTGTACTTCCTCCGTCCCTTAATACGTTTCCCATTTTGACTTTTTACACTGTTCACGGTAAGCGATTAACTATTAATTTACATCTAATCTATAAAAGCAAATATAGTCACAAGTTATCTTGATGGATTCGTATCTATGAATACTTTAATACAGTAAAAATTTTATATTTAATACTACTACGAAATTAAAGATATTAACAGTCAAAAGTGTGCATTGGCAAACGTGTCCAACACAAATGAGAAACGTTTTTAGGGACAGAGGGAGTATCTTACAAAGTTTAAATCTAGGTAGCGACCAGAGAGTAGACATCTAATCACCAGTTAGGGTTAAAAGAAAGAATCTGTTTTGAGCTTTAAGTTAATGACATATTATGTGACAATCAAGGGTAAAGGCCAGAAAATCAAGAGAGTAAACCTAAACACCCCTAAAAATATCTCCCTTCACCTAGTCCTAAAAATTTATGCTAGATCAAAAGTTACAGTCAACAACATTATTCAAGTGTCTTACCTTTAACCCACTGTCAAGTTTCCCAGCTAGAGCTAGAAGCAAAGTGGATTTACCAGAACCTGGAGGTCCCAGAAGCAATGTCATCCTACCATGATCAAAGAAATACATTAAAATAGCTACGACAAAATTTAAAACTAAACAAAGTAAGATATCATTAATAACAAGTTGGTCTTCTAGAATAGGATTCAGGACTCATTTGGTGAGTAAACTGATAGTAACAGTGGACTTATATGCAACAGGCAAATCATGAATGGAACCTTGGCACCTTCAGGAAAATTAAATCTTAAAATTCTTTTAAGTGTCATTACATTAGTCATCTTAAACTTATTTAATTTTCGCCTTCATGAAAATGAAGAAAAGGATCACTTCTAGAAGAATTTAACACATGCATACCTTCCTGGCTTCACTACACCGCTAATGTTATTCAGGATCGTGAGCTTATGCCTCCGGGGCTTATAGATTCTCAACGCAGTTAACAGTCTCTGCATCAAGTTACAAGAAAGAATTATACTAAAAAATAGAGCACATTACAAATACTACCTTACAGCATTGAGATAAGAAGAATAAAATTACAGACCTCTACTAAATCACGAGTATAATTTATTAATGTAGGTAAAGCTCTGCTGCCAACTTGTACTTTTGCCGAGATTGTCAAGTCCTGAAAGCATACATCTACTTTTGGAACCTCTATTCCAACTCTTTTACATGATAAATTGAAGAATAAATTACATCAGCTTCGAATTATTAACATCTAGTTTTGAAAATAAACACTAGCTAGGTCCGAGTAGGTTCATTTACAAAAATCATAGTCCCGAAAAACCAAAAATTTCCATCCCCAAGTATCATAACAAAAGCAATACAGAGATTAGGTACACGTAAATCAATCTTATGCATTACTTTCGCTCAAAAAAGAGTCCACAACGAGAGTGTCACACATTTAATCATAAAAAAACTGACACAAAATAAATCATAAGTCACTTAAATTTCCATTAAATAGATACACATAACATTAGTGTGCATAACTAGTAAAACCTATATACATAAATATCTTCTCATTAAAATCAAACCGATTGTTTGTATTTTGGAGTATTATTTAACCGAGACTAATACCTAACCAATTCTCGAAACTTTAATTGCATAGCTAATTCATTTTCATAAAATCAGATCATAACATTTCATAACAAAAATGCAAAACGAACTACATGATCAAATAAAATCATCGACTGGATATCGAATAAAAAGCACTAATTATAAACTACATGATCATATACAAATTGTCCACTAAATATCGAATACAAAACACTAACAACAAACTACATGATCAAATACCAATTATCAACTTTATATCAAGTACAAAACACTAATTACAAACTACATGATCAAATACTAATTACAAACTTCATTATCACATACTAATTATCGACTAAATATCGAATACAAAACACGAATCACAAACTACTTGATCACATACTAATAATCGACTAAATATCGAATACAAAACACAAATTACCGGTCTAATCGCTCTTTGATAGCGGAAAGGAGCTTAAAATTATCCTGTTCCGACGTATCCAACGCATTTCTAACAACAATCTCTCGCTTCAATTTATCCAGCTTCGTCACATCAACCGTCTCCGTCTCTTCACCGTCTCGAATCAAAGCATAAGTACTCCGTTTTCGAGACGGCAATCTCTCCAGCGCCGCCCAAACAAGCTCCATCTCGTCTCTCTCCACATCAGCAGCTTCTATGTCGTACAAATCACTCTCATTCGACACCGCCATTAAAAAAATGAAATAATCAATTTTAATTAATTATGAATGTTGAGTTATTGAGTGATCACCAAGCTAGGGTTTTATAATGTGGAGAGATGTGTGTGTTTAAGTGTAACAGAGTTTGTTAGAGAGAATGAGAGTCCGATTGTATCTCGATTCTGTTTGGGCTATCTTATAGAAGAGAATACGTGTTTGTTGATGACTCTTCATTTTCTGTGCCCGCGAGATTTTGAATTTGTGAAAAGACATATTTAGCCCTGGGTTTTTGATCATTTTACGGGTTTTGCCATGTCTTGGTGAGCTGTTCGTGAATCGTGAGATCATCTCACGGAAAAGAGCGAAATCATGTGATAATTAATGTAAATTTAATAAATTTTCACTTTTGTTGGGATGAAATATTTTAAAAAATGATAGTATTTTTACAAAAATATTTTAAAATTGAGTATTTTTCAAAAAAAACCAACTTTTTATTATCGCTACTTCTTAAGTTTGGAATTATTTTTAACTCACAAAGCATCTACTTTGTTTTTAGAACAAATATATTAATTTAATAATAAAAAAGTATCCAATATTTACACCAACAACGGAGTCCAACAAATTGTATTTGGGAAATCCCCTACACTGTGCTCCAGAGTTTGTAAATGTAGAGAAGAAAAGAGAAGAGAAAAGATAATTTTAAAATTTTTTCTTATAGGCGTGCTCCCGAATTATTTAGCAAGAGAAAAGAAGTGATCACGAAGGAAAATTTCCAAAAATTTCCCCCAAAAACTTTATTGACAAAAATGGGAAGATTTGAAAAGATTCTCTCACATTTTTTTTTCATGATCACTTTCTCTCATTTTTAGAAAAACTCCTAACATCTCTTCTCTCCTAAAAAATCTCTAAGGCTGTGTTCTCGAATCTAGGGTAGAAAAGAAAAGAATAGAAAATAACCAATTTTCCTTTCTCTCATAATCTTTCCAAAAGTGGGAAGAAGATTTTGGAAACAAAAATAAAGAAAACTTCTTCCCAAATCTGTAACTTTTTTTTCTTTCTTTAATAAAAGTTGTTCGGAAATAAGCTGAAGAAATATATTTTTTACATTTCTTTTCTTTTCTTTAAAAAAAAGTTTTTGGAACACAACGTAAATCTCTGTAGCACATGCTAGTTCACTGCTCATGTAATGTATCTAACCCCTCCAAATTCCAATGGCCCAATAACTAATAAATGTATTTCGATCTCATGCTTTAATAAAGTTTAAAAAACGATCAATCGATAGATTCGATAGATTGAAAAAGGAAAAGATGATTGTGATTTTGATTCTGAAAGGAATGAACAGATGCAATGATCAAATCAAACAGGAAGTCCAAATTATTATTGTACTACCGACTAGAAGACTGAAAATATGTTTTTGACACGTGTTTTAAATTGCGTTAACTAGGTTAATTCAATGTTATTTTTATTCATGAATACAATTTTGTTCGCAAAGAAAAATTAATATATAAGAATTCTTTAAAATGTGTATTAAATAATCATGCAGTGCAAAAAACTTGTTTAAGAATGTCACAAAATCCTTAAGACAAAAAAAAAGGAATGTCACAAATTCTTGTTTAAATAACGATAAATTAAGCGTACTGCCTCATTTAGGATCGTTGTGATAGTAGGAATCACACAAAGATTTGACATTCAATTATATCAATACGGAGTACACACACGACATATATCATGCGAATAACCCACGTCCGAACTTGTATTATTAATTAAAATAATTATCAATAATGCATCAATATATAACACCTCAATTAATAATTGAGTCCACCAATACTCAAGCATCTCTCGTACGATACCTAAAACAGCTACATCTATTAGGCATACATCAAAATAATAACACGACTATGTTTATGTAGTCATCACAAACTTAGCTAACAATACATAGCTAATATGATTATAATAATAATTGTCTACCGATACAATTATTACCCAATCTCATTATGATTATAATTGTCAACACATACAATTATTACCAATCATATTATGTCTTGTATCACCAGCCCCATACTACATATTGGGTTTAAACCAAACAATCGTTCTCTTCAACCCAATACTCCAGATCAGGTTGAATGGTAATCAACAAAACATCAACGCACGTTCATCAATACCTCCCCTCAAACAGGAATCCATTATATCATTCTTCCGACCTTCGGGAATCACTAAAATCCGTATAGTGACCTCCAATACCTCCAAACTACTGTTATTCATTATAACGACATATTCATCCACAAAATCACGTGCATCAATCACGAGTGTCTCTTTTCACCATTGAGTCACTTGATCCTTACTTTCACAATCATTCGGCCACTTTTGAAGAACATCATGAGCATCATCCAAATTCTTCACCTGGTTGATCACCTATCAAACCATTTAAATTATTATAATGATCTCGTCCATCTTCCATCTTGAGTCCGAACGAATTGATCCACGGTGCAAGTCAACCGTCAAATCGCATGTAACTTTGTCTCTTCCTCTTGCAATCAAATATATTATCATACTCCATCATATCAATTGAAACTCGATCTTTCCTCCAACCTAATTCACCATGAACCTTCAACCTTGGCTCTTGATACCGCTTGTTAGGAGGAAACACACACACATATTCGAGATTCAATTCTACCAATACGGAGTACACACACAACATATATCACACAAAAAACCCACGTCTGAACTTGTATTATTAATCAAAATAATTATCAATAATACATCAATACATAATACTTCAATGGTGTCCCAAAGGGTCAACCAATACTCAAGTATCTCCCGCACTATATCTAAGACGACTACATCTCTTAAGCATATATCAAAATAATAACACGACTATGTATATATAGTCATCACAAACTTAGCCAATAATACATACATAATCTGATAATAATAATTATTTTCTACACATACAATTATTACTCAATCCCATTATGATAATAATTGTCAACACATACAATTATTACCTGTTATACCCAAAATTTGGTATTGGATCAATGCGGGTCAAATGCGGATTAATTGAGGTCAAACTCGGCGCTGTGTTGCAAAAGAGGTTGAAGACGCGCCCAAATCTGTAGGACGCGTCCACTTTGGTGGAAGTGTTTTCATCAAGTGATCCTTTGGCAAAGAAGGTTGAGGACGCGCTCATGTAAGTAGGACGCGCCCACTGTTCGTGGGAATGTTTATTAAGGTTGCTTTTGTGGTATCGAGGTTTGAAAGCACCTGTCTAGTGTAGGACGCGTCCAGGAATAGAAGACGCGTCCACCATGGTGGAAGTATCTAGTAATTGTGGTCCTTTGGTAATGAAGATTGGAGCACGCGCCTAGAGGTTGAGGACGCGTCCCGTCTCTGTGGAATGTTTAGAGAGGTGCTTGCTGGGGAAGGATGAGTCTTCATGAAGGACAGGACGCGCCCATTTATTCTAGGACGTGTCCTATATTTGGTAAACGCATTCTTAAGGGTGAGCTCATGACAAGGCATGCATGTGAAGGAGCAATGGATGATTATTTTTACTAACGTATTTACTGCAGGTACTCTTTGAAGAATTTCCTCCTTGAGACGGTCAAGGAGGGGGATGTCCGTGAAAAGCTTGAAGGCCTCCAGGGGTATGCCTGATGATTGAAGGCCTCCTCCTGTATTCAACGAGTGTCCTCGTTGGGGATGCGGGGTTAATATTGGTGTGTACTCTGTTCTTGTATTTAACGGGTGTCCTCGTTGGAGAACTTTGGAATCATCCTACACTTGGCACTCAAGAGCTTGGGATCACATGTCCTGCTATCTTGTGGGTTATCCTCATTCGGGGGACAGGTACGCGTCCGGCATTTGGGTTGAACCGTGGCTATACCTGCGTCCGTAAATCAAGGGAGATAGATGTAGCGGAGTGTTATCCTTGCGCAGGGAGATGCACTATCCGTGAAGTCCTACGATTACGGACGAGCCTTGGGCCTTTGCGGTTGGGCCTCATAGTTGGACATTCCTAAAGCTAGCGGAAGATGGATTCTAGATGGGCTTCTACCGGGCCTAGGAATAAGAAGTCTAAGCCCATTAGATTTCTTGTTCCCCAAGAACTACGTCAGGCTTGATCCCTAAGGGTACGTAGGCACATTGAGAGGGGTAAGAAGTTGAGAGCTGGTAAGGGAGCCACCACTTACTCTGATCAATCTCAGCCTAAAACAACCATAAACCACCACACACCGCTTGATTTTACGGCAAAGTGAAAGGAATATGTCCTAAGTCCAATCGCGTATTAGGATTTAGGAATAACTTTTATGTAATCTGTTTTGATTTCATTGATATTAATAAAGACTTGTTTTTTTTATTACGGGCTTTATCTATTTAAGTGTTTAAATAAGATATACCATAGTTTAGAGTAAAGCTTTTTATGGATTATGATGAGATCATAATAGTGAGACCTAAAAAGATGATAACTCTAAACTTAAATAGTTCCTGGTCGTAGGATTACTAACTGGTAATTAATAATCCGCAAAGATCGGTACATACTATGCTTGCTTCATTATGAAGGATGTCTGTTCTCATAGACATTTGTGTGGTGACACTATAGCTAGTATGTAGGTGCTTATTATAGAATAAGTTCACTGAACATGACTCGCCCAGCTGAAAAACTGATGGAGTTCACTCACATGTCAGCAGTTGTTCGCTTAGTGATAGTTGTACAAGTATCCTTAGACTTGAGGTCATCATAGTCATCTTGTGTACACTGAACTATGCTTTGGTTTAGTTCTTAGTCTCCAGGGATAATTATTAGGGTTCTTCTGGGTATAGGAATTTGTACACGAAGATAGTATATGATCAATAAAGGATCTACCCCTTCCAGTGAAGGAAGCGAATGTTCAAGGCTGATCTACTTATGCTAGTTCAGGAATCTCTGGCCAGAGTGAATGAAATTAGAAAGGAGTTTCTAATTTGCATAGAACTACGCATAATAAATGGTAAGCAAGTGATTGAATTAGATAGGCTTGACATGAGATCCATGCCTTGTATTTAATCGGGACATTGTAGGGTAGAAGGAGTTTATTGTACGGTAACTATTCACTGACAGGTTCTTGGTATTCTAAGCAGTGAATTCATATTATCCGGATAGTCGCGATATGTTGAGAAGCATCACTCACGATGTAGAATAAATGTGATTAATTAATTAATCATATTTAATAAATTAGAGAATTTATATAAATAATGATAAAATAGTTTTATTATTATTTATTTCTACTACCGGCATAATATTGAACCTACAGGGGTCACACCATAAAAAGAGAATGATTTAATGGTGGAGGAATTAATTAATAATGACTAATAATTATTTATTTGTGAAATAAATAATTAATTGGCAAATTTAATAATTGATTAAATGAGATTTAATTGATTATAAATTAATTAAGAAAAGTTCTTAATATTATTAATTATGGATTTAATTTTTGAAAATTAAATCAAGAGAGCGAATTATTTCTAAAGTGTTTAGAAAAAGGATTAATAATTAAAAAGTATTTTAATTATTAATGAGAATAATAAATGGGATAATAAAAATATTATTTATGGGAAAATTTCAGCTGAAAATTTTGTCTATAAATACACTATTATAGACCCTATTTTATTCCAACCCACATCGAACCCGAAAACCCAAAAAAGTTTGGAAAACCCAATTCTCTCCACCTCCTTCCTCCTCCTTAACATCGTTTTCTTGGTGGATACCGGTGGAGTGCTTCACACTTGAGGAGCAACTGCTAAGGATCTCTGATCGTTGTCTCCAAATTATTTTAAAATGTTAGATTCGATCCCTCGAATTTTTATTCACAATTTATATGCTTTTATTTGGATTTTGTATGTGTAAAAGTGTTTTACCATGCCCCCGCTGCGTTAAAAATCCAACAATGGTATCAAAGCATAGGTTGTATGCATATAGATCTGTGGTAAAAATTTCAGAATTTTATGTGCTTGTATGAATTAATTATGATTTTTACAAGTTATATCATGAATTAATTTTGTCTGATGAGAAATCGTTTCTCAGAATAATTTTGAATGTTGATCTGGGTTCTACAAGTGTTGTAGATTGTTTGGGTATTTTTTTTCATAATTTTAGGATGTATAGATTTTTTATTATGAATTTTTGAAGTTGTTGCAATTAAATTCATAATTAAATTAAGTCATATATATATAAACAAATTGTTAGTATATATATATTATGTATGTAAAGTTGCTGTTTGTCTGCTGTGGTTGTTTTTGCTGCCACAGAAATAAGAGTAGCACAGACAGACATGACAGAGTTGTCAGGCGGCTGGCAGGCGAGGCGAACAAGAATCGGCGCGTGCAGTGCACGCGGGAAGGCTATTGCGCATTCGTGTAATGCGTTACACCCTTTAATGGCTTAAAAGGGGTGTAACGCATCACCAGAATGCGTTACAGGGCTTGTAACGCATTCCTGTAATGCGTTACAACCCGACTGTCCATATTAAAATTGATTTTTTGGGAGTTTCGTAACTCCGTTTTAGGCGTGCAATATACCGTTGGATTCGTTTTTCCGAGACGGATCTAATGGAGTGATTAATTTTAGTTTATATAAAAGTTTTGAACTGTTTATATTTCCATGAAGTGTTTTAAAGCTGTTTTTGACTGTTTTAATTGCTTTTAAATGCTTCATGTGATACATAGAGATGTATAATGCTTAGACTAATGTGCTAGATGATATAACATGCCTACCTTGATGTTTATTCATGTTGATATATGTGATATATGCTTAGTTTATCATGCGATGATAGATTTAGGTGAACTTAAATGAACATAAGGCATTTGTTAGACAACCTAGTATAGTGAAATTGTTTCATAACCTTAAGAACAATATAATGAATACAATCATGAGATTCTTGTGTTTGTGAAACACGTAATTGAATATGAATTTTCGATATGAGAGAAAGGATGATTCTGTCAACAACAGATTTCGATCTGTAAGAAAGGGTTATTAAGTGACGCCTCTTGACAATGCTCCACCCGATCTGGGAATCGTCTGATTATTGATTATTGATTTGAAATATTTAATTTAAAAGGAAGAATCTCTTTATAATATGATTATGATTGTAACGTAATATAATCCCTCTAAAATTAAATAATATCAAGTAGTAATTGGCCAATGATACAACGGGCTTGTATCGGTCATAGCCTTCCAACATGATATAAAGTAGTTCTTATTTTTGAATCATTGTCGTTTCGTGCCACAGCCGAGGGCTTTGATTTCGAAATAAGAAATACTTGTCTATTACATAGAGATGTGTACATTGAATAAGAATCTAAAGGTCGTTACGTGCCACAGCCGTGGGCCTTTGGGGACTGATTCAATTGTACGGAATGTTGGGTTAGACTTGACTTAGAATATTGAGTTTGTCGTGCCACAGTCGTGACTCAATTATTCAAGAGGCTAAAGTTTGATTAGAGAATAATATTAGATGTAATTGACAAGAGTTGTCTGCCTATTGAACATTACATGGCGTTTCGTGCCACGGCCGGGGTTGTGTAATGGAATGTAGGATCCCTATTCCCACTAGCATTATGAATGCTTAATTTTTTCACGTAGGGGGTTGAATAAATTAGATAAACTAGTGGGAGCCACTTATGAATAAAGACCCGATTCATGTAGTGTTTTAAAATGAAATCGAATATTTGCTAAGTGTTGATATGTGTTTATCATTTACAGATTTACAATATACATTATGTCTTCTGCACTATCACTCAGGAGCATACTAGATGCTCATAAATTGACGGGTCCTAATTATACTGACTTGCTTCGAAACTTGAGAATTGTTCTCAGGATTGAGAAGCTGGAATGCGTGATTGACTCACCTAAGCCTACTGAACCTGCTAGTGATGCACATAATGATGAACATGTTGTGTATCGTAAGTGGATAGATGATGCAAATGTTGCTCAATGCATCATGCTAGCTTCCATGAACATTGAGCTACAGAAGCAACATGAGCATATGGATGCTCACACTATCCTCATGAATCTACAAGAGTTTTATGATGTGGCGGGGAGGATAGCTCGATATGAGATATCGAAGGAGCTGTTCGGTTGTAGGATGTCTGAGGGATCATCTGTGAATGACCATGTACTTAAGATGATCAATTTGATTGAACGTCTTGGACAACTTGGTTTTGTCATGGATGGGGAGCTGAGCCAAGACCTGGTCTTGCAATCGCTTCCGAGTTCGTTCTCGCAGTTTGTTGTGAATTTCACATGAATAAGTTGGATGTCAGCCTGCCTGAACTCTACAACATGTTGAAGACTTCGGAATCGAATTTTCCCCCTAAGAAGAGTTCTGTTCTTCTAATTGGTGAAGGTTCCAATCCTAAGAAAAGGAAGAGGAACCCTTCCAAGAAGAAGAAAGTAGGTGAAAAAATGCCGATTCCACCAAAAGTTGAAGACCCCAAGAGCAAAGTTGTTTGCTTTCATTGTAACAAGGTGGGGCACTGGAAGAGGAAATGCAAGGTTTACCTTGCAGAATTGAAGAAGAAGGGTAGTGAGACTACCGCTTCTGATTCAGGTATGTTCATGATAGAAGTGAATATGTCATTTCTACTTGGGTATTAGATACCACATGTGGTTCTCATATCTGTAATTTGTTGCAGGGACCAAGGAGAAGTAGGACTCTTGAGGAAGAGGAGGTGATTCTACTGATGGAAATGGAGCAAGAGTTGATGCTGTAGATGTAGAATCATTTCATTTACATAGGCCTACGGGCAAGACTATTGTTTGAAATAATTGTTATTTTTTTCCCTCGATTGTGAGGAATATTATTCCCATGTTAGACTTGGCTGGATTTTCATTTATTATTGAGAATAATGAATATTTTATTCTTAGAGATAATATTCTTTATGGACGTGGTACTTTAAATAATGGTCTGTATAAATG
Organism: Apium graveolens; assembly: GCF_009905375.1. Lineage (NCBI taxonomy): Eukaryota > Viridiplantae > Streptophyta > Magnoliopsida > Apiales > Apiaceae > Apium > Apium graveolens. The sequence continues at coordinate 307,262,829 of NC_133650.1, forward strand.
TGACATAATTTACTTCAGATTGAACAAACTAATAAAAGAAAAGGGATGATGAAAATCTCACTTCATAGTGGCACTGCAGTCTCCATTTAGTGGACATGGAGAGAGGGCTGCAGATTTGCTAGGAATGGTACACACAGTTGTATGTGGACCAATGTCTACGCAAGCCATGGGTGGATTTTCATACTTCATTACTTTCATAGATGATAGATCTGGATTCGGATATGTGTTTGATGAAACACAAGTCTGAGGCTTTTGAAAAGTTCAAAGAATATAAGTATGAAGTGGAGAAACAACCAAACATAGTATTATAACTCTTCAATCAGATCGAGGTGGTGAATACTTTAATGGAGTGTTTCTCGATTATCTCTAAGTAAATGGTATAGTCTCCCACTGGACTCCTCCAGATTGGTATCTGAAAGGAGAAATCGAACTTTGTTAGACATAGTTCGGTCCATGATGAGCTATGCAAATCTTCCAGTATTCCTATGGGGTTATGCATTGGAAACCTCAGCATATTAACTGAATAAGGTGCTTTCCAAAATCTGTTCCTCAAACTTCGTATGAGATATGGAAAGAAAGGAATCCGAGTCTTAAACACGTTAAGATTTGGGGATGTCGAGCTTATGTCAAGAAAGTTGACCCAGATAAGCTGGAATATCGATCCGTAAAATGTAGTTTTGTGGGATATCCTAAAGAGACTTTAGGGTATTACTTTTACACCGATCATCGGGTGTTTGTCTCCAGACATGCTAACTTCTTGGAAAAGGAGTTTATCCTTGAAGGAAACAGTGGGAGCAAAATTGAACTTGATGAAGTTCAAGAAGCACAAACTACTACGGATCAAGTGGAAACGCCTGTTCTGACTGAACAACCTTTTGTGGAACAGCCCATTCATAGATCAGGGAGAGTGTCTCGCCAACCTGAGAGGTATTATGGCCTTGTCATTGAGAATGACAATGAGTTATCGATCATTGATGATGACGACCCTGTAACCTATAATGAGGCTATGAGTAGTGTTGACTCAGAAAAATGGCATAGTGCCATGAAATCCAGAATGGAATCTATGTATACGGTATACAAAAGATAGATTATAGCAGATGGCCAGGTGGAGACCTATAAGGCCATGCTTGTGGCAAAAGGATTCAAACAAAGGCAATGGATTGACTTTGATGAAACCTTTTACCTGTAGCCCTGTTAAAATCAGTTCGGATTTTGCTTGCGATTGCTGCTTACTACGACTATGAGATCTGACATATAGCCAGATGGTTTTCTTTCCAAGGGAAATGAAAACCTAGTGTATAAGCTGCTGCGAACCATGTGTGGTTTAAAGCAAGCTTCTCGAAAGATGGAACATTCGTTTTGATGAGACAATCAAAGAGTTTGATTTTATCAAAAACGCAGATGAACCATGCGTTTATAAAAGGGTTAGTGGGAGCGCGATAACATTTCTTGTATTGTATTGAATTAGAGTTGACACACATAACAACATAGCAGACCCACTCACAAAGCTACTTTATGAAAATCACTTTGATCGTCAAGATGGGTATTAGATACCAGAGTGATTGGCTTTAGTACAAGTGGGAGATTGAAAGGAATATATCCTAAGTCCAATCGTGTATTAGGATTTAGGAATAACTTTTATGTAATCTGTTTTGATTTCATTGATATTAATAAAGACTTGTTTTGTTTTTATTACGGGCTTTATCTATTTAAGTGTTTAAATAAGATATATCATAGTTTAGAGTAAAGCTTTTTATGGATTATGATGAGATCATAATAGTGAGACCTAAAAAGATGATAACTCTAAACTTAAATAGTTCCTGGTCGTAGGATTACTAACTGATAATTAATAATCCGCAAAGATCGGTACATACTATGCTTGCTTCATTATGAAGGATGTCTGTTCTCATAGACATTTGTGTGGTGACATTATAGCTAGTATGTAGTTGCTTATTATAGAATAAGTTCACTGAACATGACTCGCCCAGCTGAAAAACTGATGGAGTTCACTCACATGTCAGCAGTTGTTCGCTTAGTGATAGTTGTACAAGTATCCTTAGACTTGAGGTCATCATAGTCATCTTGTGTACACTGAACTATGCTTTGGTTTAGTTCTTAGTCTCCAGGGACAATTATTAGGGCTCTTCTGGGTATAGGAATTTGTACACGAAGATAGTGTATGATCAATAAAGGATCTACCCCTTCCAGTGAAGGAAGCGAATGTTCAAGGCTGATCCACTTATGCTAGTTCAGGAATCTCTGGTTAGAGTGAATGAAATTAGAAAAGAGTTTCTAATTTGCATAGAACTACGCATAATAAATGGTAAGCAGGTGATTGAATTAGATAGGCTTGACACGAGATCCATGCCTTGTATTTAATCGGGACATTGTAGGGTAGAAGGAGTTTATTGTACGGTAACTATTCACTGACAGGTTCTTGGTATTCTAAGCAGTGAATTCATATTATCCGGATAGTCGCGATATGTTGAGAAGCATCACTCACGATGTAGAATAAATGTGATTAATTAATTAATCATATTTAATAAATTAGAGAATTTATATAAATAATGATAAAATAGTTTTATTATTATTTATTTCTACTACCGGCATAATATTGAACCTACAGGGTCACACCATAAAAAGAGAATGATTTAATGGTGAAGGAATTAATTAATAATGGCTAATAATTATTTATTTGTGAAATAAATAATTAATTGGTAAATTTAATAATTGATTAAATGAGATTTAATTGATTATAAATTAATTAAGAAAAGTTCTTAATATTATTAATTAAGGATTTAATTTTTGGAAATTAAATCAAGAGAGAGAATTATTTCTAAAGTGTTTAGAAAAAGGATTAATAATTAAAAGGTGTTTTAATTATTAATGAGAATAATAAATGGGATAATAATAATATTATTTATGGAAAAATTTCAGCTGAAAATTTTGCCTATAAATACACTATTATAGACCCTATTTTATTCCAACCCACATCGAACCCGAAAACCCAAAAAAATTTGGAAAACCCGATTCTCTCCACCTCCTTCCTCCTCCTTAACATCGTTTTCTTGGTGGATACCGGTGGAGTGCTTCACACTTGAGGAGCAACTGCTAAGGATCTCTTATCGTTGTCTCCGAATTATTTTAAAAGGTTAGATTCGATCCCTCGAATTTTTATTCACGATTTATATGCTTTTATTTGGATTTTGTATGTGTAAAAGTGTTTTACCATGCCCCCGCTGCGTTAAAAATCCAACACAAAGAACCACCGTCATATATCTTAATTCCGGTGAGAAACCTCGACCTTTGTTTTTACCAGATTCCTCCGTCAACAAATTGGCACTAGAAGGAGAGGTGTTGATTAAGATCATAATCTTGGGAGTAAAAGATGTCTTACAATCATGATGAAAGTTCTTATGATGGTAGTGATAGCAGATCTGAAGGAGAAGGCGACGGAGGCTACACTCGCCATGAACCCTACGTGCCCAGAAACATCGCAGATCCTCCGACAGCTCCAGATGTGGGAGGAACGCCTCCGATATTCATCATCAACGCTGATATCTTGGAGCAACTGTATCGCATGGGGGATACTCTGAACAATTTTCACTCAAGGCTGAGTACGGTGGAGCGCCGCATGACGAAGAGGGGTCGTCATTTTCCCCGTCGTGGGGAAGGCACCCGTAGTTGAGGGAGATGCCCAGGCCAGCGGAGAAAACCCGTGAATCACTCCGCGGCGCTTGGAATATTATGATGATGTAGAGCCTATTATAGAGCTTCTCGATGAGGACACTGATGGTAGAGAAAGACCTCGTCTCGGTAATCAGGTTATACCACACCCACATGGGTCTGGGCGTACGATGGACGAGCGTCGTCGTGTGGAAGATATTTAGAACCCAGATGAGGAAAGAAGGGATTTCTCAACCTTAAAGAGAAGGATTGGCATAAGGTTGGGAGACGACGATTTGAGAATGCTGCTGGTAGAATGGCAAAAAGAAGGAAACGCTGGAGAAACGAGGCCTCGTGATACAACGCGTGTGCCCCCTACATACCCAAGGGATGATGGGGTGCGGCACCGCGAGCACGAGCGTGCCCCTCCGCGAGCACGAGCGTGCCCCTCCGCGAGCACGAGTGTGCCCCTCTGCGAGGAAGGTTTGGAAATTATGGCCGAGGCTATCAGAGGAATAGACGAGGAAGGATAGGATACCGGCACAGAAGGGCGCCATAAAATGGAAGCAGGGATGGCGCGCCCTCCAATGAAGAAGCCCCTATCATTGTTCCTGTAGCTTCCCACAGTGCTACGGGCAGTGCATCCAGGACGCGTCCTCATAACCGGGACGTCGTGCGAATTCAAGAAAGGTTGCAAAACAATAATGAGATACCGAGACGTGGTCAGGAGGAATCTTGTGCGCAAGGAAATGTTCAAAATCAAGATGACAACAAACCACAGCCGCAACCTCAGGGCGAGGGGCGGCGGGATCCACCGGTACACCTGGGGGGTAACCCAGGGGAACAACAACAAGTTGTGGAGAAACCCCAACAACTCAACGTTCAAACCATACGTGGAGTAGGGACCTTTAATGTGAACGATCTTAAAAGGTTTCTCAACCATCTTGAAGGAGGTAGGGTAACAGCGACTGCGCAAGCCCCATCCCTTTTGTGGTTGTTGTGAGGGAAGCGCAGCTGCCTGCATGATACAGGAACACAACTAATGTCTTACGTTTTCACGGGAACTCCGACCCCGTGGAATTCCTGGGGCGTTTCAATATTGAAATGGATGTATATCAGGTCCCTGACTTGGCAAGATGTCGTCTCCTGGCGGCCACCTTCAGAGAAGGGGCTCAAAAATGGTTCCAAAAACTTGGTCCGGGAGTGATCACCTCTTGGGAGCAGATGAAAACCTTGTTTCTAACTCAGTTCCAGGCTGCGGTGAAGTATACGCCACCGGTTACCATACTGGCCAATGTGAAACAGAAGGAAGGGGAAAGCTTGACCTCATACTTCAAAAGGTTCAATGCACAGTCTACTCTGGTGAAAATAAAAAATATGACTGAAAATCGGATTCGGATCCGGATTCGGATATTATTCTTTGAATATTTTCGGATTCGGATACGGATACGGATACGAATTTTCGGATTCGGATCCTGATACGGATATTGGCAGATCCGTATCCGAATTATCCGTTTGACAGCCCTAATCACATTCATTGATCTTGAAGCCATTGGTCAGCACGACCTCACCAAATTTTTCATGTCATTTCATAGACGCCTACTTCAAGCCGCACAATGAATTCACTAGTCTACAGACTTTCCTCTCTTGTCCAGGGACAATGAACCCTTCAGGTTGTTCTATATATATTTCCTCATCTATATCTCCATTTAGGAAAGCTGTTTTCACATCCATTTGATGCACTGCTAAATTTCGCATTGCAACGATAGAAAACATCATCCTTATAGATGTATTTTTCGTTACTGGAAAATATGTGTCAAAGTAATCAAGACCTTTATGTTGCTTGTATCCTTTAATTACAAGTCTTTCCTTGTACTTTTTGATAGTACCATCAATTTTCAACTTCTTCTTGAAAACCCACTTGCTGCCTAGCGGTTTACAACCGTTTAGCAAATCAACTAATTCCCAAGTATGATTCTGCAGAATTGAATCAACTTCATTTTTAATGCCTATATCCACATGGGCCCATCAGGTGTGGTAATCGCTTCCTTATAGGTTTTCAGGTCACCTTCCTCGAGCAAATAGGCCATAAAGTCGGACCCATAGGATTTCTCCGCACGTTGTCTTTTGTTCCTTCTCACTACCTCCACATTCTCGTCCTCACTTTCTTCACTCTCGTTATTGTCATCTATAGACTCATGAGCTCGTTTAGACATTGTAGGAGGTTTGTTTCCTGGATTATAAGGAAACGTCGTCTCAAAGAATGAGGCATTCCTAAATTCCATAATCGTATTCTTATGAATGTTAGGAATCTTGGAATCATACACGAGAAACCGATATGCAGTGCTATATGGTGGATATCCGATAAAGATACAATCCACAGTCTTTGGACCAATCTTCACCTTTTTAGGTGTAGGGATCAGTACATTTTCCTGGCACCCCCACATTTCAGGAGTTGGTAACTTGTTTTTTTTCTTCCACATATCATAAGGACTTACATCCTTATTCTTGCGCATAGTAATATTTAAAATATTATTCGCGCTTAAGATGGTTTCCCCTACATCGATTCCGGAAGTCCAGAGCTTAGCAACATGCATTCATCATCTCTTTGAGAGTGCGATTCTTCCTCTCAGCCACTCAATTTGACTGAAGGGGTATGGTATAGTGACCTCATGGATTATACCATGTTGTGAATAGAATTCCCCAAAAGATTCAACATATTCACCTCCACGATCACTTTGTATCATTTTGATTTTCTCAGTTTGTTGTGTCTCAACTTCTTCCGTATAGATTTTAAATTTATCTATAGTTTCGTCTTTACTTTTCAGCAAATATACATAGCATTATTTTGTACAACCATCCATGAATGTAATAAAACACTTATTTTCTCCCCTTGTTGGAGCGAATTTTAAATCACATATATCGCTATGTATTAGGTCTCACACTTTGGTCTTTCTTCCCAAACGTTTAAATGATGATCTTGTTAATTTTGTCTCAACAAAAGTCTGACACTTATGTTTTAAATCAATAGTTAATTTTGGTATGTATTCTTTTACACTTAACCTTCGTAAAGTGTCATAATTAACATGCCCTAATCTAGCATGCCATAAATTAGGAGACTCAAGCAAGTAAGCGGAAGAATTCTTCATATCATTATCGACGTTATTGGACATAAAATTGAGCTTAAAAATCCCATCAATTACATAGCCCTTGCCTACAAACATACCACTCTTAGATAAAATAACTTTATCTGACTCAATTACAATACGAAATCCTTGCTTATTCAACAAAAAACCCGACACAAGGTTCTTGGGAATATCAGGTACATACAGTACATTCTTGAAAATCAGATAATTCCAAAAGGTTATCTTCAGAATCATTGTGCCTTCACCTTCAATGGTAGAAGTCGCTGAATTCCCCATGTAAAACTTTTCACCAACATCGAAAGCTTTTGAGGCTAGAGAAAATCTCATTGTCTGAGCAAACATGCCTACTAGCACCACGCGGATTAGAGCCGACTAGGTTCACTTCAGAGACCGTAGCACATAGGTCTATGTCACTCATCTCCTTAGAGATATGATCGACCATGTTTGCTTTCTTCTTCTTGTTGGCCTTTTTGGGCTCCTTGTAATCAGAAACCCACTTTATCACAGTTGTAGCACTTTCCTTAAAATTTTGACTTCAAAATCCTTCCCTCGGGTGCTAGTTTTGCCCTTTTACCAAAAGTGGCCTTCTTGGGCTTGGAGCTTTCAACATGCTCCACCATGTTTGCCTTCTCAATAGCAACATTCATTTTTTTCGCAGATCCTTTATTGTGTTCTTCAATATGAAGTCTGAGAATCAGATCCTCCATGGTTATCTCCTTTCGCTTGTGCTTAAGGTAGTTCTTGAACATTTTTCATACAGGTGGGAGCTTTTCAATCACAACAGCAACTTGGAAAGATTCACTAATGACCATTCCCTCAGCATGAATTTCATAAATGATCACCTGCAATTCTTGCATCTGACTGACCATAGTCTTAGAATCTGTCATCTTATAGTCAAAAAAACGGCCAACAACTCACTTCTTTGCCCCAACGTCCTCGGTTTTATACTTATAGTCAAGTGACTCCCATAAGGCCTTAGCTGTTGGCTTCGAGCTATACACGTTATACAACGAGTCGGCCAAACAATTCAGCACATAATTTTGACATATGTAGCCGGAGTGCTTCCAAGCATCCACAACATACAAAGTCTGTTGTTGCTCTCACCAGTGAGCAATGGTACCTCTTCCTTCAGGTAGCGATCCAGATGCAACGTGGTCAGATAAAATTACATCTTTTGCTGCAAATGTTTGACGTTCGTTCCATTGAACTTCTCGGGTTTATCAGCGTGTGTCGCATGCACATTTGGCATAATAATTAACAGGTACAACAGGCACCATAGGTGTGACAGTCGGTACGTGTGTCTATACTATAGGTGTATGTACACTAGTAGGCACCGCAGGTACAATCGGAGGAACGGATCCTGCCGACATTTGTTCAAAAGGCACACTAAACTGTCCATTGATAGTGCGTCCCACATGCACATGTCCCGCAGGCACATGTCCAACAGGTGTCTGACACCCATAAGACACTGCGATCTGTCCGTTAGGGTTAGGCGCTTACTGGTGAACCCCATCAGATCCAACAATCTGTGCGTTGGGAACAATCGTCGTGTTCATCTTATTGTTCAGAGTATTATTCTCTATAGATCTGTTACTCAACAAACAGGCAGAGACAGATGTATTAATCACAAATAATAAAGAATAATAGCTTTAACATTGTTATCACAATCTGCGATTAATACATATAATATAAGTGTGTGCGAATAACAAAAACCAACAAAAATGATATAAATGAGAAGTTCTCGAGTCCAGTCGTATAACTGTCTCTTTAAAGCTATTACAGCCCTCATCATATGTGCGAGCCGTTAGCTTCCCACGATAAAATGAGAAGACGACGAACAGCACCTTCGGCGAACTAGAACGGAGCAAGAAACTATCGCCAGAACAAAGAGGGGATTGGGTTTGTGTTTAGGAGGCGGCTGTGTGTTGTATATCGAATGAATAAATAATCCTAAGCCTGATACAATATTATATAGGCTCGAGAAGCGTGCGCGCTACTTCACGCGTAATTAATTAAGACGCGTTTAATTAATCAGTCGGTTAATAAATCAAATCCCTAATTGAATCATATTATTATTACATCAAATCAATTCTAATAATCCGTAGTCAAAACGAATTAAAATTTTGAAAGCCCAAACCCAGTAGAAATTAAATTTAGCAAAACTAGTCCGCGATTATTCAAGCCAATTTTATGCTGCATTCGTGTATGCATGTCGCACACTCGGGCAAGCTTGAAGGATTCACAAGCCGCGAATTTTCCTCGAAAGCCCAAGAGTTGCACCCCTTGCGCGTGCACGTAAGTGTTGGAGTAATACATAAGTAACACATTTGAACACTACATAAGAGTTTTGTTATATAAAGCTATGTATGCTATTTGGAAAATCAATGTGGACTTTCATTTCTTTCACAAATTTCCACTATTATTAACTTTGAATGATCATATCTCATCCATCTCTTAGTCATTTTGAATTATTCAAAGTGGCTTAAAAAACTCTCTCGGAGAAGAACGGATCCCAAGTGTCACTCGTTTCGCGTACGCAACATTCGTCCACTCAAATTATAACTCAAATTGACTTGCCAACGTGAAACTACTACCCACATTTTGCAACATGTTTTCCCTCGCGATATTCCTTTCCGTTTACTTAAAAAAACAATAAAAAGTCCACTTTCAAAAAGATCTCCCTACTGAAAAAATGTCACGCAAATGTAAACCTCAGCTCGAAATAAAAATTAAATAAAATATCAAAATCCTATTGGCCTTGACGCCTTGCAATAAATTTAATAATACTTGACCGTGACCAATATTCGAAAAAGAAAGATAACACCAAAAACCAGATTTGACTTGTCTGGATACGAATAAATTTATTGAAGTAGACGCAACCGTACATTGGGGATTAGTGATTGAAAACTACGGTCTTTGTCATGATTCATGGGAGTTCAATTAATAAAGGATGCTTTATTAAATTTTACCGTCTCTGTCAGTCCAGCTTTCCATCCAACTCCAACCATGTATTTTCTCGGTCACAAATTATTTATTTATTTTAATTTTTAGACGTATTTTAAGATGCATTAATTTTATAATTTAATTTATTTTTTTATTAATTTAGAAATAAGTTCAGTTGAAAAAAAATTAATGCAACAATGGCGTTAATAAATCTTAAATTACATGTAAAAATTAAATTAAACAAGCAAATTGAGACCGACAAAGTATCAACGGAGTAATATAGTTGGAAGTCTCCGCATGGACTTTGGTCCCATGTAATTAAATCAATATATAGGGATTTATAGTGCGTAATGAAATAATTTCAAATTCAACGTTTGATTCACGCTCAGTTACGATAGTTGTTAAGAATAAATACTCATTAATAAGGCATATAAGTCCTTTAATAAAAAAATAGATAGAAATTTATAAGCCGGTCATAAAATTTAAGGATCTTATTATAACATTTTTTATCTTAATGAATAGTAAATTTTGATAAATTTATGTGAATATTTTAAGTGTAAACGATAGTAATTTATAAGCCGATCATAAAATTTAAGGGGCTTATTATAATTTTTTTATCTTAAAGAATAGTAAATTTTGATAAATTCATGTGAATATTTTAAGTGTAAATGATAGTAATCGATTATAAAATTTTAAAATTTTATTATAACATTGTTTACCGTTAAAAAATATTAAATTAATTTAATTTTGTGTTAGAATCGACCCTACCTTTTTGTTTCTGTACATGCAGTTTACTCTGCAATAATCCGATTTTTCAAAAATAACCCAACCGCCCGACAAATCAACAGATTATCAATATCTATTACGATTTTCGAAATTCGTAACCACTGGAAGAATATTACTATTACAAGAAAAGAGAGACGCAAAGGTTTTCACTGCTACACTATCAAAGCTGCCCCAACGTCCCCTGCTGCCTCAGGTTAGCCGTTAGCCCCACTCTTTCTTTTTTCATCCTCTCTGCATGTTGTTTCTTACCATTTTTTTCTCCAAATATGTTTGATATGAGATAGTAATATGATTATGTTCTCCTTTAGTAATAAAAGCTCATTTTTTAATGAAAGAGTGGATCACGTCATATATTTTTGGGCTATAATTTTATTACATGTTCGTAATGAATTACGAGAATGTTGGAATGACATCTGGTCGAATCTGAAACCCTCGCGGAACAAAGCTTTATTATTTTAAGTAATCAAATCATCTAAATCTTAAGGTGTTTTAACTGGATTTTATATTACAATATAATATCTTCAAATTTTCGTTCTTCGTTTAACATTGATAGTTATGATTTATTTGCGGATCCGGGATTTTAACTCAGCACGAGCGAAAATAAAACAATAGCGTTATTGATATGTAAATATGACTTGGGATTTTGACATATTTAATTAAATAATTTCTATATTAGTTGCCTGCACAAATGTTCGAGATTCAGCTAATTTTTGACTAATTGCACAGATTTTTTTGACATTGTGTCTGAGCTTCAATAGAGAATTAGTTTGGCATTGTTGCGGCCAACAAAGATGCTGTGTGAAAAAAATTGTTATTCTTATTTAGAAAGAAATGTAATTGCTGAATAAGTGAATATATTACATGATCCAATCAAGGTCTTCTTCTATTGTCTCGAGGTTTTTGAGCGAATTGGTTACTTAACCGCTAATAAGCTTGGAACAGTTTTTGAAGAAAATAGATTTTTGTTGTGTGAAGAAGCACCAGTCTAAGTCTAACTAGTGCCCCTGCTTTTAGCTCGAAAAACTGTTCTTGATGTCTGATAAAGCAATGCCATATCGATATCATTACGAAAATATCTTCACTTTTGTCATAAAAAAACAGTCATTTAACTGTATAACACAACACAAGTTCCTCCCTTAAGTAGTAGTTACAAGTATAAGATTCGAGGAGCATCCCAGAGAGATGTTAGGCTTGCTGAGGTAGTATGATGTGCCCATTTTTAGTAATTTAGTGGTAGTAACTAGTTCTGTATGTTTGATAATAAGTTAATAACAATGTGTGGTTGTAGTATACCTTTATATCATTTTAGTATCTTTCTTTTATTCCGTAGAGATGAAATTTCTCCATCCTCTTTCTTATTTTATGATTCTGATTTTTATATGCTTGTGTTGTTAACCCTGTGGCTATAAAAATCTATTTTTCGAGGTCTGATAGCTATATTTTTTGTCTTTTTTGGCTACTAGTTGAATATGGTTGTCAAGCTGGGGTTACTGATGTATTGTTTAGACAATTTGTATTTTGTTTTTATGCATACTTTTATTTTTTTAATTTCTTCAATTGATATCAGTATAAAAGATACTGATGTAGAGTCCTAGCAATTAATTACTTTGTCTTTACACTAATTATTAAAGTAATTTGAATGTCGCCATTGGTAGAATATTTTTGCCAGTTAGCTATGTAATTGTTTTATGCGGATGGCTTCTTTCAACGGGAAGAACTTCATCTGATTGTTTATATTTACTGCGAATTGCACACCCTTCTCGGTTATCTATCAAGTAGTTTAATTGTAGTGATTTGAATTCCGGTGACAGGGTGGTTGAGAAAGTTCTTATACTTGTTAATTTTCAATCGGGGTCTCCTGCGTTCTGAATGTGGTCAGCTTAATGGGCTGTTTCTCCTCAAAAACAAGGAAATGTACACCTGGTTATGAGAATCCAACCGTCCTTGCCTCTGAAACATCTTGTGAGTATTTGCTTTCTTTAACTACTTGTTCCAGTTTATGTCTAGACTCCGGTGTGCTTGTTGCATATGCTCTCTTAAACTTTCAGCAACCCTTTCCAAATTAAAGTACTCAATGCAACCATATTAAATATATATACAAGATGTATAGATTGATGATTCTCATTTCCACCTAGTGGAATTCAAGTTCTATTCAAAGAGTATTAGCAAAGCTCATTGCAGAGAATCAAGTTTGTTTAATCGATGTGGTGCTAATGTGGTGCTAATGTCTCAGTTGTGCGGGGAAACACAAGTGTTTCCCCGCGAATCATTGGCAACTTTTTTGGCCAACGAGTTCAAATCAAATCACAAAGCTCAGGATCACACCTACATAACTAAAGCACATTCAACTGTGTGTGCAGTTGATAAGTTTAATATGCTAACTTTCCCATGTTCTCCTTTAGTCAAGGAGCTTTAAAATATGCAGTTAGGTCCCTCCACATAAATTTTGCAGATCTTGCTTCAAAAAATAAAATTGATTATGTAAAGTATTCTGTGCATGCAGTTACAATTAGTGAAGTAGAGGCTCTGTACGAGCTATTCAAAAAACTGAGCAGTTCCATTATTGATGATGGGCTTATTCACAAGGTATGTTCATCTGATTGCCAATGAAGCTGCCAGTCGTATCTTAGACATATATAAAAAGATCATCAAAACTTGCAAGTCTTGTTTCTAGTTAAATAAAGTTGATGTGTTTATGATTGAATTTTATGTAACTACTTAGTAGAAAAAAATAAAACAGGATTTTCATCTTGTCTGTAGGAAGAGCTACAGTTTGCATTATTCAGGAACAGAAACAAGAAGAATCTCTTCGCCGACAGGGTATGTTACTAAAATGAATCTTTATTCCTTTTTAAGCTATGATAGTGATCTGTTTGTCTGGCATGAATAAGAATACAGAAAACTTCAATGTGATACTAAGACAGATATATGTTATGCAGATATTTGACTTGTTTGATGTAAAACGCAATGGAGTTATAGAATTTGGAGAGTTCGTCCGGTCACTGAGCATCTTTCATCCTGATACCCCAGTCTCTGAAAAAATTAATTGTAAGATTGACTTTCCCGGGGAATAAAATTTCTGTTTTAATGATCTCCCCTATGAAGTACTGTGTTTTGCTAGTTTTAACTTACTGATTTGTGGAAATTGTTCTGCAGTTGCATTTAGATTATATGATCTGAGGCAGACGGGTTATATTGAGAGAGATGAGGCAAGTATTACAAGCAATTCGGGTTTGTTTCTTTGTGCCCTCATTTTGGTAGGAGACCTGATGTAATGTAGTTGACAAAACTTCGAAAATTACAAATCATGAAAGGATAATTGGTGTGCCTTATTGTTTTTAAGATAATGATCATATGGTTTTAAAATTTATAGTGCATTCTGTAATTTTGTGGATTTTGCTCATTTTTACTGTTTTCTGCAAAGATATTTTTTCTTCCGGTAACCTTTAATCTCTTCCTGATGCATTTAAGTTCTTGTTCTGTAATAGTTAAAGGAGATGGTAGTGGCGATCTTGCATGAATCAAATCTGATACTTTCAGAGGATTATATAGAGATTATCGTGAATAAGGTGCAGTTTATTCTACTATTCTACCTGCAACTTTACGCTCCCTTGATCTAATTATTAATAACTTAATGGCCCTCGAACAGACGTATACTGATGCAGATACAAAAGGCGACGGAAGAATTGATCAAGAAGAATGGAAGGATTTTGTATTAAAAAATCCTTCTTTGATAAAGAACATGACTTTACCATATTTGAAGTGAGTAAAAAAAATTCTATCGCGAGCATGAACTAAAATGTCAGGGTTTTGTTTGTAACGTTACCTTGTTATCATTTTCAGGGATATAACTCTGGCCTTTCCAAGTTTTGTCCTAAAGTCAGCAGTTCAGGATTCTGAAATGTAGACTAGTGGTCACCTTGATCCTTTACAGAAAGCATTAACCATGAATCAGGTTTCCGCAGTTTTAGTTGTTATAAGCCATAAGGTGACTATTTTTGGGACTACATACGATCTTTGTTCTGAAGGTAGACGGCAGATGGCAGTTCGGTTCTGGTGTGTCATAACCAATGTTGCTGTATTTTTGTTTCAGTTACTGGTTTCTAGAAGTGCAGGTGTTTAGTAGACAGAAGGTTCATTAGTATAAGTTATGGTTTTGGTAAATTTCCCCAGTGAAACCACAGCAAGAGCCTAAGAGGGCTTTTGATTCAAATATAGTTGACAACCGTTAGATGAATGATTGTAATTATAAGCCAGTAATAATAGCAGGGTCTCTCGATAATTAGGCATGTAACACGAATACGATATGAAATTTTAGTATGTGAATTTGATTTTTGGTACACGTGGATCCGCTACATTTAGTTACTTATAATCGATCAGCATATATCCAATTTTGTACCTCTAGCGTTTTTCTGAAAAAAGCATACAGGGAAACCAGTTTTTCTCATATTTTTCATACAGTCAGTAGAAGTGTTAAACATTGGCTCAACAGCCTCAACTCATGGCCTCTCAGGAAACCCATGAGTTGATACTCCAATCTGACCCCTGTGCAGAGATTGTTAGTGGATAGCTTGTGGCTAAGCAATGCTTGTTTAGTGCTTTTTCAACAGTATTATTAAGGAATCAACAAAAATAACAAGGTTTCAAAATACAAAAAGAACCAAAACAACAAAAAGAGTTGTTCCGAGAAAGCGGAAAAAGCTACTTTATTTTAGTCAAGAACAACAACTATATGCACTCAAATACCAAACCAGACTTTTATTAAACTTTTTCTTTTCCTCCCCAGAATGGCCCAGAGGAATAATGACAGGTTTGGTTACAGATTTTGCGTATGTAAGCTCCATATCATCAAGTTTATCACGCATACCCACCGCGGGTGTCCTAGTTGGTTTAGAGTGTGATTTTAGGAGTTTACCACCCCCAGGTCACAAATTCGAACCCTGCGGGAGATACGGAAATAAGGATTGTCATGCTCGGTATACGAGTGTGCTAGCAGTTCTCCGAATTAGTTGAGGTGCGCTGACCCGGACACCGGATTAACAAAAAAAAAGTTTATGTGGCATTGTATCATGTTTATTCACTTGATTAATTGTGTGATACGCAAGTAAGTGGATTGTCATGCTCGATGGGTACGAGTGTGCTACTAGTCCCCGGATTAGTTGAGGTATGCGAAATCTGACCCGGACACCAGATTAACAAAAAAAAAAGTTTATCCGGCATTGTATCATATTTATTCACTCAATTAATTGTATATCATGTTTATTCACTTAATTATTTGGGATTTTCGGACAAAAGACTCGGAATTGAATCCTAGGTGTGGCATGGTGC
Organism: Apium graveolens; assembly: GCF_009905375.1. Taxonomy (NCBI): domain Eukaryota; kingdom Viridiplantae; phylum Streptophyta; class Magnoliopsida; order Apiales; family Apiaceae; genus Apium; species Apium graveolens. The sequence continues at coordinate 307,278,698 of NC_133650.1, forward strand.
TAGAGGTGAGGACACCAATGCTAGCGGTCCAATCCTGTAATGAGACAAAAGTCGGAAGGTGGGGACACGAATATAACCGGTATTATTCTTGTGGCCTTACTGGATAGTTTAAGTAGGGGATTTGTAACAGTTTATGGTAAAAAAAAACTACCCTAAGTGAACAATTTGATATTTTCGGAGTCTGTTGGCCAGTATACTTTGATTTATTTCAGAATCGGAACTTCTTACTTAATAAAAAGACTCGAGATTTGACTGGACTGATTGGATAGGATAGTGGTAAAAAACCAGTACCCGGATGTCGACCATGTTCCGGCTAATATTAACACGTCATTCATACATGCATTTTGTAGTCAATTTAAGTACGTAGCACTACTTTTTAGTAGTGAACTGTGAAGCATCTTTTTGCATCAAAGCCATCGCTACTCCCAACGTCCCCCATACTTCTCAGGTTATCCTCCCCTGTCTCTTTCTCATCATTGTAATGGCTTCCATTCCATTCCCAGTTAGTACTTTCCATGCATGCAGTTCCATTATTTATTCTCACCAATATTTATGTTTAGAATATTAATATAAGATACTGAAAATGGTCTTCCGAGACTTTAGAGCGAATGGTTCCTTGACATTATATCATAATTCTGGCCGGCAGAAGACTCAAGTTTGATCTCTGCCACCCACACCATGATCGAATGTGCGTGTAACTGAGGATATACACCTGACCTGTTTTTTTAGATATTATAGTGTAGTAGCAACCTCATTTGTTTTGTGTTTGTTAACATGGGCCTTAGAAAGGTTTCACACTTTTAGTTACCGAACAATCTTACACACCTTGCATTTATGTAGTTTGTTTATGGTTATCAACTTGTGGTTAATGGGCTAATGATGTATTGATTAGGCCATTGTCATCAACCTGTGGTAATGGACTAATGATGTGTTAATTAGGCCATGTTTATTTTATTTTTACGCATAGTTTTAAGTCGAAAGTTCTTCACATGAAATCATTATAAATAGTACCAGGAACTCGACTCCTAAGTCCTACCATTAGCTTTGTCGTTCCGCTTTTAGTTGCCAAGTTCTGTTGATGAAAAGAAGTTCTTTGATGATTATAGCAAAGAGTTTCTTACAAATAGATTACAATTTGGATTTTGCAGTTGGTAGAAATTTTGTTGTCAATGTGTTAAGAAATTGTTTGATGTACAAGGCATCTGGCAACACGAATAACTTCATCTATTTGTATGTTATTGTGACTTCCGCTCTATTCTTTCTTATCTACAATGCCAAGTTATTATTTTGAAGAAATTTCTCTGTTTTTGTATCAGGAAAGTTTAACAGTTGTTATTTTTCGATTAGCCCTTGATTTTTCTGAATGCTGTTGCCGGCTTGATGGGTTGCTTTTCCTCAAAGACAACGAAATATGCACCTGGTTACGAGGATCCAGTTGTTCTCGCATCTGAAACATCTTGTGAGTATATGCTTTTTTTTTATTTAGAGCTCTATTGCAGGAGCATAGCCTCGTTGCATTTCACAGGATCAAGTTCTGTTTAATGGAGTGGTGTTAATGTCTCGGTTACAACCAAATAGCTCAGGCTCACACATACAATTATTGAATGCACATTTCAATACGTATAAGTAGACTTAAGTATGCTAAAATTTCCTTTGTTCTCCTGTAGCCGAGGAAATCTGAGACATGACAAAAGGTCCATTTAGTTTTACATTCTGTAGAGCATGCTTCTACATGAGTTTATTGTTACTGAGTAACATATTGTATCTATGCAGTTTCAGTAAGTGAAGTAGAGGCTCTACTCGAGCTATTCAAGAAACTAAGCAGCTCCATTATTGACGACGGGCTCATCCACAAGGTATGATTGCCTGGGTTTCAGAAGAAGCAGCAAGTCACATCTCCGGCATTATTAAATTGATTATTAACCTTGCAACTTTCTATGTATCTAAAATTTGATATTTCATTTAACAAAAGTGAAATAAAATTAGATATGTTCATTCTATTAGTTTGTGATATCTTTTGTCTGTGAACCTCAAAGTTTTTTCATCTGGCATTAGGAAGAGTTTCAGTTTGCGCTATTCAGGAACAGAAATAGGAAGAATCTCTTTGCCGACAGGGTATGCTATTTTAAACAAGAAAAAATTGCTCATTTAGAAATTACCCCTTTCTCTTGGTTAGTAGTAAAAACTGCTATAGATAGTGACAGCATTTTTTGTATTAATGCAGATATTTGACTTGTTCGATGCAAAACAAAATGGAGTTATAGAATTTGGGGAGTTTGTTCGGTCATTGAGCATCTTTCATCCAGTTGCCCCAGTATCTGAAAAAATTGATTGTAAGATTGACACTCTCAGGGCATATAAAAATTGTTTAAACGATGAATTTTCCCTATCAAGAACTTTGCTGTGCTAGCTTTATTTTAACTTCTGATTTGGAGAACTTGTTCTGCAGTTGCATTTAGATTATACGATCTAAGGCAGACGGGCTATATTGAGAAAGAAGAGGCAAGCATATTACTAGCTCTTCGACTCTGATTCTTTTTAGTTTTTACCTTCTTTGAAGTAGAAAATTTATTGTGATGTGGTCGACAAAAGTTCAAAATTTTGGAGATTATTTATTTCATGCGCTTTAGATAATCGACCATTTGGTTTTAGTGCATTTTGTAATTTTGTTGATCGGGCCCTGTTTTCTGCAAAGATTTGTTTGCTTCTGGTGTCCTTTATTCTCTGACTGATGCATTTACGCTTTTTTTTTCTGTAATAGTTAAAGGAGATGGTAGTGGCACTCTTGCATGAGTCAGATCTGATACTTTCAGAGGATTATATAGAAATTATTGTGAATAAGGTGCAGTTTATTCTCCTATTCTACCTGCAACTTTATGCTCCCGTGTTCTAATTATTGACAACTTAGTGGCCCTCGAACAGACGTATACTGATGCAGATACAAAAGGGGATGGAAGAATTGATAAAGAAGAATGGAAGGAATTTGTAATTAAAAATCCTTCGTTGATAAAGAACATGACTCTACCATATTTGAAGTGAGTATAAATTTTTCTATCGCGAGTCATGAACTAAAATATCACGATCTTGTGCATTATATTACCTTGTTATCATTTTCAGGGATATAACTCTAGCTTTTCCCAGTTTTGTCCTAAAGTCAGAAGTTCAGGATTCTGAAATGTAAAATGGTGGCCACGTTGATTCTTTATCTCGCCTACTGTCACACCGTAGAAGGCTGAACTTTTACTGAAACCATTATTTCAGGTTTCAACAGTTTTAGTTGTTCAGGACTTCAGGTGACTATTTTTGGGACTACACATATCATCTTTGTTCCGGAGGTCATAATCATTTTTGCACGATCTTCGTTCTCGTGTCTGGTTTCCTGATGTGCAATAGTTTAGTCGACAGAAGGTTCATTAGTACAAGTTAAGCTTACGGTTTTGGTACATTTTCCCCGTGGAATCACAGCAGGAGCCTAAGAGGGGTTCTGATTCCTATTGTAATAGTAGTTGACAGTAGGATTTAGTTGTCTGAATAATTTTCGGGGAAGAAAAAAAACTGCTTGATTTGTTTTGTTTACAAAATAATTACTGATGTATTTAAATCTCTCTGTTACTTTTACACAGAACAATTTGATTGTTAAAAATTCTTATGCATGTAGATATAGGGATTTCAGAGTCTCTTAGTTTGTAGGATAACAAGTTCTCCTAAATTGCAGTGCATAATTGCTCTACTTATATACCAACTACACAGGATCAGTCACAGTTATGTACTACATGATACATATTAGCACACAAAATGAACAGGAATCGAACCATATTTCTTAGCATCTGCAATTTCCTGTAGGGTCGATTCCTTATGCAGCCCATATGTAATCTGCAGTACATAATAAACAGGATACGAACCATTTTTCTTAATCTTCAGTGTTCTTGTTCCATTCTCCACCATCATATGAGATGGAACATCGACTTTCAATCTCGTGCATTTACATTCCTCCACCGGGATATCTATTCCATGACAAGTAAGCTGGATCTCCAATAGGCCTGCACAAGGAACAATTTTTGCTTTAACTTCTACATACATGGCAACAAATCTCTTTCACTGAAATACGCAGATGATGCATATTGTATTGCGTTACACACTTAAACCTAAAAATCACAGAGTCCTAACTGTGCAACATGCTTTTTCTTGGACTTTTGATTCAGATATCCAAGTTTCTCAGTGTAAGCAGAAAAAATAGGAATTTGCACGTTAAAATTCGGTTGAAAAGGTGTCATTTACTTACCTTGGCTTCATAAGATACAAAAAAGTAAAGCATGCTGCAACAAACAAGCTGATTCCTCCAAGAGCAACATATGCTCTGCCAAGGAAGTGGTTTTTCCCACCCAGCCATGTAGTAGTTGAAAGAACAAGCACCTTTTCACCGCCATATTTGTAGGTGTTGTAGTTGTTTTCTATTGAGACTGTGACAACGTCATTCGCTTCAAGATCAACCGTGATCTTACCATAAAGCTTTCTGAAGGTAGGAAGCGCTGCAGTTCTCATCCAAACGATAAGATCATCTTGTTCACTCAACTGTTCCATTTGAGCACAGATAGTTTTTATGATCCAAACAAAAGTTAAGCTTGTAAACAAGCTACAACTAATGGAGTAAACACAAGTTCATCATTTTTAATGGGAAAACAAAGACTAGTGTACTTACAGGTACATTCTCTTTCAGTTTTCCTCCACCAATGCCTAAACTTCCTCCACTCTGAAAATTTTTAGGATAAACTTGAGACCCGAACTTATTTTCTTTATCGCTTTTCCAAGCTATGTCTTTTTTGTCTATTTCTAGAGCTTTGTCTTTCAAAGAAAATTTGTATGTGTCATTGAACAAGCTCCAAGCAATGAGGCCACAAGGAACAATTGGATTTGATGAATTAATTATGGGCTCGCAACCTTTTTGTTCATTTGCTTTTGAAGTCTCGCTTAACTGTAGATCATTCCTGCTTTTAACATAACTGAAGAGAAAATAAACAGGAGTGAGATATTGTCTACTAAGTCTAGTTACATTTTGGAAATACAAGTCTATAAATATGAGCAAACATTGTACTACTAGGTAGCTAAAGTCTGAAAATAACAGCAGGTGTTGCCTCATTGCGAATATCATTCTTAATACCAAACTACGAAAAAGGACCAGATTCAGACATTCAGTCATCTGATTAGCAGCATAACAAGACATACCGACGATGATTTTGATAGTACTTGTCCAACTGATAATAGACATAGATGGGATTTTTCATTTTCTTCTTTACCTGAAAAGCATAAATCAGGAATTTCAGATGGGGTGGGGATAAATTAGTGAAACAAATTAGCATGAGGGAACTAAACTTACTGTCAAAGTCCTGACACATGTTTTGTTAGTTTTGTCACTTTGAATAAATTCAAGAGCCTTTTCTGTATCTGATGAAGGACCGCATTTATCATCATACCGTTCTGAAATTTCCTCCACCTATCCAATACCAAGCCTTTCTCAATACCATTAGTTGTCTGTAACTGTAATCAGCGTCTACGAGCTAACTAAAAAAATCGATATAATACCTGATTTGCTGCAGATATGGAGACAAGGCCAACAGGGATGAAGATGATGCCGATAATAACAAAAACTGCAATAATCTGAAGTCACGAGAGAAATTTGTATGTGTTAAAGGTAGTCAGCTAGCAGCATAAAATGTAATAGTCTGACAGACGATTAGTGCAAAAACATACCCATCCTGGGGTTAGAATTGGTTTAAAAGCAGGAAGCTCTTGTTGTGAAAACCTAGAATCTGTCATATGTATCAGATTGTTAGTAATAGCCCTTTAACATCACAAAACGAGAACTTAGAATGTTTCACTAAATATACAAATGAATCCAATTCTGTAAAAAGTAAAACTACATTGATAAATTTACTATGCTACATGCATGTTCTTGAAAATCACAAGAGTATATACGTTTAAAAAGCCCTTATAAAGATAGGAGCTAAGTCTCTGGGGGAGACATTAAAGGTAAAGCGGGAAACTTGTGCACAGGGCGCGACGTTTATTTATTTGGTACTGAAGCTATGAAAACACTGAACTACTGAAGTTGCTCTCTTTATGCTTCTAGATGTAACATTCATGCATATTATTAAACTTTCAACAATGATTTTCATATATTGTGGTACATGGTTTTCAACCAGGTATATCTTTTAAAGATAAAAAAGGATCAAGAAACATCAAAAATCCGAGCAAAACAAAAATTTCGTATGAAAATTACATAAACAAATGGGAGAGAAATCAAGAAACTACAGATGGAGCAGAAGTGAACATTACATTTGGGTTTCTTGGAGCTCGACCTGGAAGAAGAATCAGCAGAGGCTTCGGAAGCTGGCATGTTTTGTTCATATATATGAATATGGGAACCTGTGGAAACAAAATTATAATGTTGATATAGATCAAGAATTCATATGTGATTAGGAAAATCAAATAGAGATGCATGCATACATTTAATCTTGATGTTTTATTAGCAAATTTGTAAATACCCAGAAAATTTTGATTAGTTTTGAAAAATGAGTTTAACGAAATGAATGGTTTGACAATCACAAATCCACTAATCAAGCGTCTTTGTCAAAGTGGCTTACAAAAAACTTGGCATCTCTATTTTTATCTTTTTGCTAAAGGACTTGTTTGACATTTACATTAAATTAAAAAAACATTTAAAAATTATTGTATACTACGTCAAATATGTTAAGTAATCGGTCGCACTGAAACCTTAAAATAAGTAGAGAAAGACCCGAATAATGATCTTATACTCTTTAAGAGTCCCCCTCAATTCTACTATACTTTTCGCTACAATTGAGAATAACAAATACCACTACCAATACCAATACCAATACCAATAACAAACATTTAATTTAAATAAAGGGGCTGGGAGGACTCAAACCCGAGTCTCCTCCTGAGTCAAACTCTGATACCATGTTAAATAATCAATCGCATTAAAAACCTTAAGATGGTACTGTAAGGTTCGAACAAAATCGTATACTCTTTAAGAAAATAGTTGTTTCTATATCAACATTATTGCAATATCATGTTGGGTATAATTAACACTACGCGCAACAATGACGCAGTTATATATATCACAAATTAACAAGAACGGACAATTAAACCAAATAATAAAACAAAATACGAAGGCAAAACAACAAGATAAATCAGTAACTGAATTGACAAAGATCGAATAGGACATTTAACTCTAACAGAAGTTTTAACAAATCTGAAAGAACTATGAACAACTGAGGCGCCTAACCTTCGAGAAGTCTAAACTGTTCTTGAAGAGATTATTTCCCCACTTACGCTATGTTGGGTTGCAGCAATATCACTTCCAGGACACAACAGCACAGAGCAATTCGTCCATAGTTATGTAAAGCTCAACAGCGACCTGACCTCAGTTCACCCAGAAAACCTATGCTATGATCTGTATGTTATGGAGGAGAGAGAGAAATAACAGCTAGGGTTTCAGAAGTATATGATTGCAGTATATATTTTTCAAACGTTTAGTTCTGTATATAATACAAAAACAAAACGTAACTGAAGATATTACATTAATTAAAATAAATCATCTGACTTAGTATGCATTTAATAGAATATCCCTCAGGATCAGAAACGTAATAATCAGTATTTACCACAGCAAATCCTGATCCAGCCCAGGCCATCAGTATTTACTAGCCACAGCCGTTAGGATTTGTCAGTCTCAGCAAATCCTGACCAGCGTCAGGATTTGTCAAACCAGTAAATCCTGATCAGTATTTACATCAAATCAGATTTTATAATTCTAATAAGCAATTACCGATATTACCTGTTAACACAAATTCAATATTCATATTAAAATAATATAATAAGTCAATAAATATTTTAATTAAACAAGCAGTAAAATTTCCCGCCCAGGTCGCCTCGCGTACGCGAGACGCCGAGACATTCGCCAAAATCGCACTTCGACCCGACCCGAGCCGTGGCGAGGCGGCGCGTTTGTGTGTGTGCGCGCGCGAGGCACATAATAACACCATGCACACCCACATTTCTTAAGAGTTGGTATACTACTCTTACACATGGTACTATATAAAGCACTACACCCCTCTTTCTTAATCAATGTGGGACAAAACCCACAAACTCATTTCAATCTACTAACTTTACCTCAATTTCTATATGGATTACACTAAAAAAATCACTTAAATCCAAACATGAAAGTTTAAGTCCACATTACAAGGAATAACCTCCAACAATTAGTTTTAGGAAATTACATCAAGAACAATTCTTAAATATGTCTCAAACTTTCCATTTTCTAACATATTCCAGGATTGGTGAGACATTTGATTGATTTTGGGATTGGTGAGGTTGATGATTATTGGAATATCCCAATGGAAAAGGGGTTCCATCATGAAATAATTACCACTGATATAACTTGTAAAGAATGTGTTTACAATGCTTTGCCCTCTGCTCCATAAACGATCACAATATATACTTGCCTTAAGACTTGGAGGCTACCTAATTATCATATATGTCTGACTTTAAACTCGACAACATCTAATTAGCACATACTATATTAGGAAACAATAAAGGTATGTATAATATTCGTGAAGATCTCGAACGTCCAACTTGAACAGTAAGAATGAAAAAGCTGGAGCACCAAGGGCCTTTGTGAACAGGTCTGCCAACTGAAATTTGGTCCCAATGTGCGCCAATGTAATAACATGATGTAGTGGTAACTCTCGTCCAAAATGACAATCAAGGTCAATATTTTTTTAGCGCTCGTGAAAAACTGAATCAGTAGCTACGTGAATAGCTCCCTGACTATCAAAAAATAACTGAACAGGTCGGTGATGACGAACGCCAAGAGAAGCCAGAAATACCTTTAACCACTTAATCTATGCACACGCATAAGCCATAACGCAATATTCAGCCTCAGCTGATGACCGAGACACCGTTGATTGCTTCTTAGTTTTCCAGGAAATAGGTGAATTTCCTATTAAAATATAATAGCCACTTATTGAACGCCGAGAAATTGAATAGGTAGACATTCAGAATCACAATATGCATATAATCGCATATCACTATTAGCTCGTAAAAACAGATCTTGGCCTAGATGTCCCTTAATATATCTCAAAACCCGAATAGCGGCATCAAAATGATCTTGTCTCGGGGGCTGCATGAACTGAGACAATATATAAGAAAGATCATGTCGAGTTATAGTAAGATAAATTAATCGACCAACCAATTGTCTATACTTTACTTAAATCTCAATACTATAGTCATAACGACCAATTGTACCATTTTAAAAGACCCAATCCTTCTTTTTAATTCACATAATTCGAACCAAAATCAAACAAATAATCCCTAGTAACTCAACATGCATTCACTTCACTATACCCTAGAATCAAATCAACCAAGTATCTTGAATCAATCCCTTTCAAAACAATGAATCATTCGGCTTTTTCAACAAAACACAATCGAAGAATTTATGCAAGTACAAGAATCACTTTTAAACTTTAGTTCAAGCCAAAACTCATCCCTTTAAATCATTTTTCAAAGAAAACCAAAATAAAATTAAGTCCTCAAGCCAAAATCCTTTGTAAACTTAAATCAAAATTAAAACATTACAAATTATCAGAATTATAACATGCTTGCACCAATTTGAGTCTATAAACCACTAATCAATCTAACTATCCAATAATGTCTAAAAACAACCACCTACAAATCATTTTCATCAATAAAATCAACTTAATTCTTTAAAAAAAATCAAGAACCCATTCGGGTCTTAAAGAAAATACCACATACAAACACCAAAAATCAAGTTTAAGGATTATAGAGCTCGGTTTCAACATCATCACTCACCACTGATTCACCGGAGTTCATCACCGGTGGCGGTGGCTTCATGGTGGTGCCCCCCCATTCGGGGGTTTCCAACCCAAAACCACCTATTTGTACATAAAAAACACAGCAACTATCACATGCAAGCAATCGATCGGTTAGTTTCTGTAAAAGATTAAGAGAACACCTCAAATTAAACAAAACCCGAAAGGGTTTATCTCTTTCGAACCCTCACACAACCAAACCCTTACATGCAAACACAAACACACACATATATCACTAGAGGAGGATGAATATGAGTTTAAAATCGAATTTCGGCTATGGGATAATCAAGAACCGAGAGGGAAGAGAGGTTTACCGAAGAGAGAGAAAAGAGAAGGGTGGGGAGTATATATATTGGAGTGGCGGGGGTATTTGTTAGAAAATTAGGATTTTAGAGCTTAATTTAATTATGTTCTTGATGTTAATCCTAAAATCTAATGATTGGAAATTGTTCAATGATATTTGAACTTAAATTTTTCATGTATGGTTTTAAGAATTTTCTTAATGAAATCCATATGAAATGAGAGATGAAAGTAGCTTGGAAAAGCTTGGAAAATTTGAGAATGTTTGTCCCACATTGAAATAAATAAAGGGGGTTGTGTGCTTTATATGGTATTACCCACATGAGTAGTATACAACTACTAAAGTGTGTGATGGTCCATTGTGTTGTTGTGTGCTTCACGCGCGCGCACACACACGCGCGCCCCGCCCCGCCACGCACCGGGTCGAAGGGCGATTTGGGCGAATGTCTCGGCGTCTCGCGTACGCGAGGCGACCTGGGCGAGGATTTTATTTATTTGAGAATTATTTTAATTCGAATTTATTTATCGGTGATTGGATTATTGGGCTGGGTTCTGAAATAGGCTAAGTAGTCTAAATATATTGAACCTGCAAATAATCTGATCTGTAACAAGTTCTGATATAAGAATCATAACTTAAGAACTGATGAATAAAATCAGAACTTAACAAGTTCTGATATCAGAATCAGAACTTAAGTACTGATGAGTCGAATCAGAACTTAACTTAAGTTCTGATAATAATGTGGGTGTTAATGTGAAAAGCTGTTACAAATAATTTAAATTCAAAAGCTGTTCAGTTTTGATTTTTTCATTTATGAATTCAAAATCTGATCAGTTTTGATTTTTTCATTAATGGAGCAGTTTAATTCAGACATTAAGTGTGTGGACAGTTTCATTTTTCCTCTCCTATAAATAGAGGCTAAACTGAATGAATACAACACACTACATTCTCATCTCTTCTCTTCAACCTCTCTGCATTTCTCTCCCACAAGAACTGAAGTGCTGATATTTTCCGGCGACTGAGGTGCTGGTCGAAGTGGAGGTTTTGTTGCTGCTGTTAACATAAACTCCGAGCTGTTTTATCCTGGTGGAGATATTGCGCACATCCCAAACGCAGCAGGTAGGGGGCAATAATCTCTTCAAGAGCAGCCAGGACTTCGAGCAAGGCCTGGTGACTCAGCTGTGATTATTTTCTTGGCATTTTGTATCTGTAAACCTTTATTTCAGTCACTGTTGAAAGCTATGGTTTCGGGTACATCTTTCTTTCTCTCTTCGTTATTTCAGTTACTGATTTTGTTTACCTGCATGTTTTGTTTGTTAACTGTGGTCTTGGCCTAAACTTGTTAAATTCTTTATACACTTGCCTCTATGTTGCTATACTTGTTAGTGAGTTTCTCAACATTCTTGAAGAGATTATTAGTTATTTAGAATTTAGCATAATGGTTAACGAAAGTGAGGTTATCGTTGGTGGTGGTAGCAGTTCGGGTGTAACTGCTGGGGCCATTGATTGGACCACCTATAGTTTCCCACAGGCTGTTGAACTAACCGGTTTACCGGAGAAATTCAACGGTGGCATTGGCTTTTCTCGCTGGCAGAAAAGGATGAAGCTGTGGTTGACTATAAAGGGTCTGTGGCCGGTTGTGGAATATGAGAAACCAGTAGTGGATCAAGAGAAGGCTGACACAGTTAAGGCTTTTGCGAAGTGGGCTGAGAAGGATGGAGTGGCTAGAGCGGCCATTCTGGCGGCACTAACAAACACTTTGTTTGATGTCTATTCTTCTGATGCCTACTCTGCAAAACTCTTATGGGAGAAGCTGGACCAGACACATAATACTGACTCACAAGGTCTTGAAAAGTATTCTGTGGCAAGGTTCCTCGAGTTCAAGCTGGTGGACAATAAGTCCATGACTGAGCAGGTGCATGAGTTCGAGATGATAGTGCATGCTTTGAAGGAGTCTGGAATGAATCTCCCGGAGAAGTTCAAGGTGATGAGTGTGATTGAAAAACTCCCGAAGTCTTGGGAAGAGTTCTCTCTCTCCCTGAAAAGACAGAAAGGAGAGATCACCTGGACCAACCTTATGCTGGACATCTCGGTGCAAGAACAACATAAGTCCAAACAGGGACATGTGATGCCAACTGAACACGGTACCTCGAAGGTAAACATAGCAACTGTAGGACAAAAGAGGAAAGCTTTTGCTAAGAAAGCTAATAGTAATAAACCTAAGAGTGACAAGGACAAGGCCAAGAAACCCAAGGCAAACAAACCATGCTGGTCTTGTGGGCAGGTTGGGCACTTGAGTAAGGACTGCCCTACGAAGAAAGCGAAGAAAACCGAGGTAGCACAAGCAAATGTTGTGCTTGGAACCGCAAGTGGGCCTGTAGTGAACATGGTTGTTGGTGAGGCTATGGCTTCTGAAACCAACGTTGACCGGTATGTATCCTACAACCCTGTGATATTTTCTACCTATCTGTCAAATGAATGGTTGATAGATACTGGAGCTAATGTACATATTTGTGCTGATATTAGTTTATTTGTATCTTATCAACAGAGTCATAGCCTGACTGTGAAGATGGGGAATGCTAGTGTTGCTCAAGTACATGGAGTTGGAAACGTGGATCTGAAGTTCCCTTCAGGACGTATTCTATCTCTGACGAGAGTGCATCATGTTCCCAACATGCGTAGAAATATAATAAGTGGAAGCTATTTAGTTTCTAGTGGTTTTGAAATTTCGTTTAAGTGTAATAAAGTAGTTCTTATTCACACTGGTACATTCTTTGGCAAGGGTTACTTGTCAAATGGTTTATTTGTTATTAATGCGGATCCCGTTTTGGGAAATTTGATTAATAATGTTATTTCTACTGTTAATTGTATTGAATCCTCAAATATATGGCATGCTAGACTAGGTCATTTAAACTTTGGTGCTCTTAAGAACATGATGAACTTAGAGTTGATTCCAAAATATACCATAGAAAAGAATTCTAAATGTCAAGTATGTGTGTCTGCTAAACAGATAAGGAAACCTTTTCATAACGTTGTTAGGGATTCAGACTTGTTAGATTTAGTACACACTGATATTTGTGAATTTGGTGGTGTGTTGACCAAGGACCAGTTTAGATACTTCATTACTTTTATAGATGATAGTAGTAGATATTGTTATGTTTATTTACTTAGACATAAGGATGAAGCACTTAGTAAATTCATTATATATAAAACTGAAGTAGAAAAACAAACTAGTAAGTTACTTAAAAGATTGAGATCTGATAGAGGTGGTGAGTATACGAGTAATGCTTTTAATGAATTTTGTGCAAACAATGGTATAGTTCATGAAGTTACTCCACCATACACACCTGAGTCTAATGGGGTTGCTGAGCGAAAGAACAGAACATTTAAAGATATGATTAATAGTATGCTTATTAACTCTGGGTTGCCTAAATACATGTGGGGAGAGGCTCTAAATACGGCTTGCCATATTTTGAATAGAGTCCCTCTGAAACACATGGATAAAACACCCTTGGAGTTATGGAAAGGCAGGATGACTAGTCTTAAGTATCTTCGTGTGTGGGGGTGCCTTGCTAAGGTGCTTGTTCCTGAACACAAGAGAAAGAAACTAGGTCCAAAGACTGTTGACTGTATCTTTCTGGGCTATCTTGAAACCACTACAGCTATGAGATTTTTAGTGTTAAAATCTGACATAGATGGTATAGTGGCAAACACGATAGTTGAATTTCGAGATGCGACATTCTTTGAGGATGTCTACCCTATGAAGACTGGAATACCTGAAACGACTTCTGAGGAAGATCCTACTCACACATCAAGTTCTATTCCTGATCATGTGGAAAAGATGACAAATGTGGGGGCGGAACCTAGTAGTAGCTCTATTCCTAAGGAATTAGAGGAACCAAGGAGAAGTAAGCGTGCAAAAATAGTCAAGGATTTTGGAGGTGATTTCATCACTTACAATATCGAGGACGAACCTTTAACTTTCCGGCAAGCTATGGATTCTTCTGAGTCAAGGCACTGGAAGGGCGCTGTCAAGAGTGAAATTGACTCTATTGTTTCCAATGGAACATGGGAGTTGGTTGATCTCCCTCCTGGGTGTTCTACTATTGGGTGCAAATGGGTCTTTAAAAGGAAGTTGAACCCTGACGGCTCAATAGATAAGTACAAAGCTAGACTGGTAGCTAAGGGTTTTAAGCAAAAGGAAGGAATTGATTATTTTGATACATACTCTCCGGTTGCAAGAATGGTAACAATCTGAATGCTTATAGCATTGGCTTCAGTCCATGGTCTTATCATTCATCAGATGGATGTAAAGACGGCTTTTCTTCATGGTGAACTTGAGGAAGAGATTTATATGGATCAGCCTGATGGATTTGTTGCATCAGGCAATGAAAGCAAAGTATGTAAGTTGATCAAGTCCATCTATGGCTTGAAACAAGCTCCCAGAGATTGGCATAAAAAGTTTGATGAAACTATATTGCCTTTCAGTTATAAGATTAATGAAAGTGATAAGTGTGTCTACACTAAAGTTAAAGGTAATGAGTGTGTTATCTTGTGCCTATATGTGGATGATATTTTATTGTTTGGAACCAATATTGAGATTATTAACGAGACTAAAGAATTCTTGAAAAGGCATTTTGAAATGAAGGATATGGGTGAGGCAAGTGTGATTCTTGGAATCAAATTGATTCAGTCCACTGAAGGAATAACCTTGACTCAATCTCATTATATAGAGAAATCTATACTTGAGAAATATGGTTATTCACAGTGTAGAATCGCTAGTACACCTTATGATTCGAAAGTTGCCCTTGTCAAGAATACTTCAGGAGTGCCTGTGTCTCAGTTAAGGTATTCTCAGATTATTGGGAGCTTGCAGTATCTTGCTAACTGTACTAGACCAGATATTTCATATTCTGTGTCTAAATTGGCGAGATATACAAGCTTTCCAAACAGAACTCATTGGGATGCTCTTGATAGAGTACTTAGATATCTAAAAGGCACAATGTACCTTAGTTTACACTACAGGAGATTTCCTGGTGTGCTTGAAGGGTACAGTGATGCAAGTTGGATAGCTAAGAAGTCTGGTTCCAATGGAGTGACTGGATACGTGTTCACCTTGGCTGGTGGAGCAATATCCTGGAAGTCAAGCAAACAGACTATTGTTACTCGGTCTACTTTTGAGGCTGAGTTGTGTGCACTTGATGCCACAGGGACGGAGGCTGAATGGTTACACGGACTTATGTCTGCAATACCTGTAGTAAGCAGACCGCTTCCTGCTATTGCTATTCACTGTGATAGTCGAACAACTATCGACAAGATTAGCAGTAAAAAGCATAATGCTAAAACTAAGAGACACATCCAAGTTAGACTCAAGTCTATAAGGGGTTTAGTGACTGATAGGATCATAGCTATAGAGTTCATAGGAACTCAGAATAATATAGCTGATCCTCTTACTAAAGGACTGGAACCTGCAGTGGTCCTTAAGTCAAGGTTGGGGATGGGATTGTCAACCCATCATAATTCATCAACAGTGGGAACCCAATACACATGAGAGGAGATCCCTTGAAGTGTATTCAATGGGTAATAACAAGCTGTAAGGATGAGTTGGTAGTACCTTTGCTACATAGATGATACTATAGTATCTGAGTCTATCCCCTGTAAACCTAGAAGGTACTGACACTGCCAGAAAAGCAAGAGTGTTAAAACTCTGAATGGGATCAAGTCATTTGACGAGATAGAGGCAGTATATCTCTGGAGATGCCCAGCTAAGCGAATGTAATTGTGTGGTCACAATTAGAGGATAGGGTTAATCCTTGAAGCATTCGACGAACAGGATCGAGACATGACCATTAATGTCTCAAAGCCGTAGATTGGCACCATAACCTTTGACTTGTCGTCGTCTATGGAATATGGTTATACTAAACGGATTAAGATTCAAGGTGAAACATTCCATCTGAGTCCGATAGCCATTGAAGTAGAGGAATTAGGAGGGTTCAAACCCGGAAGGGTACCGACTCTGAAAAACAAGTCATGATGGGAAATTGATCACATTTCTGTATGGATTTGTGGGGGATTGTTAGAAAATTAGGATTTTAGAGCTTAATTTAATTATGTTCTTGATGTTAATCCTAAAATATAATGATTGGAAATTGTTCAATGATATTTGAACTTAAATTTTTCATGTATGGTTTTAAGAATTTTCTTAATGAAATCCATATGAAATGAGAGATGAAAGTAGCTTGGAAAAGCTTGGAAAATTTGAGAATGTTTATCCCGCATTGAAATAAATAAAGGGGGTTGTGTGCTTTATATGGTATTACCCACATGAGTAGTATACAACTACTAAGGTGTGTGATGGTCCATTGTGTTGTTGTGTGCTTCACGCGCGCACACACACACACGCGCGCCCCGCCCCGCACCGCACCGCACCGGGTCGGGTCGAAGGGCGATTTGGGCGAATGTCTCGGCGTCTCGCGTACGCGAGGCGACCTGGGCGAGGATTTTATTTATTTGAGAATTATTTTAATTCGAATTTATTTATCGGTGATTGGATTATTGGGCTGGGTTCTGAAATAGGCTAAGTAGTCTAAATATATTGAACCTGCAAATAATCTGATCTGTAACAAGTTCTGATATAAGAATCAGAACTTAAGAACTGATGAATAAAATCAGAACTTAACAAGTTCTGATATCAGAATCAGAACTTAAGTACTGATGAGTCGAATCAGAACTTAACTTAAGTTCTGATAATAATGTGGGTGTTAATGTGAAAAGCTGTTACAAATAATTTAAATTCAAAAGCTGTTCAGTTTTGATTTTTTCATTTATGAATTCAAAATCTGATCAGTTTTGATTTTTTCATTAATGGAGCAGTTTAATTCAGACATTAAGTGTGTGGACAGTTTCATTTTTCCTCTCCTATAAATAGAGGCTAAACTGAATGAATACAACACACTACATTCTCATCTCTTCTCTTCAACCTCTCTGCATTTCTCTCCCACAAGAACTGAAGTGCTGATATTTTCCGGCGACTGAGGTGCTGGTCGAAGTGGAGGTTTTGTTGCTGCTGTTAACATAAACTCCGAGCTGTTTTATCCTGGTGGAGATATTGCGCACATCCCAAACGCAGCAGGTAGGGGGCAATAATCTCTTCAAGAGCAGCCAGGACTTCGAGCAAGGCCTGGTGACTCAGCTGTGATTATTTTCTTGGCATTTTGTATCTGTAAACCTTTATTTCAGTCACTGTTGAAAGCTATGGTTTCGGGTACATCTTTCTTTCTCTCTTCGTTATTTCAGTTACTGATTTTGTTTACCTGCATGTTTTGTTTTGTTAACTGTGGTCTTGGCCTAAACTTGTTAAATTCTTTATACACTTGCCTCTATGTTGCTATACTTGTTAGTGAGTTTCTCAACAGTATTTTAGTAATTTAGCAAAAATCCGCTCCTTTTATTCTCTCTTCTTTTTTTATTTTCTTAATTCAAAACGAATTTGAATAATATATACTCTCTCAGAAAAGATGATAATGAAATTAATAACAATTTTAGAACATAGAACTCGAAATTAGCTTTCCAACCATATTTTTAAAATAATTTTTGAGCGTACGGTTTATTTTCTAGGGTTTTTACAAGATCATGCTCAAAATAGAAATATAACTTGTTAAAATCATTTTAAAATACATCGATCACCAAATAATTTCATCTACTATTTTTAGAAAGTCCCTAGGACTATTTTGAAGATAACAAAACAGATTTCAAGCCTTGACCATACTTCGATAATTTTATAAGAATATACAAAGGCTCAATAAATCTTATTTAAATCAAATAATTCCTTTTAAAATTATTTAAAAATACTCGGGGAACATAATCAAGCAATAACACGTATTCATATATTACGACTCATCTTACATCATAATCAGTCTTAAGAAATTCCCTTTTTTCATATTAACTATTCGCGTAACGGGTCGCGTCCTGGTCTGACGATCCGACGCTGAGCGTTTTCGAACACGCTTCATAATCAAACTTTTTATACCAACTTACACCACAACTGGACTATAACATTTACTTAAACATTTCTATTTCACACAAAAATACATAGTTCACATTTAAATACCTTAATCTCTTTTTAAGACGGGTTCCGTTCAACCTGACAGCCGACAACACAGCTTATCCCCTAAGCTGATTCATTAAACTGGAACGGGTTACTTTACGTTCCCAATTGCCATTTATACAATAAACACAAATAACCAACAAACTCATTTAACCCTTTTACTTATTCACATAATTTATAATAACAACACAAAATTATACTTTATTCACTTAATCACGTCGCGAAATTCCCAGTCGCTACACTTACTATATTGTATTTTCTTAAAAATTCTTTTAATTTTTAGATAATGAAATATTACAAAAATAAGTATCTATAAATATTTATTATTATTCATAATATTATCCTACGGTGTGCATCTTTTAAAATAAATTTACTATCATAATATTCTCCTAAAATTTCTCCTTTCGTTTTAAATCAAATTACCATCTTGATATTCTCCTAAATTTCTTTTTTAACACAATTTCTCTTTTTACTAAAATCAATTTACTATATTATATTTTCCTATATTTTTTTTATATTTAGCTTATGAAATATTACAAAGACCACTATATATATATATATATATAGGGTCTTACTCCATTGAGATTTTTTTTTGGTGAGATATGAGATCTAATCTCAACCATAAAAATTTAAATCTATTTTTAATCTACACCATTCATTTTAAATCTCATCATCTTCTTCAACCATCATCTCTTCCATCTTCTTCTTTCTACTTACCACCCACCACCACCTCCAACAACCAGCAACCACCATTTCTAGCCACCTCCGGCGACCACCAGAAAATCACCACCGGCAAATATAAAATCACCACCATCAAATCAAAAATCACCACCGGAAAATTAGAAATCACCATCGAAAAATAAAAAATCACCGCAACTGACAACCGATAAACAAAAAATCACCTCCGGAATAAACAAATCACCACAACAGGCCACTGCCTATACCAACCAGATCCACTACCAACTCAATTCATCAACTTCGATCCCCACCATTATAACAAAAATCACCATATTTAACTATAAACACCACAATCAAATCCACCATGTCATTATCACCACCACAAACCATAAATCACCACCAGAAAATCATAAATCACCATATCAATCCACTATTTATATCCACCAGATCGGGCCACTAGCTCTGTTTATCAACTCTGAGCGATGTCATCATATCAAAATTCACTATATTTAAGTATGAATTACCAAATTAAAAACATAACCACCACAATAAAATCAACACAACTACATTCAATTATCAATTCCGATAATAATATATTTTTGGTTACCAAGTCCTGCCCATTACAAATCACCGTCGTCTTAAGAAAATCACCGGATCTAAATAAAAAAAAATAACTACTATATAATGAAAATCACCTCCGGTCACCATTTCCAGCAATATACAAACACCATCATTACACACAATCGTCACAACTTGGATAATAATGTTACTCTATTGATTGATTATGCGACGAAGGTTGAAACCATGACAAAAACGATCAGTCGGAATGACGTTGAAAATTTGAACAAATAGCGAGCAAATCTGAGGCCATGTTTCCGTTGTCGATGAGATGGAGGTTGAAAGAGAAGAGGACATAGAGAGAAATAAAAGCAGAGAGGTGATCAAAACGGAGAGAGAGAGTGGTTGTTGATGGCAGGGCTGAGCAGAGCTTAGCAGCACATCGGCGACGGGTGGGTGGTGAAGGGACGTCGGGAGAGTGCAGGGACGGTGGGTTAAAAATTGTGTGGCTGAGATTAAATCTCATATCTCATTTTAATTGGGGTTCTCATTTGAGCAACTCCCTATATATATATATATATTCTCAATATTTTTTAAAACCAATATATCATTATATTATACTTATGTAGAGAAAAAGTCGAGAACGGTAAGGTGGCGCCTCTAATATATATTTTTGTAATTTTTAAAAAAAATTACATTATTAAATAAAAAAATATTAGATTGATTATTGACTAATAAATAATATATTTTATTATATTAGATTTGTGAAAGATGAGAGAACAACTCATTAAAATAAATATGTTTAATAAGAGAACGGCCTTTTAAATTTATTGATTTATTTATATTTATATTTATTATTTTACTTGTAATTTCAGAATGATTAAGATCGATTAAAAAAATGAAACATTATTTTAGAAGACCGTTGCTTTAGAAGACCGTTGCGAAACACGACTTAATAAACTAATTATAAATAATATATTAACCCAAAAGTATTCGGGAACGATTTTGGAAAAGAAGTTTAGCATTTGTCGGGATAAAAATAATATTTTGGTAGTGTCGTTATCATATCACAATTCACAGAGAGTCAGATACATTTGGGGTTATTTTATTTTTTGGATTTGGTCAATACAGTAATACCAGTCCACAAATCCCAAACCAGAACCCATCTTTTTCCATTCAACAGATCATCCTCAAATTTCCAGGTTTCATTTCATACACACTTCCATTCTTTTGATTTAGAGATTTAATCTTTTTTTATTATTTTAATGTTTGTGTTTAGTTTCTTATTGTGGGTTATTATGAATTTGTATTTCTTGAATTTTCTGCTTAGCTTTCTTGATTCAAAATGATTACACACACTCTTTCATTCTTTTGAGTTAAAGATTTAATCTTTCTCCTAAAGCTTGCAACTTTATTGTTAATATGAATTTCAAGATGATTAATTTCACTTAAAGTTTGGAACTTTAGTGTCAAGTGAATTTCAAGATGATTAATTTCACTTAAAGATTGTAACTTGTTGTCAATATGAAGTTCAAGATGATTAATTTCACTTAAAGATTGTAACTTTATTGTCAATATGAGTTGCCCTTTTGATGATATGCCAATTTAATGTAGAATAATGGTATTTTAGGTTTTAGGTAATTGTGCATTTTTCATTTTAGGTATATTTTTGTTGATTTTGTGTTATATACCTCTTTTCAGTTAGTATGTATAAAGGGGTTTGTCTTGGTTGACCTTTTCTGTGATGCGATCCGGGGAAAAAGGTGAGAAGAAGACTTTGAAACGTTCGAGATCATCGTTGTTAAATAGTAGCAAGATGACTGTGGCTGATGAAATTGTTACAGACACGCTTGATGGTTCAAATTGTTTTCCGATTGAGGCGATTGTGCATTACCCGTTACCGGGATATGGAGCTCCAACTTCAGTTGCTTTTAGTCCGGATGACAGTCTGATAACTTATTTGTATAGCTCCAATAATACTTTGACAAGGAATCTGTACTCTTTTGATCCTACTACTGGTAAGCAAGAGCTATTTTTCCATCCTCCTGATGGTGGCCTCGATGAGGATAATCTATCTGCAGAAGAGAAGTTGAGACGAGAGAGATTGAGGGAGCGTGGGTTAGGAGTTACACGATACGAATGGGTGAAGACAGGCTTTCATGAGAACGCGGTAATGGTGCCTCTGCCTGCCGGAGTTAGTACTATTATCTCATCCTATAGCATTAACTGAACTTTTAGGTCGATAATCTCATTCATTATGTATATCTATGTATCATCTACTCAAGTGTGATATCACAATTTTGTCTGTCCAAATTTTAATATAATGAATCGATTAAAAATATGGTCATATAAATGTTTTGCTGCAGCGTATGTGCTTGTAATTTGCAAAGTTCCACGTCGTATTTTAGAATTATTCCTTGAAAATAGACCTCTATTTCATAGCTGATATTTCTGCAATCGTTAAAAACTTAAAAGTTAGTTGTATCTTGCAAGATATCGTGATCGGCGCACTTTTATGCTTAAAAATTTTGGTAGTATAATTTGGGTACTCAAACTGAGCAGAGTAGATAAGGTTTTTTTATAGATTTAGTTATATTTGTGGTGTGTGAAATTGATTTGTGTTCTATTGCAAAATCAGCATCAAAATCTATGAAAATTTAACTTCTACAAGTATTCGAAACTCAAAATTGCTAAAACTGAACTAAGATATTGTCAATTGATTATAATTGCTGCAGAAAATCTGTATAATCTAAACTTCACTACTAATTACAAGATTTTTATCTAGAAAAGCGCCATTTGAAAAGGTTGAGAAGAAAATAACTATAACTAAATTAATTTTAGGTTGAGAGAGAAGAGTTTCGATGAAGAATAGACTGGGATTGTCACTTGTGTTGTGCATAAAGTGTATAGTTCTAAATTTATCCTTTTCTGTATATGGACAGATATATTTCCAGGATATTTCATCGCAACCCAAACTTAAGCTTCCAAGTGCACCTGCTTCTCCAATTATCGATCCACATCTTTCACCAGATGGCTCCATGCTTGCGTATGTCAGAGATAACGAACTTCATGTCCTGGATCTTCTGCAAAATAAGTCAAAACAGATAACTTTTGGAGCAGACGGGAAAGCCTTGGTGAGAACTATATTATAATATCCTTGCAACTTGATCTTTTTCTCTAGTATAAAACAATCAATATAAGACTTTCGAGTGACAACTGTTATGCAATCTGAGTATGTATAATCTTGAACTTGACATAAATTTACTTGTTTGTTACAGACAAATGGTGTGGCTGAGTACATAGCACAGGTGAGATAGAAAAATTCCACTTCTTCCATAGATTTACAGAGTTCTGTTCAATTTGATTTATAAAAAAATACAAAATGCATATAAGGGCGGCCCGATACTTCTGTCAAAATGATGCTTAGGTTTTTGTGTTTACTATATGTAGGAAGAAATGGACAGGAGATATGGTTACTGGTGGTCCTTGGACAGCAAATTCATAGCTTTTACACAAGTTGATTCATCAAATATACCTCATTTTACAATTGTCCATCAAGGTCAAAGCACTACTGGTCCAGATGCACAAGAAGATCATGCTTATCCTTTTGTTGGAGGGCCAAATGCCAATGTTCGTCTTGGGGTGATATCTGCTATTGGAGGCGAAGTGACCTGGATGGATGTCTTCTGTGGTGGAAAGGACCAAGCAAACCATGACGAGGAGTATTTAGCTAGAGTCAACTGGATGAACGGAAATATTCTTACTGCTCAGGTTTTGAACAGGTCACATTCGAAACTAAAGATCCTGAAGTTTGATATCCAAACAGGCGAAAGAGAAGTTCTCTTGGTTGAAGAACACGATACATGGGTCACTTTGCATGACTGCTTTACACCTCTGGACAAAGGTCCTGGTAAATTCTCTGGAGGATTTATTTGGGCTAGCGAAAAAACAGGGTTTAAACATCTCTATCTGCACGATGCAAGTGGAAAATGCGTGGAAGCAATAACTCAAGGTGATTGGATGGTGGAGCAAATTGCAGGTGTAAATGAGGCTGCGGGCCTTATTTATTTTACTGGAACCTTAGATAGCCCTCTAGAGTGTCATCTATATTGTGCCAAGTTATTCCCCGATGATAACTGTCCACTGCAAGCTCCAGTGAAATTGACCAAGGGCAAGGGAAAACATGTTATTGTGATTGATCACCAAATGAAGAGGTATATCGATATTCATGATTCTTTGGACTCTCCCCCTAAAATTTCACTTTGCTCCTTGCATGATGGTGGCTTAATAATGCCGCTGTATGAGCAGCCATTAATTGTTACAACAAATAAAAAGCTTCAACTTCAGCCTCCAGAGATAATTGAAGTACAGGCAAAGGATGGAACTAGTTTATATGGTGTTATATACAAACCTGATGCAACAAAATTTGGACCTCCACCTTACAAAACCATGCTCAGTGTTTACGGTGGTCCAAGTGTGCAGCTTGCCTGTGATTCATGGGTGAACACAGTGGACATGAGAGCTCAGCATCTAAGAAGTAAAGGCATTTTAGTGTGGAAGGTTAGTTTTTAGTATACACTTTATTAGTAGTTTTAAAATTATCAGACTAATTAGTATTGTAAAACACTTTCTCTTCGTATAGTCTTCATTTTCCCTGCAATTAGCAAGTCAAGGCCTGCAAAATTGTCCTGCAGTGCTTTACTGTAGCATTTACGCCATCTCTTCCAAATTTTGAGATCCATTTAAACCCCAATATACATTCAAAAATGAGATTTATTAATCATACTTTTAGAATAGATTTTGCGGTAAATTAAAATGCAATAATGGTGCAGATATAATAGTCAATCTACAATTATATTTCTAATAGCTAACAAAATGTTAGGATCTTGAGTTACTACGAAGTCTATTTAAAAATGTAGCAGTAATTTTTGGCCAAACGATAAAGAAAAATATGCAAGTAGTTTTCGATCAGCGGGAGTACTTGTGCTTTAATAATTTTCTCGTGGTTGATAGGTTGGCCATGTTCAATGCGTTCTACTATAACTGTACTGAAAAGAGGAAAGATCTTGTTTTGCTGACAATTTACTTCCTACAGATGGACAATAGAGGATCTTCCCGTCGTGGGCTCAAGTTTGAAGGTGCCATCAAGAACAACTTTGGTCGCTTCGACGCCGAAGATCAGGTGAGTGGAGCCGAGTGGCTTATTAAACAAGGACTAACGGAAGCTGGCCACATTGGAATTTATGGTTGGAGCTATGGTGGGTACCTCTCAGCTATATCTTTGTGTAGGTTTCCTAATATTTTTAGATGTGCAATATCTGGCGCTCCTGTGACATCGTGGGATGGGTATGACACCTTTTACACTGAAAAGTATATGGGTCTGCCATCTGAAAACCAACATGGATATGAATTTGGTGCAGTGCTGCACCACGTGCCAGATCTGAGTGGGAAATTGTTACTGGTGCACGGGTTAATTGATGAAAATGTTCATTTTAGGCACACTGCTAGGCTTGTCAATGCGTTAGTGGCAGCTCGAAAGCCTTATGAATTGTTGATTTTTCCTGATGCTCGACACATGCCACGTCCTGTGAAGGATCGCCTTTATATGGAAGAGAGGATATGGGATTTCATTGAGAGGAATTTATAATTAGTTTTATAGCCTTTTCTCCTCTTTATTTCATATATTGTTATTTATAGATAACGGAGACGATACTAAGCTTTTAAACACAAATTGAGACATCAATGTCGGTTTCTTATGAGGTAAATTTCATCCGTTATATTCAAGTTTTCTGGAGTCAGGAGTTACATTCCTCAATGTGATCTCCTCTGATTGCATGTACCATCATTTGTAGATGACTCATAAATCGTCATAATATTTTTGTTAGTTATCTTTTTCAATGCTGACGAATGTTCATCGTTCATGTTACAGTTTCCACCAGAATAATAAGAGATCTCAATACGAGAATCTTAACACGTTTCATTATGCTTGATGTACTATTGTTTCTAAATATTGGAAATTCTGTGATCTTTTCTATTGCTTTCCTGTTAAATGACTAGTTATGATTTTGAGTGATAGTGGATCAGCCTTATATGCAATGTGATCCATTGTATGAAATTATGAAAACCTTTTTGTGCACACATGGTTCTTTACATCCAGTAGAAATCAACTATTTACATGAATGATCAAGAAACTATAACTGCAGACTTAACCAAGTGTATACGGTATATATATTGAATGAGTACTTGAATTTTTGTGATTAATGACATCCAGAAAAAGGACTACAGTTGAATGTCAATGAAGTAATAATCAATAAAGGAATAACCTCGCCAAAATAATATTTTTCTCCGATCCCAACAATAATGGACATAATGTATATTTACTCCCGATAAAGTAATAAACTCGCTGAAGTAATATTTTTTCTTGGTACCAACCATATCACGAGGTTTAACTGTACTGTCAACTGAACTGATGTAGCTTAGACTGCCACTGAAAGTCTTGTGTCCACCACTGATGAATTCCATGGCACTCCTTGAAATCCTGACCACAATTCATGTTCATAGTCAAAAATGCTGAAGGAAGTAGATGAGTTGGTTCTATATCTTTCCCCAATGCAGTTGAGAATAGACTTCCTATTGAATGTTGTGTTGCAACTCTACCAATTTCTCCAACACCAAGCTCAGCCATCTTCTCTCTGTGTTCAAAATACCCTAAATACTCCGAACAAATATGATCCAGTGGATTCAGAAATAGGTATGGAATCCATGTGGAAAGTACTTGAAACGAATATTCTCGTTGCTGCTTTTGATCATTACTACTTACTGCAGCTGTGATCCCAGCTGTAATGAGACTGCTTGCAATCCGCAAGCCATGCTTTACTTTTTCGTTCTTGATTTTATCTACTGGTGCTGATATGAATGGTGGATTGAAAAGATAAGTCTCGATAGGGCACCCCACCTTCGCCATGTTTTTTCCTGCCAGTAATGCTATGGCTGCACCTAAAGAGTGTCCAGCCAACCAAATATTAGCAGCTCCAGAAAGTGATATTACCTCCTGAATAGCTTGCATTGCTATTTGAAAACGAGGACTTTTGTGGAGTATGTTTCCAGTGAACTGGAGGTTTGACTTCAGATCACTTGACAGGCTGCTTTCCTTGAGAATTGTGCCTCGGAATGCAATGACATATCGTGGGGGTTTCAGTTCGAGATAACTACTACTGTAAGAAGGATATTTGAACTCATAGATGGCGCCAGTGATTGAACTATCAGTGTCATCTACTAATACACGGTATAACTGAAAATGAAAAAATTCCCACCAGCCAGGAGCAAGAGCTTGAGGGCCTTGGCGTTGCTCTTGGCGATCACGTTCTAGAATGTATGTCGCCTGTACCAAACTAGCAGCTACAGATGTTCGGTGATAAGAATTTTTCCTGCAATGATGTCACATCAATGGTAAAAAGGGTTTAGGTCTAGAGCATAAGAGCACCGGAGACTTGGCTCTATCAATCTACTGGAAAATTTGAAGTTTCCAGAAGCTGCCTAGGGCCTGGTAATGGTTGTAACTTTTAGTGTTAAAAACATTAGGACTCCCTGCAGATTATTCCAAACAAAATGCATCCAAAAAGTACACTTATCCAACTTAGGCTGTAAGGGCTTCTATCAGCAGGCATCGGACCTGTTTATTAAAGAATGTCTCGATAAAATGAATAAAATGAAAACAAAAGCATACCAGTCGATGGCAGTTAAGTGGAGTGCTCCCGAAAGTCTGAAGATTTGCTTGTCTGAGGCCATAAAACCCCTGTATGCTTCTTTCTATCCGCCTGACCTTCGTGGAAAGTCTGGAACAAGAAGGAAGGGGAAGTCAATAGTAAACACATTAGCAGGTTCTATTGTTAAAAGGAAAAGCAGATAGTAACCACATTACAACAAATGACAGATTATGTTAAGTTACTGGATCTTCTAAATTTAAGATGTTCGGAGGACTTGATAGGATCTTATATTATCTTTAACAGATTAGCCAAGAAAAATGCTTGGCACACTCAAACAGAGAAAGAATCATGGTCTTTCAGCAAAACTTGTTAACCAGGTCTCGCAGTCCTTTTATAAATTAAATCAATAGAAAGCGTAATTGTTCCATGATTTCAAATCGTGTCAATGTACAATAAGATTGCAAGAGACGATTGCTATGTGCACAGGGACTTTGTTGAAGGTTTGTATGGTGGCACATCTCAATGTTGTTGAACAAAATATCAATAAAATTGCGGACTAGGAATAAATGATCTTATCATACTGATAGCTGTAATTATAGTTTTTGTCTAGATCCGTAAGGGTTGTGTTTATTTTGGTGGGATTAATCTCTCTCTCTCTCTCTACAATTATTCCCGGTTAAGCTCAGCTGGCTGCTGAATCGTGAATTCCAGAAGTGGTATGTCTCTCCCCCCCCCCTATTAGTAGCCAGTGTCCTTTAGGCAAGTAGCTAGGTGACTGTTAAAGGCTAGTCGGACACGTGGAAGACCGGGAAGGATGATAACGGGACACGTGGAAGATAGGGAAAGGAAGAAGAATGACCGGATGCCTAGGTGAGTGACAGCGACACATGTAAAAGGAAGGGTCAGAGGACAAGATCACGAGGAGGCCAATGGCTTCCGAAGGCTAGGCCTACAAAGACTGGGCCTACATCCACCGAGGGCATGGATATGCCCTCAAGGGGACGTAGACCCTTCGGTTTTTCACGTGTTTGTCTGAATGCAATATCATTGTGACTGGAAGAGAATATTTCGCAGGCATACACGATTACAATGTCATCACATACTATTTCCAGTACAGTTTCTGAAGGATAAGAACCTCAAGATCAAAGATACTCAAAGAGAATGCGGCCTGCATTCTTTTACACAGTGGAACCTTGAAATAATGTAAAGAGTAATTAACCTATTCATGAATGAGATATGAGACCAATATACATTGTTTAATTCTTTTCAAAACATTAGCCAAAGAACACAAAGGCAAAGTTAATCATTTGACCTTACCCCTGTCCGGCCGAGAGTCTTGAGCACGTGGTACGTCACATATGTGTTTGAATGACTTACCATATACTATCAACTTATAAGTAAAAGTTCATCATTAACACATCACGTAAACCGTAAACCGTAAAGCCTAGTACTAAAACAAAATTAAGATACAAAATTGCGGGATAGAGACAGCATTTTTGACAATTAGTGTGTAGATTATGTAAACTTTATTGTAAGTTGTAACACTTGGCATCAATTATTAGAAAGTAAAATTTTAGTACCTGATCAGGATTGTTGCAACTGGAGCTCTTGGCAGTTTAATGTACAAGATTCAGGGAGACTTGCAGAGGTTGAATGGAGAAGTAAAGATAAATTTGTGGATGAGCAAACTGTAAAGCAGCAAACTAGAGGACCTGGGGAGATAAGTCAACTAGTTGACTTATCATGAATATTGAATTTTCAAATTTTCTGAAGGCAAAATTTAAATTCTTACCGACATGTACGCGAGTGAATGCTAAACCCTCCTTTTTAAAATAAAATAAAAATGCTAGTTAAGTAGAGTGGTGCGAGATAGTTCAAATAGTTAAATACTTAATTATTATTATATTTCAATACAATTACAATTTAAAGGTTCTTTCAAGAATACTCCTATATTTATTATTTGGGTTTTTTTCTAATATACCCCATCTCAAAACGTAATTTACAAATATGTCCTATTTTTAAATGGAATTACATATATATCCTAAATTCAATATTATTTCTAATTTAAAGTTAATCATAGTTAATTTTAAATACTATACAATTTTAAAGTACATATTTGCCCCTAACCTTATAACCATTTTACTTCAATATCATTGTAGCCTTGGTAATTTTATGGCTTTCATATTTATATTCTCAACTTTCACGGTTACTAGTATATACAAATTATTTTATTAGCTCCTAATATTTTTTTTCGCAGCCTAAAACAAAACTATTTGGTAGTTCATATCTGTCGGATTTAATGGGACTGACTATTTGGGTGATTAAGTATTTGGGATGCTTTTTTATTTCATTAAGGTCTGAAATATGTACAGTAGTTATGTAATGAAGAGTGCTTGCCTATTGTGTCCCTCCTCGGGTGCTTGAAATCCTATATGCACTTATAACTTAGAGTATACTCGAGATTCGAGCAGAGCTACAAACAAACAAATAGAGTCGGATCGAGTTTTGTTCGATCTGAGTCGAGCTTAATTTATTTTTAAAATGAGTTGAGCCGAGCCGAGCCGAGTTTAATAACCGAGCGGAAAGTGATGTTCAAGCTCGGCTCGTTTATAAATGAATCGTGTCTGGGTCGGACACGAGTTTGATCACGAACAACCGAACTCGAGCCGAGTCGAGTTGTCCACTTATATTTTGAATATATTTTTCAATTGAATAACCTTAAATTATAATTTATAATTTTACAAGTTGTATCGAGACCAACTACTAGTTTTACCTTAAAATTATATATACACACTCACACTTTACACTTATTTTTTAATCTAACTATATCATTTTATTTTTCAAGATGATTTTTAAAGATATATCCAACTTTATTTAAAATTATTGAGACATTCATAACTTTATAAATCGTATATTACTTTTTAAAATGACGATGTCAAATTTTATTTTATTTTATTGTTTTACTTAATTTGGTTTATGTAAATTACAAGTTATTTAATGATGTTTATGAAATATGAATAATTGAACATAAATGTACCATGATAACAATTTGATAGTTTACTTACGAAAAAAATAAGTGTTAAAATTAGAAAAATAAACAAAATCTCTAAAATAATTAAATTATTAATAAATGCTGAAAAAATGTACCAGTAAAAATATTTAGGTGATTAGTAATAATTTATTATTTATAATATATATAAACTTTATCTCAGCCGAGTCGAGTTACCGAGTTTAAGCCGAGTCCGAGTCGAGCCCGAACTAAACGAGTCAAGTCCGAGTCGAACAAGCAAAAAGTTCGGCTCGGCTCGTTTATTTATCCGAGTTCATTTTCATGTTCAAAACCGGCTCGTTTAAAAAAACAAACCGAACCGAGTTCACTTAAACGAGCCGATCCCGAGTTTTGTTCACGAACAACTCTGTTTATTTGCAGCCCTACTCAAGACCAAACAGGTTCCCGAGACATTTTAGAGTAACTCCAACAACTTAGTTATTTGGAGTTCTAAAGTCAAATATAAGGAATGTTGAGAGAAAAACTACTCCAACAGTATCTTAGTGATTCCTTAAACCACTAATATCCATTAAGATCTTCTTCTCATTCCTTATCTTTAGCTAACATCTCTTCTCTTCTAACTTTTATTTTATAATATATATTTGAAACAAACACTTTCTCTTTCTTCATTTTTGCAATAATGTTACTTTTTAATGATTAAATATTGTATAAGGAATGAATATAAAGAATGTTGTTGGAGTTGAGAATATGTATTGATGTCCTAAATTAATAGGATCCAATATTTATATTAAATTTAAGGAATGAACTAAGAAATTGTTGGAGATGCTATTATGATATATTAAAGAGCTACTAGCTTACTAGTGTAACACTGGGCATGTAAATTTCAGAATGTAACTATTTTCACTTTGTTAGTAAAAATTATATATTGTAATCTAATATTTATGTATGATGGGCATTTTAGTAATACTCAATTGACAACTATTATTGTTATAACTTGAATATATGAATATAATGACCATACATAAGTTAAAACTTAACAATAAGACATTTTAATAAATTTTAAATAAAGTGGGACATAATTATAAAGTTGGACATATTACACAAATTCCTTTATTATTTTTATACACAGCCTAGAATTCAAATCAGATTCATAGTTTCATGATTAATCGAATAAATGCGCAACTTCTTGCCTATTCATTTTTTATTTTCTGTTACTTCAATACCCGCAAAAGTCGAAAGTCGTCTATGAAGTCACGCCTTGCTCCCGAATTTTAAAAAGAAAGGAAAGTAAGTGTAGGGTAAGTAAAGTTGTTTCACTTCCCTCCGTAAGCGTGTTCCCGAGTTTTTAAAAGGAGCGAAAACTGAAATTCGTAGGCTCAACAGAATTAGTTAAAGTGCAACTGTTCACAAATGAGACAGTCTCTTTTGTCTTAGCAAATGAGACAGGCTGTATTTAAATGAGACAGATATTATATATTCAGCAGAATGTAAATTGCAGAAATATAAACATGCAATGCTGGAAATATGTTAATGCAAGAACACCAAATCTTTTCACTTGGTTCGGCCCCTATACCTAGTCTATGACCTACATCCAAGTCCCCATGCCAACTAGCATAGAGAATGTATTATATCCACTTAAATAAAGTACTTACAAACTTTCCTTGATTACAATCTTGGCCCTGAATGAAAGAACCCTTTCCCTAGCACACAGCTACCTAGCACACAGCTACTTGGCCTTGATCTTGTAATCAATATTCCCACAATCCGGGACAAGTGATACAATACACCTTTCTTTCAAATACAAAGATAATAATGTGAAAGATTACAACTCGACTATAAACTCTTAATTAACTGGATAATCAATGAATGTAATTAAGAGGATGTTTTTCTCAGAAAGATATAAGATGGAAAGTGCAGAGAGTTGTCTACTTATGAAAATCATCAAGTCGGTTTATATAGAAAAACATGTAACGGATATAATGTATTTCAAACTCTTTTAAAGATAATAAAAGATAAGATTAGGTTTGAAATATTTGAATGTATAAAACAAGTAATCCGTTAGTATTGTTTCTTGAAAGAGATAAACCTGAGAGAGATAAGGAATTTGAAATATGTTAGGTTTATCTAAGATAGAGTTTGTTTTGAAAAGATAAGTCAAAGGTTATCCAGTTAACTAAGTTAACATTAAACAAAACTCTAATACTTATCTAACTAACTAACAATCTGATTTGCTGTAGACTTCTTCAATGCATCATCAGAAATCACGGATTAACATTCTCCCCCTTTTATGATGATGCCAAGGGTAAAGAAGTGTTATGCTCCCCTTATCAAAAACACTTTAATCTCCTGTTGCAATATGTTAGATAAAAATAGTGTATTTATGCAACAATCAGTTGATAATCATGAGAATATGCAAATGAAACATATGACTAATCAAATGAGACTGGTAAACAAATGGGACAACAAATAAGATTAAAAACCAAGATTAAAAACCAAGCACTCAACAGTACTTAAAGTTATAAAACCTTAAATATTTAATCCAGCACATAAACCAGTGCTATCCAACCAAAATCATCCAATCATCCAGATAAATAAACCAAGAAGCAATCGTCTTAAACAAACAAACACATTAAAAATTCTCCCCCTCAACATCATAAAAGGCGGGTAAAGAAACTAGTCAGAATCATCAACATCGACAGGAGCAGAATCTCGAGTCTTTCGCTTTCCCTTGTTGTGGTAAACTGGAGAAGCACCATACTCGGAGAACAGCTTGTCTAACTTGCCTTCATCTGGAGCTTTCCCATCCCTCTTGCGAAGCCATTCCAAAATATACGAACGATATTCAGCACGAGTCATCCCAAAAGCTTCGGGTGGAGGAACTGCAGGCAAGGGCAAAGGGGAAGTAATCTCGGCCAGAGTCATATCACCAAGCCAGTCCTTTTTCTGGTGCCATGGCATACTACGGGTAGAGACCTGCTGAGATATGTACTTGGTTTCTGTACGAAGTTTATAGAAGAGCTTGACAAATTCTTCCTCCCACGCCTTGGCAGTGGTAACCATCCCCTCATGAAGCACACCAAACTCAAAATCTATAGCCCTACTCACCTTCTTATCATGGACATGTAAAATCTCCAACTTAGCATTTATTGATTCAAGAGAAGCAGTAACAGATTTATTAAACATCTCATAGGAGGCACGCATCATACTGACTTGTGAAGTCAGGGATGTCAAGGACTCGATAGAAGCAAACTGAGTTTTAAGAGACTCCAAGAGATGGTTGTTTTCAGAAACTTTTGACAACAACGATTTCAATAAAACAGAGTCCTCTTGATCAGGATCAGACATATAGTGAGGAGACTCAGGAAACGAACCAAACGACTTATGACCCTCACCAAAAATAAGAACACCAGACTCAATAATCTCAATATTATTAGCAGACAGGATAGACAGATCAAACATAGTAGACACTGGCTCAGTACTATCATCATCAGAAATAATAGAAAAATGTCTAAAGATCTTTGTCAACAAAGCAGGAAAGGACAAGTTCATAGACTCATGAGACGCGCAATGACTCATGTATTTGATAATCAACGAAGCAATATCACAAGGAGTTTTAGTCATGAAAACCGAAATTAAAACAACATCTTGATAAGTTACACGGTCACGACCGCTCTTTCGAGGCAAAAGATTTGTATGAAACAATTTAAAAAGCAATAAAGCAAGTGGAGTAAGATCATGTACCATGGGCTTAAGAGAGGTACCGATAAAGTTCTCACCAAGAATCACTTTCAGTTGTTCTTCATACTGTAATCCTGGAAACTCCATGAATGCTGCATGCGTGGTATACAGACAGACACCGGAGCACGAGATACCACAAACTCGAGACAACAGATTAGCATTGAACACAATCGGAACACCTTAAACCTCAGAATAAACCATATCCTCCTTCATCATTGAGAAATTAGAGTAAAATTCCCGAACCAAAGAAGGGTAAATAACATCTGGTGGGGATAAAAGAGGTTCACAACCGAGAGCGGAGAATAAATCAACAACACCCACTCGCTGAAGCAGAGCGAGATCACAAATTCGTTCTTTAAGAATGGTTTTGACACGATTTTAGGTTGAGAAGATTTTTCGGGTGACATTGGAGTAGAGGTATCAGGATTAGTTCTTTGGCGTTTAAGAGAAGAAGATGATGGGTTAGGGGTTTTAGCGGGTTTAGATTTGGATCGAGTATGAGGGGTCGGCATTGTTGAAGAAGAAGAGAAACGTTTGGAAAGAGGAAAAGAAAAAAAAGTTTAGATTATATAGGACAAGAAAAGAATATGAAGAGTTAGAAGTGAGATAGAAGTAGAAAGGTGGAGTGTATCTCAAAAAACGAGGAGACACACAAAGATTGAGAAGAAACAGATGGAGTAGTCAAATCAAAGTTAAAGACTTGAAGGAAAAATGCATGCAACTCGGTTTAGTTCCAAAGTTCAAGAGTCCCATCAAATAATTACATATAAAATATATAATTAAGACTGAAACACGCAAACTAATTAAACCAAACACGGCAATTAATTCACAAAAATTCATCAATAAATTCCATAGATAAATCAGCATTAAATTAATCAATTAATTAAACACTCGATTATACAATTTCAGTCATAAAGATGAATTATGCAAATAATTGACACAAATAAGCTAAATAGAATGCATGCAGGGATGTAAAAATGAATTAATGAGAAATAGTGCACATACCAAGTTCACGTCTCATAAGACAAAAACGGTCTTCACCTAAAGGTTTGGTGAAAATATCTGCTCTTTGCTTATCAGTTGAGATATAAATTAACTCAATATTATCTTTTGAGACATTATCTCGCAGAAAATGGTGACGAACATCAATATGTTTAGTACGAGAATGCATAACAGGATTTTTAGAAATATTAATAGCAGAGGTATTATCACAATAAATTGGAATATTTG
This sequence comes from Apium graveolens, assembly GCF_009905375.1. NCBI lineage: Eukaryota > Viridiplantae > Streptophyta > Magnoliopsida > Apiales > Apiaceae > Apium > Apium graveolens. Next base: position 307,313,928 of record NC_133650.1, read on the forward strand.
TATAAGAAATACCAAAATCCTGCAATGTTTGTTGCATCCACAAAATTTGAGCACAGCAACTACCAGCTGCAATGTATTCTCCTTCAGCAGTAGAAAGAGCTACAGATGTTTGCTTTTTACTGTGCCATGCAACCAAACAATCACCTAAATATTCACACGCACCACTTGTGCTTTTCCTATCAACCTGTGACCCTGCATAGTCAGCATCTGAAAAACCAATTAAGTCAAAGGAAGAGGAGCTTGGATAAAATAATCCCAAGTCACTCGTACATTTCAAATATTTAAAAATACGTTTAACGGCATTCAAATGAGATTCTTTAGGTTGAGATTGAAAACGAGCACACAAGCATACACTATACATAATGTCAGGTCGTGAGGCAGTTAAATATAACAATGAACCAATCATACCTCGAAATTTAGTGACATCTACAGGTGTACCTTGTTCATCCTTTGTAAGTTTAACTGAAGTACTCATCGAAGTTGATTTAGGTGTGACATGATCAAGTGCAAATCTTTTGAGTAGATCCTTTATGTACTTGCCTTGGTGAATAAATATTCCTGCATTAGACTGATTAATTTGCAAACCTAGAAAGTATTGCAATTCACCCATCAAACTCATATCAAATTCCTTATGCATGCAATCAGAAAACCACTTACACAAAGATTCGTTAGAAGATCCAAATACTATATCATCAACATAAACTTGTACTAAAAGAAAGTTATCACGTTTATGAAAAATAAAGAGAGTTGGATCGAGTGTACCACGAATGAAACCATTGTTTAGCAAAAACTGACTGAGACGCTCATACCAACATCGAGGGGACTGTCTCAATCCATAAACAGACTTTTTGAGCTTGTAGACATAGTGTGGATATTTTTCATGAATGAAACCTGGAGGCTGCTTCAAATAAACTTCTTCCTTAAGATGACCATTTAAAAATGCGCTTTTAACATCCATTTGGTAAAGCTTGAATCCTTTGTGAGCTGCAAATGCCATTAGAATCCGAATAGCTTCGAGACGTGCTACAGGGGCATATGTCTCATCGAAATCAATTCCTTCCTGTTGGTTGTATCCCTGAGCCACCAAGCGAGCTTTATTCCGAATAATGTTACCATCTTCATCCTTCTTGTTCTTGAAAACCCAACGAGTACCGATGACTTTTGCATTAGAAGGAGGAGAGACAAGTTCCCAGACTTGACAACGTTCAAACTGGTTCAATTCTTCTTGCATGGCAACCGACCAACATTCATTTACAACAGCTTCTTGAGCATTTTTCGGTTCAAATTCAGCAACAAAAGCACAGAATGCACATAAGTTATGAAGCCTGCTTCGCGTAGAAATCCCTTGATCTAAATCAGTAAGAAGATTATCTGGTGGATGATTCTTCACAGTCCTAGAAGATTTAGGAAGTTGAATATTACTCATCTCTTCCTCATTAGAATTGTCTGCCTGGAAATGAATCGGAGTTGTCTCATTCAAAAGAGACTGCCTCATTTCCGCTTGTGAAGATTTATCCAGAGGAGTAACAGAATTCACATTTGAAACACTATCGGGAGTCTTTGGAGAGCCAGAAGATTCATCTGAAGCTTGAGTAGATCCCAAAGAATTATCAGAAGACTGAGATGGACCTGGAGAGTCTTGACTGCTTGATTTGTCAAAATGAGACTGACTCTTTTCAGAATGAGACTGTCTCATTTGGGAATGAGACGATAGATCCGCAACATCTTCTTCAATTTGAGATATCTTCAAGGTAGATTCATTAAATGTAATGTTGATAGATTCTTCAACTTTGAGCTTGATAGAATTATAAACTCTATAGGCCTTGCTTGTAGTAGAATATCCCAAGAAAATTCCTTCCGTAGACTTAGCATCAAATTTTCCTCTAGTATTCTGTGTATCTAAGATAAAACATTTTGAACCAAATACTCGAAAATAACTGATGTTAGGCATTTTATTCTTAAGCAATTCATAAGGAGTTTTAAGCAAAATAGGACGAATAAGCACTCTATTTAATACATAACAGGAAGTGTTTACCGCTTCTGCCCAGAATTTACGTGGCAGATTACTTTCATGAAGAAGAGTACGAGCAGTTTCCTGTAGAGTTCTGTTCTTGCGTTCAACAACTCCGTTTTGTTGAGGTGTACGTGGGGCAGAAAATTCATGAGTAATGCCTCTAGATTTGCAGAAAGTCACGAAATCTTTCTCGAATTCTCCTCCATGATCACTACGAATAGTCTTAAGCTTTAAGGAATACTTAGTCTCAAGGTTAGTAATAAGATCTTTGAATTCACTAAAAGCTTCATCTTTAGTACGCAAGAATAACACCCAAGTAAAACGAGAGTAATCATCTACTATAACAAAAGCATAATTCTTACCTCCCAAACTTACATATCTTTCTGGACCAAAAAGATCTAGATGTAACAACTGCAGAGGAACAGAAGTTGATACTTTATTCTTCGCAGTAAAGGAAGTTTTCATCTGTTTTCCAAGCTGGCAAGCTGAACATGGTTCTGACTTCTTGTATTTCAGCTTTGGTAAACCTCGAACTAACTCATGTGAAGATATCTTTCGAAGTAGATCCATATGAACATGACCAAGACGCCTATGCCACAGATTATGTTGTTCTTGAACGGTAGCTAGACAGATTTCTTCTTGATGCTCATCAAAATCTAACACAAAGATGTTTCCCTTTCTTTTGGCTACTAAAGCAAACTCGTTAGCTTTATTACCAATATAGCAAACATCTTTATCAAACTTAACACTATGACCAACATCAGTTAACTGACTTACGCTAATAAGATTATATTTAAGACCGTCAACTAAACGAACATTGTTAATAGCAAACTTGTCGTTACCTATGGTACCTTTACCTACAATACGTACGATAGTGGAATCTCCAAGAGTAACTAAGCCTCCCTCTTTAGCGATTAATGAGAGAAACTTTGATTTATCTCCAGTCATGTGACGAGAGCAACCGCTATCAATAATCCACTTGTTTTGAGGAACATGGACTTTAAAACAGACCTGCAAAAGATCCTTTATCTCTTAGGTACCCATGTGACTTTGGGTCCTTGAATGTTAGTATCATAAATCTTATACAAATGTCTGTCAGATTTCTTAATCCACATTTGAACAATATTAACAGATTTATGTACAGATTTAGATCTAGTTGCTGAGTTAGTATCGTGGCCCTTAATACCACATAACCGAGATGCAGAATTGGTGTGACCAGATTTGTCACAGTCTTGACATTTTTCATAAGGCATCTTGTATTTCATAGGAGTTCTTTTGTAGCCACTTTGAAAAACCTTCTTCTTGTTGGCTGATCCATACCCCAAACCTTCTTTGTCAAGAAAAAATTTCTGTTGGGCAAGTAAAGCATTCAAGGTTCCTTCTCCATGAAAACATTTGGCTAGATCAGTTTCCAGCTGGGCAACCTTTTGCTTGAGTTCAGGAACTATAGAATCAGAAGATGCATTTGCTTCAGCAGAAAAAGTTTCCTTCTTTAATGCATCAAGACATGCATCTTTCATCTCGATCTCATTTTTGACGTAGTTGACTTCTTCTTTCAGCTTAGAGACCTTCTCAGATAGTAGCTTATTTTCTTCTACTAAGGATTCATCTTTGATGGAATCATCAACCTCATTGAGAACCTCACTCAATGCTTGTTTAAGATAAGCATTTTTTTCTTTTAACTTTTTATTTTGAGCCTGCAAGGTTAGTACATCCTGAGATATATATGAATTTCTATTAACTTGAACAGTATGTACCTCATCATTGTCACTAGAGTCAGATTCAAGTCCAGCAAAGCATAGTTGAGCTAATTCGTCTGAGTCAATTTCCACTTCAGAATCATCATCACTCCATGTGAGTAAAGCTTTCTTTTTGGCTTTGAGCTTGTAGCAGTCCTTCCTGAAGTGACCTTTCTTTCCACACTCAAAGCATGCATCCTTGTTTTGATTATTTTTGCCTTCCTTGTTTGAACTAGGTCTGAATTCTTTCTTTGGAAATGAAGACTTCATGGGTCGTTTAGATGCATTCTTTTTGGCCAGAAATTTGTGGAACTTCTTAGTGAGAAGTACAATCTCCTCATCAGAATCTTCAGAAGAATCACCTGCATCTGCATTAAGAGCCAGAGTTTTCTTGCGAGGAGCTTCATCTTCTTCATCATATATGCGTAGTTGGTTCTCGAATTCTTCCAATTCACTGAACAGTGTTAGAGTATCCATAGTCGAAAGTAGTGTCGAATCCTGCAGAATTGTAACCTTTGGAGCAAATTTCTTTGGCATTGCTCTGAGGATTTTCCTATTAATCTCAGATTGAGGAATGATCCTTTCCAGAAGTGAGATGGAGTTCATTAATGTCAGAAACCTCCCTTGAGCATCTCGAATGCTTTCATCTCTTTCCAACCTGAAACCTTCATAGTCACTCATTAGCATACTTAATTTTACTTCACGTACCTTAGACGTGCCTTCGTGGCTGACTTTGATCGTATCCCAAATCTGCTTGGCAGTAGTACATGCTGAAACTTTTCTTAATTTTGTAGCTACCATGCCATTGAGAAGTATGTTCATCGCTTTAGCATTGGAGTTCATTGCATTCACTTCTTCAGGAGAAAGATCCTTGAGAGATTTTGGCTTCCCTTCTTTCATGGGAATTGTAAAACCATTTTCTACAGCATCCCATTCGAATGCATCACGCTGGAGAAAGATCTTCATCCGAAACTTCCAATCATTGTAGTTTTCAGCACCATGAAGCAATGGTGGATAATTGTTTGAATACCTATCTGGTTGAGCCATGGATCGCTAGCAAAATAAATACTAAAAAGAGAATTAAATGCACCTGCTCTGATACCAAATGAAATTCGTAGGCTCAACAGAATTAGTTAAAGTGCAACTGTTCACAAATGAGACAGTCTCTTTTGTCTTAGCAAATGAGACAGGCTGTATCTAAATGAGACAGATACTATATATTCAGCAGAATGTAAATTGCAGAAATATAAACATGCAATGCTAGAAATATGTTAATGCAAGAACACCAAATCTTTTCACTTGGTTCGACCCCTATACCTAGTCTATGGCCTACATCCAAGTCCCCATGCCAACTAGCATAGAGAATGTATTATATCCACTTAAATAAAGTACTTACAAACTTTCCTTGATTTCAACCCTGGCCCTCGATGAAAGAACCCTTTCCCTAGCACACAGCTATCTAGCACACAACTACTTGGCCTTGATCTTGTAATCAATATTCCCACAACCCGGGACAAGTGATACAATATGCCTTTCTTTCAAATACAAAGATAATAATGTGAAAGATTACAACTCGACTATAAACTCTTAATTAACTGGATAATCAATGAATGTAATTAAGAGGATGTTTTTCTCAGAAAGATATAAGATGGAAAGTGCAGAGAGTTGTCTACTTATGAAAAACATCAAGTCGGTTTATATAGAAAAACATGTAACGGATATAATGTATTTCAAACTCTTTTAAAGATAATAAAAGATAAGATTAGGTTTGAAATATTTGAATGTATAAAACAAGTAATCCGTTAGTATTGTTTCTTGAAAGAGATAAACCTGAGAGAGATAAGGAATTTGAAATATGTTAGGTTTATCTAAGATAGAGTTTGTTTTGAAAAGATAAGTAAAAGGTTATCCAGTTAACTAAGTTAACATTAAACAAAACTCTAATACTTATCTAACTAACTAACAATCTGATTTGCTGTAGACTTCTTCAATGCATCATTAAAAATCACGGATTAACAAAAACAAGTGTTATTGAATGCAAATTTAACAATCTTTCACTCCAAAAATTTCACTCCAAAAATGGGATGAAAGTACTTTACCTTCTAATCACTTACTTCTTTCTCATTAAAAAACTCGGGAGCAAGCCGTAAATAAAGTCTCTGCGTGCCACAATTTTAAAACATCCTTTTAATTCCAAATCCAGATCGCTTCAAAAACCCGGGTATGAAAAAGCGCATGACAAATATAGATATAAATATAAATAGAAATATATTTATATTTATATTGTAAAATTATTAGAACCATAATCCATAATTTTTTTCCAAATTAATTTTTGCCTAATGCTATTATTTGTTTTAATTAAGTGTCAAGCTAATGAGTAAAATAAGTGAAAAATGAACAAAAGAATCAGGGAAAACAAATTGAACACAAGTGAACTGGGAGAACATTCTAGAACCCACTGTTATCCACTTTGTTTTTTCTAAACGAAGGTAAACTTTCTTCTCCTTTCATCTCTTATTTTTAGAATGAAAAAAATTAAAATTAGTAACATTTTTTCTCCTAAAATTGTTACGTACAGTATAATTTCTGTAATGTAATATCTGATTTGGGAAAAAATATGCTATTAATAATTTTATTGTACTTATTACTAATATCCTAATATAGGAATCAATTTTTTTTTTTAACTTTACACATTAATAATAAAAAGTTTGTTTGCTAAATACTACTCCCTTTATTTCATTTTAATAGTCGCTTAATTTTTCTGCACTCATTTCTAGGTGCTTTGACCGTATATTTAAAATAATAATTTTTAAAATTTTCTTTTCCTGAATAAAAATATATAACTTAAACTTTTATTTACAATTTTTTTTTTAAAAATAATAATTTTTACTATGCCGTCAATACATCTTGAGATGTGTGCTGAAAAGTTAAGAGATAAATAAAAAGAAGCAGAGGGACTATAATTTTCTCCGTCTTGGTATAGATGTTTCTTTTGAAAAAAATTATTTCAACATACTTTTTCATCTCTTGTTTCAATACAAATTTAGTGATATTTTTTTTTTAATTTTTATTGATACCAAATTTTTTACTTTTTAAAATTTAGTGTAATTCTTATTTTTTAATTATTAAATAAAGGTATTTGGTGAAAATTCTTATACAACTAATATTTTTTTTTCACGTGGTTTGCGGGATATTACGTGAGCCCGTCGCGTGAGCCCATAAAATCTACCCAGCGCGCCACCAAAAGATAGCGGCGGCGGCTACAAGTTATCTGCGATTAAAAAAAACTAATATTTTTATTAATGGACGCAATTTTTTCATAACACGCAAAGTATTTACTTAGTGAATAAGCTTGCTGCAATTGTAATCAAATAAAAAAATATTTATAGGAATTCGAAACATCACAAGCCCTAAATATACATACACACAAGCAATTAGACACAATTCACATACACACATACACGCACAAACCCCAATCAGCAACAAACCGATCAAATCAACAATGGCGATCCTCACCGACTACGAAGAACCCGCCGTCCCCGTCGCAAAACCGGCGACTCCTCCGGCCACAAAGCAATTCTCCGGCGAACTAGACACCTCGAATCCGCTAGCGTTCATTCAGTCCGCGCTCGAGTTCGCGGCGCGCGAATCGAAGCTGTTTGAGAGCGATTCAGTTGTAAACGAGGTGAGTTCAATCGTTCGAGCTGTGAAAGCGAAGGTTGATGATGAGGAGAAGAAGAAGAGAGAGAAGATTCAAGCTGAAGAGAAGAAGAAGATTGAAGGTGAAGAGAAGAAGAAAGTCAACGGAAATGGAGCGGTCAAGGAGGTGAAGGAGAAGGAGAGTGTGAAGAGTGATGAGAAGAAGGAGAAAACTGCGTTAGGTAGTTTTCGATTTTCGTAAAACTGTTTCGATTTTTTTTAGTATTTGAATTATTTAAATTACTGATAGTGTTTGATATATGTGTGTATGTTGTGTTATGTTTATTATTGTGTATTGAATTTGTTTTAAGGAGGAGAAAAGTGATTTAGGTATTTTACGGAAATAGGAGAAGTAGTTTCGAGGTGTTATATACTTATATTAGTTTTATGCTGTATGATATGTGTGTAGTTTTCGTGGATTGTGAAACTGATTTGGATAGTGTTTTATTTTTTTTTATAATGTGTGATGTTTGTGCTTAACGGCAATGGAATGATTTAGGTATTTTTCAGAAATAGGTGAAGTCGTTTTGAGGTGTTATATTAGTGTTTCGATGTGTTATATACTGTATGTTTTATACTATAAGATATGTGTGTAGATGTTGTGGTAATTTGTAAAACTGGTTTTGATGGTGTTGTATTAGTTTTGTTCTGCATGATATTTGTGTTTAGCGATAATGGAATTTGTGCTGAGCTTATGTTGATTAGAGTCTGGCGTGTTATGTAGAGGAGTAGTAACAGTGTATATATGTTAAAAGAAGTAAAGTAGTGATAAAATTTAGAACTATAATAATTTCCGATTTATTGGTTCTAAGTAAGTGTATAATTTGTTTATACTTTGTGGATTATAATTTAGGAGATTTTGATAACTCTGTTATCTTATATGATTGAGTTGATGGTGTGCGATAGATTGAGATTTTTCTTATTGCTGATTTTGTGGATTCAGTATAAATCATTGTTTTATTATCCAGACAATGCAACTATAATATGTATGCATTATCAGTGTATGTATGTGAAGTGAAGCTGTATGCTTGACATGATTTTTCGAAAATTAAGCCAGTTTCTCCCCACAAGGGACAAGGGGTCAAGGCAGATCCTCTATATCTTACGATACTGATATTAAGTCAATATTTAGCACAATCTAATAAAATCATAATACCTTGTGTCATGTGCCTGCTGCAGTGTTGTGTGATGTTTTACACTTTTACTTGACTGGCAGACAATTTTTTTTCCAATAACTTGCAAACACAGTTGCCCTGAGATTTTGTAAGCAAGTGCATAATTTGTTTTTTTACCATGTAAACAGCTCCTAATTCCGGCAATGGCTTGGATATGGAGAACTACAGCTGGGGTCAGTCTCTGCAAGAGGTCACTATCAACATTCCAGTGCCTCTCGGAACAAAATCTAGGTCCATTTCGTTTGAGATGAAGAAGAAGCATCTGAAGGTGGGGCTGAAGGGTCAGCCTCCAATCATAGATGTAAGTACTTTGTGCTTTGCGTGTTAATGCTATTTGCCATACCTTAACCTTTATCTTTCTAGGAAACATGTTTTAATTCACATTGATCCACTGTCTGACATACATGCAGGGGGAGCTCTATCAACCAATAAAGCTTGATGATAGTATCTGGAGCCTGGGTAAGTCACCAAGTTTCTCATGGAATCTGATTAGTAACACACTTTCACATATCATATTTATGTTATTGGTACTCTTTATTGTAGTAGTGCTCAACATGAGTGTGGACTTTAACACATTATCATATCATTTTGGGGAAAAAAACCAATCAGGCTTTTTTAATGTCTTGGATATGTTCGTTAGTCGCGGTAACATAGGTCACTTGTAGAGTTGTAGTATGATAATTGATTAGTAGTATCATCCAGTTGAATTTGGTACGATTTCACTGGGTAGGTTTAATAGGATTGTGCTGTGAGATTGTTGGTATATATGGACAGATACTGTACTAAATTAATAATGTTATATATTATGTGTAAAAGCATTGACTTTTCATTTTGCAGAGGACCAAAAGTGTATCTCCGTACTTCTTTCAAAGCAGGACAAAATGCAATGGTGGAAGTACTTGGTTAAAGGCGATCCGGAAGTAGACACTCAAAAGGTAGAACCTGAGAGCAGCAAGCTATCTGATCTAGATGGAGAAACCCGATCAACTGTGGAGAAGATGATGGTAAAGATCCAAAATCTATCTTTGCTAAAGTAATATCAACTGTGTTTTCTAACTAATATGACTCGTATTGTTGGTTTGTAGTTTGACCAGCGCCAAAAACAAATGGGGCTTCCGACGAGTGATGATATGCAGAAGCAGGACATGCTGAAGAAATTTATGGAGCAGGTGAGCAATTGATTTCTTCTCTTTTTTGTGCATGCGTGAGCGTGAGTTTGAGCGAACTAAGTACCATAATTCGTGGAATTGAATTTGTGCAGCATCCGGAGATGGACTTTTCGAATGCAAAATTTGCCTGAGTGCTGATTTTGGGGAAACAATTTGTTGGACAGGTGATAAGCAAGGGTTATTTTTGGCTGTGGTTTAATATTTTAGTAAATCAATCTTTTGCTGTATTTTTAATGAGTTTCCTTGGGAACGGATTCTACTATGTGATCTTTTGACTCCAATTATATTGCAGTATCTAACTACTACTATCTACATTCTAGCTAAGTAGTATTGGAATTTATATTTTTCTTTTCTTTGTCAAGTACCATCGAGTATGCTGGTACAGTTCAGCACGCTTTAAAATTTGATGTGTGATTACTTTGCAGAAAAAAAAAAGATTTATGTGTGATTGGAGAGGACCATAATTTTAAGAATGTCTTCACACTCAAATACACCTGAGGTTGATTTTTCTTATAGTCTGTTGTAGGGCTTGGATTAAATTTGAAACATGTCTGAGATTAAATGAAATTAATTTTAAAATTTACAGAAATGCAAGACACTCAAATAACTTAAGAAATATAAATGTCAGTTGAAATTTGGATATGTCAGAAACATAATACAAGGAATTTACTGTTTGTTTCCCAATGCCGTTTTTTATAATTGAACTTTTACGTGTCTGCTATATTGTTGATGATTGTATTTTTACATTATTGACAATCTGCCAGTGTTGGGAAGGCTTTGTTATAGGCATGTATCTAGGTTATCGACCTTGGTTGTTTTCATCATAGCAATAACCTTATTTGGTAGTACTCCCTCCCCTCCGTCCCATAATGTATTTCATGTTAACGTGTGAGTAAACGAAATCACAGAGAAAGAAAGAATATAACCAAAGGGAGATACTTGAGTCCAGTTGAAACTGTCTTCTTAAAGCTATTTCGCCTCTTACCGTATGTGCGAGTCGATAGTCTCCCAGGATAAAATGAGATATTTGTATAATCGATAAATTGAATATACTCTTAGCGAACTTGAACTAAGCCCGAGAACTATCACCGGAATATTGGAAAATTTTAAGACTAAATAGACCGAGATGACTCTTATTTTCTTGACTTAATAAAACTGATGCCCTATGACTCTATTTATAAACAGAGGTTTGAAATGACTTGTTTTTCTTTTCGATGTGGTACATGATATTTATAAGAAAAACTAAGGAATAGTTTTGTGCTACTCTCGACGTGGTACAAAACCATTTTTCATATTAAAAGGTAAAACTTTGGAATATCAGTTCTCATTTACCTTTTACTCATTTTGAGCGTGTAAATATGTGTCGGAATCCTCTCGAAGAGGAGAATACGTTTCAATAAATATACACCACTAACACATAATGTGTCTCACTCATATAGTGTCTCAAAATGATTCACAACTTAGTCTAAAATACTAAGTTTGTCCACCATTTCCTACATTGACTTTTTGTATTGTTCATGTTAAGCGATTGACTACTAATTTACGTCTAATATATAAGATCAAATATAGTCATAAGTGATCTTAAATACGAGTATTTTAATATAATGAAGTTTTAATATTTAAAACTAATACGAAATTAAAGATATTAACAATTAAAAGTGTGCATTCACAAACGTGTCAAACACAAAGAGGAAACGTTTTTTGGGACGGAGGAAGTACAAAACATTAGTAGATGTGCAAGAGCATCTAACAATTCTCAGAGCTGTCGAACATACCAAAAATAATTATTATAAATATTATGTAAAAAAGTTATACTATGCAATGGTGCTTTTTCATTAGCTATAATTTTTGCTAAACAATCTATGTTGACTATATTTGTTGAACCTATAAAGAGTTGTGAAATTATACATCATTCATTATTATAATAAATTAAAATATTTTTATTTATAATTACTTGAAATAATAGCAATGTACTATTTTTTTAAAATAGTCAATAGTTATAGTCAATTCCACCGGAGTGGAGTAAATCACCTTAAAGGTTCGGTAAATTTTACATAATCATTATTTATGTATTTTAACCAACCATTTTAGCCAAGAGATGCTCTAATTTTTTATTTTTGTGAAGTTTCACAGCAGGCTTGAAAAGCCCATGTTGTGTCGTTACAATCAATAAAGCCCAGTTACATCTGAAAGGACCAGACCGATTATATTATTTTCACCTGATATAATTATTTTCATGTAAGCCCCGAATAATTGGACTATCCCTATAACTTGCCAAGCAGTTTATACTTAACAATTTAGCTTTAAAATTTAAGCAACTAATCATTTTGATAATCAAATTAGCAACAAATTTAGAATTATAAAATCATTTGCAAGGAAAAGAATGAGACACATCCTATGACAGAAATACATCCTATCAAGACAAGTCAAAAATAAATTCATTAAATTTTAAAGAAATGTTTCAATGTTTTTGATAGAAGTACCAAATATAAGATCATGGAAAGTGTTTTCCGGGTTTTGCTCTATGACTGATTCCTTATATGATATTAGAGATATTAGAGTTTAGGCTGATGGCGAAATCTAAATCACGATACTAGAGTACAGAAGTGCGTTTTAAGAATTGTTTTTATTAAAATTGAGTGCACTATAGCCTTTAGGTATTTAGAATGCCTGCATAGTAGGAATCCAATCCAATTGAGACCGAGAGGCTTGTAAATTGTAATTATACAAATTGGGACCTGTATTTCTTTGAGTATGATTATGAAGTGTTACCCACACGTTGCACAAGATGCCCCTCAAGTGTCCTTATCTTCATAAAGTTAAGAATAACTAGTTGGGCTACCCGGCCCACCAATTAAATCATCATTCCAATAATAAGCCATGTTGGAAGCACAAGATACCATATGGGTCTGCATCAAAATGTCTTTCTCTTCATAAAGGTAAGATTACTACTTGGGTTACCCGGCCCACTAATCTAATTGTCACTATGCTGGACCATGTTAACATGCTATTATACATCAGTAGATCCAAAATAAAAATTAACTGGTTTTTTGTTCTTGTTATTTTCATATTATTATTTTTTTTTGAAAAAAAGGAATTAATTCAATAATAAAAATTAAAGTCATACGACATCTAGAAATAAAATTGAAGTTTAAAAACACATATAGTTTCCTCTTGCATATCCAATCAAGCAATTTTTTGAAGATGATAGGAATATTGTAACAGCCACAGCCCGCACTTTCGGACCATTAATTCTAAATCAAAAACTATTACAAAATACAATCATTAATATGAAATTCTATTACAAAGGTGTCTATGACAAACGCGCATCTAACGGAAGCGGGCAAAAGTCAATCTACCCCAATTATAAGTCATAGAACTTGAATGCTATCCAACTCGAAACTTGGACGGAACATGAAATTGTAAGTAATGAGATATACAGCCCAACAAGAAACCAATCGATCCAACTAGCAGGCCAAGTAAGACATACACATATAACAAAATACGAGAATCTGTACGATATGATATACGAAACAAACACTTTCGATACATCTTCTTATTCTTATTCGATACACACAATACACATAACACATAAACAACAATAATTCAAAATCAATAACTCATGCCAGGACCACTACAACCCGGTGATAACAGTCCTAAATTTTAAGGAAACTGTCACTACAATCCGGTGACTACGGTCTTAAGTTCTTATTCGATATTTTCACAAACCCTGACACAAATCAAAAATCCAAAATTATCGTTGAAACAACACACATATACATTAATACATATTCTATATCATATAATACTTTCAAATATATCATCACTTAGCCCAAATTTTGATAATCAGATATATACACTTAATGCACAATTTCGAAAACACTAGCAGGGTCAATCGAAAACTTACCTCAAAACCTGACCAGATCTGAATTTACTCTTTTTTACCCTCTAAACGATATTTTTTTGGAAACACAAACACAAAAATTGTAGAGAACGAAAATACATTTCCGAAAAGTCTAGAATCATCAAATTCTTACTTACGATGAATTTTCTACCAATTTTACAAGATTGCTAATTTTAGTGAATAAAGCCTACGAATTTCAGTATTTAAATCGAGGAAGACGAATAAAGTGTATTTATAACGATACAAAACCCTATTTTTTAACCACCAAGTTATCCATATTAGAATTTGATCCAAATTTTAGGCCCATTCGTGTAACCCAATTTTAAATCCTAATCCTTATCAAATTTTAATACTTTTTCTATTATTCTATTATTAATTGAATTCTAAAAATTACGGGATATTACATACTACCCTCCTTAAAAGGTCCCCAAATTCACAACAAACCTATACATCTACGCGTGATAATCTCTTATTGGTCAAAGTAACACTATGGTCCACAAAACGCATCCTAGAGAATGTACTAGTCCCATAACTAACACACTCTGAAGGATAGCCTGCTCTTGATGCCAACTGTAACAGCCCGCACTTTCGGACCATTAATTCTAAATCAAAAACTAATACAAAATACAATCATTAATACGAAATTCTATTACAAAGGTGTCTATTACAAACGCGCATCTAACGGAAGCGGGCAAAAGTCAATCCACCCCAATTATAAGTCATAGAACTTGAATGATATCCAACTCGAAACTTGGACGAAACCTGAAATTGTAAGTAATGAGCTATACAGCCCAGCAAGAAACCAATCGATCCAACTAGCAGGCCAAGTAAGACATACACATATAACAAAATACGAGAATCTGTACGATACGATATACGAAACAAACACTTTCGATACATCTTCTTATTCTTATTCGATACACACAACACACATAACACATAAACAACAATAATTCAAAATCAATAACTCATGCCACGACCACTACAACCCGGTGATAACAGTCCTAAATTTTAAGAAAACTGTCACTACAATACGGTGACTACGATCCTAAGTTCATAATCGATATTTTCACAAACCATGACACAAATCAAAAATCCAAAATTATCGTTGAAACAACACACATATACATCAATACATATTCTATATTATATAATACTTTCAAATATATCATCACTTAGCCCAAATTTTGATAATCAGATATATACACTTAACACACAATTTCGAACACACTAGCAGGGTCAATCGAAAACTTACCTCAAAACCTGACAATATCTGAATTTACTCTTTTTTACCCTCTAAACGATACTTTTTTGGAAAACACAAAACACGAAAATTATAGAGAACGAAAGTACATTTCCGAAAAGTCTAGAATCATCAAATTCTGACTTACAATGAATTTTCTACCAATTTTACAAGATTGCTAATTTTAGTGAATAAAGCCTACGAATTTTAGTATTTAAATCGAGGAAGACAAATAAGGTGTATTTATAACGATACAAAACCCTATTTTTAACCACCAAGTTATCCATATTAGAATCTGATCCAAATTTTAGGCCCATTCGTGTAACCCAATTTTAAATCCTAGTCCTTATCAAATTTTAATACTTTTTCTATTATTCTATTATTAATTGAATTCTAAAAATTACGGGATATTACATACTACCCTCCTTAAAAAAATTTGCTCCCCAAATTCACAACAAACCTATATATCTACGCGTGATAATCTCTTATTGGTCAAAGTAATACTATGGTCCACAAAACGCATCCTAGAGAATGTACTAGTCCCATAACTAACACACTCTGAAGGATAGCTTGCTCTTGATGCCAACTGTAACAGTCCGCACTTTCGGGCCATTAATTTTAAATCAAAAACTAATACAAAATACAATCATTAATACGAAATTATATTACAAAGGTGTCTATTACAAACGCGCATCTAATGGAAGCGGGAAAAAGTGAATCTACCCCAATTATAAGTCATAGAACTTGAATGCTATCCAACTCGAAACTTGGACAAAACCTGAAATTGTAAGTAATGGGCTATACAGCCCAGCAAGAAACCAATCGATCCAACTAGCAGGCCAAGTAAGACATACACATATAACAAAATACGAGAATCTGTACGATACGATATACGAAACAAACACTTTCGATACATCTTCTTATTCTTATTCGTTACACACAATACACATAACAAATAAACAACAATAATTCAAAATCAATAACTAATGCCACGACCACTACAACCCGGTGATAACGGTCCTAAATTTTATGAAAACTGTCGCTACAATCCGGTGACTACGGTCCTAAGTTCTTATTCGATATTTTCACAAACCATTGCACAAATTAAAGATCCAAAATTATCGTTGAAACAACACACATATACATCGATATATATTCTATATCATATAATACTTTCAAATATATCATCACTTACCCCAAATTTTGATAATCAGATATATACACTTAACACACAATTTCGAACACACTAGCAGGGTCGATTGAAAACCTACCTCAAAACCTGACCTGACCTAAATTTACTCTTTTTTACCCTCTAAACGATATTTTTTTGGAAAACACAAAACACGAAAATTGTAGAGAACGAAAATACATTTCCGAAAAGTCGAGAATCATCAAATTCTGACTTACGATGAATTTTCTACCAATTTTACAAGATTGCTAATTTTAGTGAATAAAGCCTACGAATTTCAGTATTTAAATCGAGGAAGACGAATAAGGTGTATTTATAACGATATAAAACCCTATTTTTTAACCACCAAGTTATCCATATTAGAATCTGATCCAAATTTTAGGCTCATTCGTGTAACCCATTTTTAAATCCTAGTCCTTATCAAATTTTAATACTTTTTCTATTATTCTATTATTAATTGAATTCTAAAAATTATGGGATATTACATACAACCCTCCTTAAAAAAAAATTGGTCCCCAAATTCACAACAAACCTATACATCTACGCGTGATAATCTCTTATTGGTCAAAGTAAAACTATGGTCCACAAAACGCATCCTAGAGAATGTACTAGTCCCATAACTAACACACTCTGAAGGATAGTCTGCTCTTGATGCCAACTGTAACAACCCGCACTTTCGGACCATTAAGTCTAAATCAAAAACTAATACAAAATACAATCATTAATACGAAATTCTATTGCAAAGGTGTCTATTACAAACGCGCAGCTAACGGAAGCGGTCCAAAAGTCAATCTACCCCAATTATAAGTCATCGAACTTGAATGTTATCCAACTCGAAACTTGGACGAAACCTGAAATTGTAATTAATGAGCTATAAAGCCCATCAAGAAACCAATCGATCCAACTCGCAGGCCAAGTAAGACATACACATATAACAAATTACGATAATCTGTACGATACGATATACGAAACAAACACTTTCGATACATATTCTTATTCTTATTCGATACACACAATACACATAACACATAAAATGTTGGGTTCCGAGACATAAAACGCAGCGGATAAACGTAAATAAAACAAAATTTTCGAAACCCAAAAACATGGTCCATGTATAATTGTGGGCAGATTATGGGGATAATGAATCATACCTTTCAAGAGCCTGAATTTCACGAACTCAACGGAGATCCTAGCTATCACGCTTTGTGTCTACCTCTCGGAGAAACACCTCTATAGTATCCACACGAGCACTTCCAAGAACGTCTCACGAACTTGACTACAGAATGGATGTACTAGCCTCCTTCTTGACGATCCGAAATTGCCTCTGCCTCTCTTTGCTGCTAGGGTTTTTCTTCAAAAATGTACAAGCCTCTTTAATCTATCATTATGTATTTATAATGGCTGATTAAAAAGGCCCATAACAGCAAAACCCAACCCTAGTAGGTATTGGATTAAATAATAAAAATGAATTTCTATGATTTAATTAATAACTAAGTCATACTTAATTATTATGGGCAAAAACATTCCTTTTAATTCGAGTTTATATTATCTCAATTAAGTCTTACTTAATTAAAATAAAATTCGAATAATCATCAATTAATTTAAATCCATAATTTAAATTAACTATTCCATTAAGTGCTCTATTTGTGCGACCCTATAGGCTATTATTTAATTGGCAATAATTTTATTCTCTAATAAAATTATAAACAATGAGCGGTATTTAGTAATACATCATTGTTACCCAATTAAACAATAATTAAATCGTGATTAGATAAAACCTTTCGTGATTAATGTTTTTCGTGTAATATAATCCCTTTAACCATACATATTATAGATTAAACTCGAGACATGTATTTAGTCATCCTCTTTAACATTTAATCCGGGTTTACTTGATCCATGAGTAGACTATCAAGACAAATCATTATTTGAGCATGGCCATGCTTTTATAATCTCACTCAATCAAGAGGCCAATAATATCTCTCCTAATTATAGGAGGGTTAAATCCTTTATCTATCATTCATATTTCTCATACGACTCATGATATACCCGATGTCCACTTTTATTATCACCCGTTCAAAAGTAACTTTTAATGTAGTCAAAGTATATTAATCCTCGTATAGAAATATAATGATTTCAAGTCAAAGGATCGTTACACCATTATCACTGTGAGTCTTTCTTATGACTTTATTAAACATGAAGAATCTCACTGTGGGTCTGTCCAGTACCATGTACTCTCACATGTACCTATGTATTGACTTTAGTATCCTCATACTTATAACCAATGAGATGTGGTTATCTTGTCAAACAACATACTAGTCTATCTATATATTATTATTGTCCTATATAATAATACTCGACTAGGAACTTTTAAGAATATGATATATTATATAATCTCAAGTTCAAGTCATGTACTTAAACTATACAATGTGTATCATGATTCTAAGGACATTTATTATGCTAACAAAATATCGCAGTAATTAAGGTCATAATAAATACATTTATTGAATGATCAACTGATATAAAGATTTAAAAGAATAATGTATTGCCTCTAGGGCACCTACACTAACATAAACAACAATAATTCAAAATCAATAACTCATGCCACGACCACTACAACCCGGCGATAACGGTCCTAAATTTTCAGAAAACTGTCACTACAATCCGGTGACTACGGTCCTAAGTTCTTATTCGATATTTTCACAAACCATGGCACAAATCAAAGATCCAAAATTATCGTTGAAACAACACACATATACATCGATACATATTCTATATCATATAATACTTTCAAATATATCATCACTTAGCCCATATTTTGATAATCAAATATATACACTTAACACACAATTTTGAAAACATTAGCAGGGTCGATCGAAAACTTATCTCAAAACCTGACCAGATCTGAATTTACTCTTTTTTATCCTCTAAACGATAATTTTTTGAAAAACACAAAATACGAAAATTGTAGAGAACGAAAATACATTTCCGAAAACTCTAGAATCATCAAATTCTGACTTACGATGAATTTTCTACAAATTTTACAAGATTGCTAATTTTAGTGAATAAAGGCTACGAATTTTAATAATTAAATCGAGTAAGACGAATAAGGTGTATTTATAACGATACAAAACCCTATTTTTTAACCACCAAGTTATCCATATTAGAATTTGATCCAAATTTTAGGCCCATTCGTCTAACCCAATTTTATATACTAGTCCTTATCAAATTTTAATACTTTTTTCTATTATTATATTATTAATTGAATTCTAAAAATTACGAGATATTACAAATATATTTAATTTGTTGTGACCCAACTGTTGTTTCACGATAGTTGATGTGAAAACCTTTAGCACTTTTTATTTTTACAAACCAAGAATTCAATAAATTTAATCGATTCCTGTTTTTTTGCTAAAATTTTTAACCCTCACTAGATTCATTAAAATTGTAGCTTGTATAAGTTAAATTAAAACTTGTGAAACGTTTTTTTTTTAAGTTTAGACTCGGGGACCTCCCCAATAATGCACAAGCTGAATGTAGCCTATTCTACATTTCTATCATTAAACCTGCCTTGTAATCAAGAAATAGTGACGACATTCATGTACCTAATAATTAAATTTAAAGAAAGTAAAAAAGCCTAAATAAATGTTTAACTGACCACGTTTGTTTGATCAATTATTTGGTTATATATGAACTTTAACTTGACCGTCACTAAATTATAATTACAAATTTTTAGTTAATTTAAAAACTGGTGTTGACTTTATTATTATGTAACTATAAGTTACGTAGGTAAATTTCATAAGTAATTAATATTTTTATATTGGATAGTTATGTAACTTGTGGTGATCATGATGACCGTGGTAATTAACTTCTAAAATTTTGTGGTAATTACAAAATCTTGGAAGTTAGAATTTATTTACCTAATCTAAAATTTAACAAACCTAACACTATAACTACTTTTGGTTCCAAAGAATTTCAAGTTACGTAGTTCGGTTATATGAAAACAAACGAGGTCCTAATATTTGGGTAACAAGATGATACAATATAATCTATGTTACTTGAACTTGATTAAAGGTGTTCGATATGAATACATGTTCAAGTATCAGACTCAGTAATATTTTAAAAAATATACAGGTTTTTAGCCTAAATTAAGTATTCAAGTCTGAGTTTTGGTATTTAAATGTCTAGTATTCGACACATGTACTCGAAGATAAAATGAAGAGTGCCACGAAAATTCAGAAGAAAATTATATTAATAAATTGAAGAAGGTTTATGATGTACCAATGTATGATGTTATGCTCTCTATAAAATGCGGAGATATGCAGTTCTTCTGAAATGGTTCAAAACACACACGAAGGCATGAGGCCATGCAATACACATCTGTGTTTGGTGCATGTCCAGCTAAGTTTAATCACTTACAGTACTTTACACTTTATTTCTTCTTTTGGACACTATATAAAATAATTGAGACAGAACAGAAGCAACAAGATAAGAAGTGTCCACCTCAAAAACAAATTCATCACCTTTCTTATAGCTTAACTAGCCAAGTTTGTTTAGCAATTTTATAAATAGTGTAAACAAGACATGAAGGGACATGTCTTAATCCTCCACCATTCAATATGCTGAAATACTGACAAATATTATTTGGTAACACTTGAATGGTTCCACTTGCAATGAGGGAGAGTTGTACTTTTAAGAAATTATGAATATATAAATTCCCAACTTGCATTTTGATGTTCACATTATAATTGCTAATTTTCAGGGGATAGAAAACTCATGGAACCATCTTGAGTCATTTTTGGTACCTGGCAGGCTGGCACCCATCATGACCACGGCAGGGGTAGAACATCAGGGAATAGAATAAACAAAAATTTTAAATTGCGAGATTTGAAATAGAATAATAATTTATAGGCTAATATATAACGTAAAAATATTAATTTCTGTCATCAAGTAACTATCTATAAAAATAAACAAAAACTACTAAATTTAATCTATACTTTTCATAAAAACACCCATGACCGTCGGTGGAACAAAATAATATCAAAAAGTTAATTTTTATTATTGATAAACTATTTATTTAATTAAGTTTATGATTTCCATCAATTACTGTTAGTCCCTAACAATACAACAAGAATTACAGAAGGGAGGTTGAATGAAATTCTTGAAACTTTTTCTGAATTTTAAAATGTTCTAACTCAAAATATATATGTGAGTGTTTTGATTTGCAAAGTGCGGAATAACAAGTTAAAATGAATCAAAACACAAAGTAATAAAAACACAAGTCTTTAAAATTTTCTGGTGGATTTGAATGTATCCACCAGAGATATATATATATCGAGAGAATCCTGTGAAGCTTGAATAGCTCACAATTGCTTACAAATAAGAACAACTAAACTTACAGAGAAATGCTAAAGGATACAACTTACAATTGTTTCTCTGAGAAATGTATTGTTTAGTCTTGTTGTCGTTCTACTTGCTACTCTTGATTTATATATCACCAAGATTACACAGTAATAAGACAAGATAATAAAACAAAACCTATCAAGTCTAATAATGCCGCTTCATTACTCTATTCCAGCATCTTTGAATATCTTCATAATAGCATGTAAATGGCAATGCTTCTCTGTTCTCAAAAACCCAGTTGAATAGGCTGCCACATTCCTTTTGCAAACATTTGACGCATGTGACTGTGTTGTCACTGTCAACAGATGTTTGAAATGATCATTCGTCGGGTAAATGATTATCATCCGCCGGGTTGCCTTGTTGATCATCCGTCGGGTAGCTTTGTTAATCATCCGTCGGGTAGCTTTATTGATCATCCGTCGGGTAGCTATTTGGCACTTGACTTCATTTCATTTATGCAGAATTACAAGACATCTTATATTTACAATTAATCAACCTATTCTGCATATCTAATTAAAGTCAACATGACTTATATGCTACTACAGAATCTATACAAAGGTGTTTGCAGAAATGTGCTAAATGACTTATTGTTACATAAGCTACTCACTCGATGGATGTCAAGTCTTCATCTGTCAGGACTATATTGAGTCATCCTTCGGGACCATATTTGATCATCCGTCGAGTGCTTCATTTTTCACTAAGTTAAATCTACTAAGGTATTTTGTTAATGAAATCATCAAGTTCACAACATATTCCCAACAATCTCCCCCAATTTATGCCTACTGGAATTGTAGTCATAAATTAAGAGAAACTTGATGATAACAAAACACCCTAAAAATACAAATTTAAAAGAGAGTAGATAGAACTAAAAAGTGCTGCAAATAACAAAATATACAAAGATTTGCTCACAGTCATTTTCAAGGTGCTCCTTTAGCATGAGCAGATTGATCTATTTCCTTGATGATCTGGATCTCTTTCCAAGCTTTCTGTTGTTTTCTTCTATCTGATTTTGGAGCTGTCTATGAAATTCCAGTTCATCGGATTCTGAGAGATTTAGAATTCCTTGCATTTCCAGAAGAGTCTCATTGCTAGAGATGCTCAACTGGTCTTCTAATCTGAAGAATCTTCCAACTCCCTTATCATCCATGAATTCCATCAACCAGTAGGGCCTTAGATGCACTTTACTCCATGTATAAGGAATAGTTAAAGTCTTTGGGAGCGCATATTTGGCTCTAATACTCCTCAGTTCTTCAATCTTCTTTAGAACCAGTCTTCTAGCTGTCACATTGAATCCAAAGTTCTTCTTGAATGATGAATAAACCTTTATCAGCACAGATTGGCTTTCTTAAAGGATCCTGTGAAGTGGTCATTGTATCTTTTTTCCTCCCTTGTACTTGAATACTAACCTTTCAGGTAGATTCCTGTAAGCATCAATCCCTCTAACTTCTTCCAGTTTATCTAGATAGAGGTTTAGATCTGAGAATTCCTTGATGTCACAGATGTACATAATATCTCCCTTGTTGACTTTGGTTAGAGCTTTGGTTAGGGACTTGGATCTGAAAGTTGAGGGCTTCACTGTCTTGACCGCTCTTTTCTTTGTCTTATTTGACTTCATGAAATGAGGTAGATTGAGTTCAGGAAATGGTAGACTATCCCAGTCTATTGGATCATCCTTTGGAATGATAGGTTCACCATGAAAATTCTTGGATGGATCTATCTTGAATTCTTCATGTGCCACAGAGGGCATGGATGTTTGAGTTGTTGCAGATGTAGACTTTTTGGGAAACTGATCTTCCAAATCATTTTCATCAAACTTCACTTTCCTCTTTGCATGAAGTTTGTATCTGAACCTTTTTCTCTACTGTGATTCTTCTTGCATTTTCAGCTCCTTAGATTCAGTGGTTTTAGATGATTGTTAAGGAATTTGTTGTGTAGGTTTCACAGCTTGTAACTTGGCCAAGATAGAAGCTTGCTCCTTCTTTTGTTTGAGCTTTTTAGCATCTAGAGCAGCTTGCTTCTTTTCTTGCTTCAATCTTGCCTTTTTTTCCCTTTTTACTTCAATAAATTGAGGGTGTCCAGCCACCACACAAATTTCCTTACCATTTCTGAAAACCTTGGCAATTCTCCTTTTCAATACTGAATCAGCTGGATCCTTGTAGAATGCAATAGATCTTGACAACAGTTTCTTCTTATCAGGCTTTGGTGTCTTATACACTGTGTCCAAAGGGTTATTTAGTGAAGATTTTGGGTAGTTCACCTTTGGCTTCATGATTAGATCTGCCTTTGGAGATTTGATGCAGGATAGCTGGCCTCTTTCCAGATTATTCATGCTCATATCATTCACAGAGATTTTCCTGACTTGAGACTGATGAATGACTGATTTTTCTGGCTTCTTTGTTAGACCAAACCTCTTTTGAATATCCTCATCAATCTTCTCCCAGTTGATTGGACTCAACTACTTCTTTTCAGCTGCTCTCAATGTGGCTGCTGCTTCATTAATCAGATCAATGCAGTCTTTAGTTGGTGGCTTAGTGAAAGCAATTGTAGGCACAATTACTTTGCTAACTTGAATGTTGAGCTGTTTCCCCCCCTCACTTGAGGCTTTCTCCCCCTTTTTGTTATCATCAAGTTATGTGGGAGGGAGTTGAGCAGCCACCAACTGTTGGAGTAGTGCAGTCCAAGTTTCTTGATTGTTAAGTATCTTGGCCATTGACTTCTCTACAGCTGATAATCTTGAGTCCATGACCTCAACTTTGCTATTGATATCAGCCTCCTTCCTTAGATTTTGAACTATTTCAATCATGGTGGTAGCAGGAAGTCTAGCATCCAACCTTTCTATGACATCCTGCTTTACTTCAGAAATTTCATGCTTGATTGCATCCACACTCTGATTGTGTTGATGGACTTGAATTTTATGCAGCTGGAGTGCTTCAAGATATGCTGTGAGTAGCTTCTTTGTGGTGGCATTAGAAGATGCCTGCATGGTTGCTTGGGTGTCATGAATTAGCTTGAATAGTGTTGATTGGAGATGTGAGTAGGAGCATTCTTTTGTTAGCATCCAGGCAGGAACATCTGCATCTCCCCCTATGCTCATGTTGTCTTCCTCATCATCCCCACCAGCATCCCCAAAAGAAGTTTCATCCAGTTCAAAATCATTGCCAATGTTAGAAGGCATAGTAGTGATTGCATCCTTTGCTCTTTGTAAAGATTGTGTGGTATGCACCAAGTTCAGCAATCTTTCAGCCTCCTCATTTCCCTGTACAGCTAGACTTTGGTAAGCTGTCACAGGGTGAGTAAATGTCTCAGCATCCAGGGAAATAGAATCTATAACAGCTTGATATTTTTACTAAAATAGCCTTTCCCTTTCTGCATCATTGACATTCATTGACTCACTTGCAATGGTTTCCATCCTTATCACTCATGTACCTGCATTTCTCTCATGATCTCTCTTTTATTGCATCAAGGTCTCATCTTGGCTCCCCACCCTCACACCCTCACCTTCACCATCTAAGGTGGGACTCCTCACACTCACTTTTGCCAGTCCTGAAGAATTGGACTGCATTGGTTCACTCTTTTCCTCTCCTTTTTCCTGGGAGCAACCCAGACTCTCACTCATTTCACTCCTTTCCCTCAGTCCTAGGAGTGATTGCACTACTACTAAGTCTTCTGCACTTGTAAGAATTGAAGAGATTTGAAGTTGTGCAGAGACAGTCGACGGATAAGAGATATCCATCGGGGTAGTAATTTGGCTAACCGACGGATGACTGCTGTTAGGCACATCCGTCGGGATACAATCACTACTCGACGGATGAACAATATCCATCGAGAGAGTAGAAATAAATGAGTTTGGAGTGGAGACTATTGTGGACTCTGTGCAGATTGATGAAAATTTTGGCACAGATGTCTCAACAGTCTCAGAAGGAAATGGCAAGTGAGCCAACAAATCATCTAGAAGATGATGCTCACTTGCTTGGATTTTTGACTTCTCCATGAGAGTTAAAGATGGAGAATTTGGAAGTGATGTGTTTATCATGTCAACATCCAAAGAGTGTGTGGGAGAATTTGGTGTTTCAGGTGCTTTTATTATTAGAGATTTTGACTGTGACTCCACATTTATTGGAGCCACATCAACCTGACTTTGAGAAGGTGCAGTGACTGTGGCTTTAGCACCAGTTTGCACAGTGTGTGAACCCTGTACATCCCCAAGGGTCTTTGATTTCTTCTTTCTAGTGTAAGTTTGGGGTGAGCTTGTGTCCCTTACCCTTTTGGCCTGTACTCTTGGCTGAGAGCTATGTTCAATAGTCACATCCTTTTGGGAGGATGCAACTAGTAATGAGCTTATATCCTTATTAAGCACTGCAGTTTGTTGGGAAACTGCAGTGTGGCTAGGCTTAGAAATACTCACCTCTCCAACCTTATCCTTAGGGTTTCTTTGATGTTCAACCTGTCCCTCACCTGTCTTTCCCACCTTCATACTCCCCTCTTTAGGTTTGGTGGATTTTACAACTGGCATATTTTGAGAGACACTGGAGGGGGCTTTCTTTGTCTTTATTTTTGAAATTTTGGATTTGGGAGCTTGGGTAGGCATCTGTCTGGTCATTGACACAGATGCCACTGCTACACTAGAAGGCAAAGAAATAGTTGAGGTTGGAAGAGTAGAGACAGTTGAAATTACCTCACTTACCTGAGGTGCTTCCATTACTGGGAAGTAGAAGAGTAGCACCTCTTCGTGATGGTTTTCCCTGTTCAAATATGCAATTATTCTCCTTTCTTGAACCCAACAATCTAATTTGTTGATTGGGTTCTCAAGCACAATATCCTCAGAGAGGTGGTTAGCAAGCATCATTAAAAATCTAGCATAGTAAACATTTTTACCCCTCTTATTTAGCTCCCCTAACTTAAACCCTAACTCAAATATGACTAGATCACTAAAGTTGAAAAATTTATCAGTTACTGGCATGTAAAGCATGTTAAGCATAGAGATATTAACTGAATCAAAATTGCTAATTTTACCAGAAAATACTTTAGTGACTACATCACACAGATAACTCCATTCCTTCCTAAGGGGTTAAATATCAAAGGAGTCACTGAAGTGAAGGCCATATATCACTTCTTTCACTGATCTTAACGAGGTATCATTTTGATCACTAAAGTCATGTAAATATCAAATAGATAACTCCAAAAATGCTATGCGAAAGTAAATATTATCGTCTGTAATGTTCTACACATTTTTGTTCAACGCTACTATCACCAAATGAAAAGTTGTGAACTCTAGTATTTTAGATAATATATCTAAATTTAAAAAAAAAATATTTACTATTTATTTTAAATTTTATAGTTATTTTATCTTACTTAATTAAAAATATATAGTAAATAAAAGTTTTAAAATTTAGATATATTATCTATAATACTATAGTTTATAACTTTTCATTTGATTATAATAGTGTTGAAGAAAAATGCGTGGAACTTAACAAAAGATAATATTTAATTCCTCATCGCATTTTTGAAGTTATCTATTTGATATTTACATGACTTTGGTGATCAAAATGATACCCCGTTAAGAACAGTGAAGGAAGTGATATACGGTCTTCACTGTAGTGATCAGTTTGATATTTAACCCCCTTCCTAAGACCCAATCTCCTAATTTCACTTAATTTAGAGATGGTGAGTGCATAACCCATGGAGTTTAACATGTTAACAATATCAGTGTCTGTGTGTGGAGTAGTGACAATATTATCAGGAATTCTAAAGCATGCTTTAACAATATCACTATTCACACAGAATTCCTTACCTTTAATAGTGAAAGTGATGGTCTTGTCAGTTGAGTTGTACACTGCAGTTGTCCATATATCTTCAACAACCTTACAGTAGATGGTGGGTGATTCCAGCATGGCATAGTTGAGTTTGCAGTTCTTCACAAAATCCATCATTTTGTGGTAGTCGCCAGACTGCTGAATCCCCTTGTTCACAAGAGCCGTGAAGTTGTTCTTCTCATAGATAAATCCAGTTTGAGACATGATCTTGACAACTGGTGCCATTGTTAGAGAGTGAAAATTGCAGAGAGAGAGAGATGATAATTGCTTTTGAGAAAGAGAGAAGTTAGAGCAGACGATTTGAGAATGATAAAAGGAAAGCAATGAGAATGAATTATGCTTTTATACTATCTCAAAAATAGCTGGAAAAAATAATAAAGTAAAATGAAGTAACCAATAAGAATTGTCCAAAATAGCCGTTTAAAAATAAACTGTAAAAATTCCATCAATTATCCATCGTCTTATGCTTACAAACTGTAAGTATACTCGATGGATAATGTTCAGAGAATCAACGGCTAAGAATAAGACAATTCGACGGATGAAGATAAATCAGTTATCCGTCGAGACATAAAATATTCCAGAAAAATAATTGATTTTATTAACAAATGTATACCGACGGATGATCAAGCTCGATGGATAATGATCATCCGTCGAGATGTAAATTTTGACTTAGCCAAAATTTCATCTAAGACTGAAAAATCAATTAAATTTCTGGCTGCATTACAACTTGCAAAATATCTGAAAAGATTCAAGAGTAATTAAGCATACCTAACTCACTTACCAACCTTGAAAAGGTGGATTCATCCTATGGCTTGGTAAATATGCCTGCAAGCTATTTTTCACTTGGAACAAAATGTAGTTCCACAGTGCATTCATTACATATTCTCTTATGAAGTGGTACTTGATGTCTATGTGCTTTGTTCTTGAGTGCTGTACTGGATTTTCAGTGATGGCAATTGCACTTGTGTTATCACAGAAAATAGGAATCCTTTCCACTTGCAGACCATAGTCTAGCAATTGGTTTTTTATCCACAAAATCTGTGCACAACAACTGTCAGCAGCAATATATTCAGCTTCAGCTGTAGAAGTAGAAACTGAATTTTGCTTATTACTGAACCAGGACACAAGCTTGTTTCCTAGAAATTGACAGATTCCTGTTGTACTTTTTCTATCAATTCTGCAACCCGCATAATCTGCATCTAAATAACCAGTTAGATCAAAACCAGAATCTTTAGGGTACCAAATGCCAAGTTTTGGTGTTCCCTTGAGATATCTGAAAATTCTCTTAATAGCTACTAAGTGAGATTCTCCAGGATCAGCCTGAAATCTAGCACAAAGACATGTAGCAAACATTATATCTAGCCTACTAGCTGTTAAGTACAGAAGTGAGCCAACCATGCCCCTATAACTTGAAATATCCACAGACTTTTCAGTAGTGTTTAATTCAAGCTTAGCTGCAGTGGCCATAGGAGTTTTTGCAGATGTGCAATCCATTAGATCAAACTTCTTTAAAAGATCATAAATGTATTAAGTTTGACTAATGAATATTCCATCACTAACTTGCTTAACTTGTAAGCCAAGAAAGTAAGTTAGTTCTCCCATCATGCTCATTTCATACTTACTTTGCATCAATTTGGCAAACTTTTTTCAAAGTTTTTCATCTGTAGAGCCAAAAATAATATCATCTACATAAATTTGAACAAGTATGCTAGAGCCATTAACATTTTTAAAGAATAAAGTTTTATCAACATTACCTCTAGTGAAGTGATTCTCTAAAAGAAACTTTGATAAAGTGTCATACCAGGCTCTAGGTGCTTGCCTCAGTCCATAAAGTGCTTTCAAAAGATAGTAGACATATTCTGGAAAATTTGGATCTTCAAAACCAGGAGGCTGACTGACATAAACTTCCTCCTCCAAATCTCCATTCATAAAGGCACTTTTGACATCCATTTGATAGACCTTGAAATTGGCATGGGCTGCATAGGCTAAGAAGATTCTGATGGCTTCAAGTCTTGTAACAGGAGAAAAGGTTTCATCAAAATCTATTCCTTCTTGTTGACAATAGCCCTTAGCAACCAATCTAGCTTTGTTCCTGACTATTATGCCATTTTCATCCATCTTGTTTCTGAATACCCATTTGGTGTTTATTGGATTCTTTCCTTTAGGCTTAGGTACCAGCTTTCAAACTTTGTTCTTTTCAAATTGGTTTAGCTCTTCCTGCATAGCTAAAATCCAATCAGGATTCAACAAAGCTTCTTCTACCTTCTTTGGTTCTTCCTTAGATAGGAAACTGCTATATAGACATTCTTCTTGAGTTTCTCTCCTTGTTTGAACTCTAGAAGAAATATCACCAATGATGAGCTCAAAGGGGTGATCCTTTGTTCATTTCCTTTGTTGAGGTAGAGTAGCTCTAAATGAAGAGGCCTCATTATTGTCTTGATGTGTGATTGAGTTTTGATTAGTAGAAACTCCCCCTGAGTTTGTGAATCTATGATTTGAGGAAGGGGAATTTTCTATAAGTGATCGATTCTGACTTTCAGCTCCTTTTGATGACCCGATGGATGGTGAATTTTGAGTACCGATGGATGAAGCTGGTTGTCTCCCGATGGATAAAGCAGATTGTATCCCGACGGATGAAGCATTTTGCAACTCAACAGATTTTGAATTTTGTGCTTCATTGGTAGTAGATTTTTCTGCATTATCCTTTGATACTGTTTCTTGATCACTTTCATCATCACTGTCATCACTAACCATCTTCACATTGTCAAATTTGAGGCTCTCACGGTAATCTCCATCTTGTAGTCCTTCAATCTTTTTATCATCAAACACAACATGTATTGATTCCACAACAATGTTGGTTCTCAGATTGTAGACTCTGTATGCTTTACCAACAGCATATCCAACAAAAATTCCTTCATCTGCTTTAGCATCAAACTTCCCATTCTGATCAGTTTGATTTCTCAAGATATAACATTTGCAGCCAAAGACATAAAGAAAATTTAGAGTTGGCTTCTTGTTCTTGAACAATTGGTAGGGAGTCATGCATTTTGCTTGATTACCCAGAGAGATATTCTGAGTGTAGCATGCAGTATTTGCAGCTTCAACCCGGAAATATGTTGGTAACTTAGATTCTTCAAGCATTGTCCTTGTAGCTTCAATAAGTGATATGTTCTTTCTTTCTACTACTCCATTTTGTTGTGGAGTTCTTGCTGCTGAAAACTCATGCAAAATCCCATTTTCTTCACAAAATGCTCTCATGACAGAATTCTTGAACTCAGTTCCATTGTCACTCCTGATTCTTCTAACTTTGAAATCAGGATGATTGTTGACTTGCCTTATGTGATTGATAATGATTTCACTAGCCTCATCTTTGGACTTAAGAAAATATGTCCAAGAGAACTTTGAGAAATCATCTAAAATCACTAGGCAAAATCTTTTCCTTGAGATGGACAACACATTGACTGGTCCAAACAAATCCATGTGTAGCAGTTGTAAATGTTCTTCAATTGTTGAATCAAGCTTCTTTCTGAATGATGCTTTGATTTGTTTGCCCTTTTGGCAAGCATCACACAGTCCATCCTTAGAAAACTCCACTTGAGGAATACCTCTAACCATTTCTTTCTTTACAAGCTCATTCATGGTCTTGAAGTTTAGATGGGATAGCTTCTTGTGCCATAGCCAACTTTCATCTTGACTTGCTTTACTAAGAAGACAAGTAACAGATTCTGCATTTGATGAGTTAAAGTCAGCTAGGTACACATTTCCTTTTCTCACTCCAGTGAGAACCACTTTGTTGCTCCTTTTGTTTGTCACAACACAGGCTTCTGAGTTGAAGGTTACTTAATTGCCTTTATCACAAAGCTGGCTGATACTCAACAAATGGTGCTTGAGACCATCCACTAAGGCAACCTCCTCAATGATGACATTGTCTTTTGAAATCAAGCCATATCCCACAGTATAACCCTTGCTGTCATCTTCAAAAGTAATACTTGGGCCACCTCTCTCCTTGAACTCTGTGAGCATGGTGGAATCACCAGTCAGGTGTCTTGAACAACCACTATCCAAGTACTACAAATTCTTTCTGTTTCCCTGCACACATTAAAATCAAATCAAGTTGATTTTCGTACCCAAGTTTTCTTGGGTCCTGCCTTGTTAGGTTTCTTCTTCTGTTTCTTAGGTTTGATCTCATTTGACTTGGGGATATCGGATTCATCCTTAGTCATCTGAGTTGGACCTTTGAAACCATTCATTAAAACAGAATTATCATGCACATTTTGATTAACAGGAAATGGCATGATATTAGCAAACATGTTATTCCAGTAGGGCATGCTAAATGGCATTTGAGGCATACTAAACGCAACATAATAAGGATTAGGTGAAAATGGCATATTATGGCATATTAGCAAATTGTGCATTCATATTCTGTGTAGACATAGCATTCATAGGCATAGAATGCCTGGCTTTCATGTTGGGAAAAAGGGAGGGTACAGACATAGGAGTAGGCATGGAAAGTTTGCAATTAACAGATAAATGATTAGCACTACCACACTTAACACATATTTTTCTAGGAGCTTATTTATCAGGTGTGTAGATGCTATGTTTGTTAATCCCTACTTTCCCATATTTATTATTTTTCCTTTTAGCCTATGTTTTAACCTTAATCTTTTCTAGTCTGTCATTCAATTGCTTGATAGACAGATGACCAACATTCACTTTCTTCTCCTTCTTCACTTGACTAGATTCTCCTGAAATGAAGTTTTTGGAAACTGATCCATATTTTTCATTTAGCTTGGAAAGTTTGGCTTTACTCACAGGTTTGCTCACAGTCGACGGATGAGGATTTATGTCACTCGATGGATAATCCTTTTGGTTATCCGACAGATGGCTCTCATCATCCGTTGAATCCACATATGTTAGCAATCCATCAACCAAATTGGATTCCAGCTTCTCCTTATTCTTCTTCCAGGCTGCATCACAAAAGGACTCAATACCTTGAACTTTGGTGATTTGAGCATGAACATCTCTAGATGTTTTCCATGTCTTAATCACCTCTTGTTCTCGTTCAAGCTGCTTCTTCAAAATCTCTTCTTTCTTCAAGGACTCAATTAATTCATCCTTAGCAATCTTACACTCAATTCTCAATTTTTCAAATTCAATAAACTGAGACTCTAGCAAATTATATCTCTCACTTAAAAACAAATTGTTTTCTTTGATTTTAGCATTTTCCTTAGTGAGGGACTTAAGTGTAACACGCAAATCATATAATTTTGTAGACATGTCATTTATTGCATCATTACACTCAGCTTTAGATAAATGTGCAAGGTTAGTGGTGATTACCTGATTACTTGAAAAACTTGTCTCTGTTTCATCAGACTTGGCCATTAGGGCTAGATTGACATAGCTGACATCATCATCCTCATCCAGACCATCTGCTGCCCAGTCATTTTTTTTGTAATGAAAGCCATTTCCTTTTGTTTGAGCAACTAAAAATATTTCGGTTTATAATCCACAGGCCTAAACTTCTTCTTGCTGGAATCTGACTTTCTACACTCACTGGCAAAGTGCCCTACCAAGCCACATTTGAAATATTTGAATTTTGATTTATCCACCATGTTTTTATTTGGCTTAGCTACTCCAAAGTTCTTCTTGAACTTGAACTTGGAAAATCTTCTGGAAAGAAATGCTAGATATTCATCAATGTCATCCATATCATCTTGGCTCAAAGAATCTTCATTTTCTGCTACCAGCCCCTTGCCCTTGTTTTCACAGACCTTTGAAGTAGACTCAACAACTTCTATCTTCATTTCCTTCTCTTTCTCTAACTCAGCAACCAGTGCAATGGACCCTCCTTTCTTCTTTCCTTTCTCCACCCTCTCATCTTGCTCTATTTCAAGCTCATAAGTTTTCAGGATGCCATACAGTCTCTCCAAAGTAAACTCCTTGTAATCTTGAGAGTTTCTCAATGAGACTGTCATTGGTTTCCATTCCTTTGAAAGAGATCTAAGGAACTTAAGATTTGAGTCTTTTGTCTGATAGAATCTTCCATGCAACTTCAGAGCATTTAGTAGTTTTTGAAATCTACTAAAAATGTCAGTGAGAGACTCACTATCTTCACAATGAAAGTGCTCATATTGCTGAATTAACAGTTGCATCTTATTTTCCCTAACTTGTTCAGTGCCATCACAGATAATCTGAATTGTATCCCAAACTTCCTTGGCAGTTTTGCAATTGATGATGTTGTCAAACATGTTACCATCAACTCCATTGAACAGAATATTCATGGCCTTCTTGTCTTTCCTGACTTGTTCAATATTATGATCTGACCATTCATGCCTTGGCTTGGGAACTGATGGCTCATTTCCAGTTGCAGCTCTCATTGGTACATGAGGGCCTCTCTCTATGCAATCCACATAGGCCTCATCTTGAGAAAGTAGATGAAGATGCATCTTTACCTTCCAGTGATGGTAATTATCCTTGTCCAGAAAAGGAATCTTGACTCCAACATCCTTCTTGTTCATCTTGCTGTTTGTTGTGATCTTTAAACTCTTTGTTCTTCAAGAGCTTACTCTAATATCAATTGTTAGTCCCTAACAATGCAACAAGAATTACAGAAGGGGGGTTGAATGGAATTCTTGAAACTTTTTCTGAATTCTAAAATGTTCTAACTCAAAATATATATGTGAGTGTTTTGATTTGCAAAGTTTGGAATAACAAGTTAAAATGAATCAAAACACAAAGTAATAAAACACAAGTCTTTAAAACTTTCTGGTGGATTTGAATGTATCCACCAGAGATATATATATATATATATATATCGAGAGAACCCTGTGAAGCTTGAATAGCTCACAGCTGCTTACAAATAAGAACAACTAAACTTACAGAGAAATGCTAAAGGATACAGCTTACAATTATTTCTCTGATAAATGTATTGCTTAGTCTTGTTGTCGTTTTACTTGCTACTCTTGGTTTATATTTCACCAAGATTACACAGTAATAAGACAAGATAATAAAACAAAACCTATCAAGTCTAATACTATGTTGCTTCATTACTCTATTCCAGCATCTTTGAATATCTTTATAATAACATGGAAATGACAATGCTTCTTTGTTCTCAAAAACCCAGTTGAATAGGCTGCCACATTCCTTTTGCAAACATATGACGCATGTGACTGTGTTGTCACTGTCAACGGATATTTGAATTGATCATCCGTCGGGTACATGATTATCATCCGTCGGGTTGCCTTGTTGATCTTCCGTCGGGTAGCTTTGTTGATCATCCGTCGGGTAGCTTTGTTGATCATCCGTCGGGTAGCTATTTGGCACTTGACTTCATTTCATATATGCAGAATTACAAGACATCTTATATTTACAATTAATCAACCTATTCTGCATATCTAATTAAAGTCAACATGACTTATATGCTACTACAGAATCTATACAAAGGTGTTTGCAGAAATGTGCTACATGACTTATTATTACATAAGCTACTCACTCGATGGATGTCAAATCTTCATCTGTCGGGACTATACTGAGTCATCCGTCGGGACTATATTTGATCATCCGTCGAGTGCTACATTTTTCACTAAGTTAAATCTACTAAGGTGTTTTGTTAATGAAATCATCAATTTCACAACATATTCCCAACAATTACATGTTTATACATTTTTTATATATTTTATTTCAGGTTTCAATGTGGATTATACACTATAACAACATAATTAAGTAAAGATACTTTATAATATATTTTTGTCCCAATTTTCAATTTAATTCTCCACAAAAATATTACTTAAATATTTATATTTTAATCCTGGGCTGTAAGGGTTATCAAGTAGTTAAGCAGATAATATTAACTAGCATAATATCCCGTGTGAGGCACAAACTATTTTCTAGAAATATTTCGTAATGCAGAGGGTATGATTTTTAAATTAGAGTTTGCTCGAGTTTTGTTAGAAATAAAATGAATAATCATTTATAATTTATTTGAATTGTACGAAAAGTATAACTCGAAGTGGATTACACTCAATGATTTTTTAGACTATTGAGTGATGAATCTTATATAGTGTTCACAATTATATTTTTAATCTTTGATTATTCTGGTTATGATAGATATTTTGGGTATATATAATCTTTTGGGTATATGTAATCTCTGGGTTAAAGATATGTTGATACTAATTTTAATTTTTTTAACCCGATATTTATGGGTGTAAGGTAAATGAACTTGTTTTTTTTGGAATCGATAATGTCTCCGTCCAACTCTAGTAATCTCATTTTAAAGTGTTAGTACAAAATTGTTATATTCATGGCATAGGTATGTCAAATGAGATTTATGCATTTTAGAATATGTTAAAGTGTTTGTCGTGTTGATAAGGTCCGACATGCATTATTTTCTATTGTCGGGATTAATACAACGTTATCTAATCGTTGTTGACTTTTATTCGTTAATTATTTCTATCTTTTTCCTTATATATGATCAAATTGGTAAGAGGTCATATCGAAATCAATTGGATCCATAGCTTTTGCCGGCAATCATACATCTTGAAAGTCTGGGTGATCAACAGATTTCGTGACGACTTGTGTTATGTCAAGTCCAAAAAATAATAACGCATGTTTGGTCAAATTAGTAAATTTGATACATATTGATTGTTGAATTAAACCTAAAAATAAAATAAACACATTTTATTGGTATAAGACGTTACGAGCATTCCGTCTTATTGTCTTTATCGAACTCGTAACTTAAATTAACTTAACATACGTAGTGAATCGATTTACATAGCAAAATGACAAATATTTTTCGTAATATGGATCAAATTTCGAATTCAAATTAAGTTGAAGTATTTTATGTATTTTTTTAAAAGAAAAAGTCAGGTGAAATTATGATTTCGAATATATATATATAGAATGATCAGAAATGTATTGTATTTGAACTTATATTTAAATTCAGTTTGCTAAAATTAATTCCGCAAATAATTCAATAATTGACCTGAACAACATTTTTTATATAAATATTAATTACATGGGTAAGTTAGTTTCACCGAGAATAAAAAATCTCACTATTATATAGACTTTTTTCTATAGTGAAACATTAAAAAATAATCGATTTAGTATATTTTCGTAGTTTTAACGGATGTTGTGACATATCATGTCAAATTTAGAATATATTTAAATATTGGGTCAAGTCCCGAAAACAATAATGTCCAACGAGTAAGTTAGTAATTTTGATACATATCAAAATATTTTTGAGATGTATTTTCAAACTAAAAAAATGATTAATAAATAAGATGATAATCCATTTATGTGCTATGCCTTCCTTTATATCTAGAATTTAATTCTTTAAAATTAACTATACAAATATTCAAGCAACTATCTTTTTTTTTGCTAAATTCAAGTAACTGTATTTAAAGTTAAAAAAATATTTATTTAGCACAATTACATATTATGTGTATGATAAAAAGGACATGTGACAATATGGTGTAGTGGTATGAGGTTGTATAGATGAATTAAATATCTTGAGTTCGATTCCCACAAACCACATCTTTTATATAAATATTATTATCACCCTGTTCTTTTATTATATATAGAAGAGTGTTTTTACCAAAAAATGAGAGGTTAAATGCTAAGGCGTTAATATGAATATAAACAAGAACAAAGTAAATATGCAAGACACGTGAGATTGGTGACGCGGAAAACCTGAAAATGGGAAAAAACCGCGGGTGGGATTGTGTACCCAACCTAAAACGTAGTTCACTAATTGTATAATAGAAATTATAAAAGATTCATCTAATGTAAATGGACTATTATAAGCATCATGACTATTGCCTTTACATTTGTCTGTAGGTCTCGGTTTTGGATATTGTGTTCGTGTTCTTTGGTTTCTCGGTTTTCTGGTTTTTTTCCTTGATGAACTCGAGCTGTTCTCCCAGGTAGAAGCTTGTTGCTGTATTTTTTATGTTGTTCGAATTATCCCCCTATTCCTTCCTCTAGCTTAGTTTTATCTCCTTGGTTGTTCCTCATTTTTCTCCAACTCCCCCTGCTTTTCTCCATCTCAAATCGTGGTTGTTGATAATGTGGATATACATACCCGGTCTTTCTCCTATAAACTCGACAATCATTGGACTGAGTCTTGATCTCAGATGCTTGCTACTTCTGATGATGTCGTCCAGGACGTATGTTCAACCTTCCCGTCTTGACATGCCATCTCATCCATGTCGTGAACTCCTTCTATCATGTCTGAATTTCCATGTATAATAATAACCCCAGATTTTCTTAATTAAAAAATTTTAATTAATAAAATCTACACCAATGTAATCGATTAGTCAGGTAAGTACGTGTCGTTGTGATACATATTGGCGTGTGCAAGCTGGTGATTCAACTTCCCTTGATAAGTGTGTGAACAGCTTTATGATATACATGCATAGGTTGTTCACTTATCAAGAAACTCTTCCCAATGTTTATCTCAAACTTCTCATGTACCCTACATATACTCCTTCAATCTAGTTCTCCGTATCACTTTCTCCCAAAAGCTCTCCAATAACTTAGACTTAAAATCTTCCCTTTGAAACCCTACAATGGCAAAAAATAATACCAAAAGCTCTAGCTCTCGCAACCCTATCCCTATTGAAGCTCAAGCTGAGACTACCGATTGGACTGTCACAGGATTGCTCGACTCCAAAGACAACCTTCAAAGTTTCATGAAACCGGAAAAGTTCGAAGAGGCAAATATGTTGTTCCACTCCAATGTCGTCGCCATCATTCCTGATTCTTCAATCCGTGCTGACTTCTACAAAGCTGGATGGGTATGCTTCTACTATTACCCTTTTGATGTTGGTCTTACCTTCCCCTTTTCTAAGTTTGTGTCTGAGGTTTTAAAAACCCTCAATGTTTCTCCTGGTCAATTGATGCCTTTTGCATGGAGAACTTTTGCTTGTTTAGATGCTAGTGATGCAAAATATCAATTAGGAATCGATGTTGAGGTTATGAAACAATGTTATTGTTTGAAAAAGCTCAGCAACTGTAGTATTGGTTTTAGTAATAGAAATACAGACGACCCCTTGATATTGAACAACGACATCGTCAATGATCGTAACTGGAAAAAGACTACTTTTTTGTTGAAAAGAAATCCCTTGGTGGTGATGCTGTCTACCTTCTTGATCGTTGGAATAACTCAGGTTCTATTTAGTTATCCTCTTTTTTTATTCCTTTTGTCATTTTTTCATTGCATGTCACTTGTAGGTTTGTAGATCCGTTTTGATAATGAGTACATGACCTTGATGAACATTCCTTGTCGTGTTTGCGCCAATTATTTTCATAACAATATCATATTTAGTCACTGATCCATAATTTAGTCTCTTATAAATCACATTGATCTTGGTAGGACTCTTTGTAATCGTGTTTGTTGTTTTCATTGTTGTTTTAGACCTTGATTTTGAGCCCACTCAGTACCTTTCTTCAGCTAAGGTTTTTGTGGAAAAAATTTGAACCCTTGCTCCTAGTGAAAGAATTTTGCCTAATTGTCTTGGAAGGCCCATTCGTAATGCTGGAGCTGTCGATGTGAACAACTTTGTCCTTAAGATCAAAAAAATCCTAGCTAGACGTGATGAAGGCATCTCTGGTAAAGATGTTATCAAAACCGCCACGAGCCGTACGAGGAGTAAGCAACTGGTTACACCTGTCGGGAAGTCCTGTCAGTCCGTCCAGAGTTTGTCATCAGAATCAGGACACAGCCCCAAGAGCATCAAAGGCGCAGAAATGAGCACTGGTCGCCTTTATGCAAAAGGTATACGTCGATTCTTCTCTTTATTGACGTATTTTTCCTTTGCATTTTGTTCCTCATGTTTTCTTTTGACTTAGATTGAACCCTTCTTCATTATTATAGAATTTTAGCCCCCTGTTATTAAGCTCATGTTTGTTTTAAGTCGTGATTTGTTTAAGAGAGCCCGTGATGAGAAATCAACCGAAACTGAGTCCTCAAAATCCCCCCTCATTTTCAGTCCTGTCAATAGCACCCCTGCCATGAAGAAAGTGTGAATTGAACCTCCAGCCATTAAGACATGTGAATTTACCCCCTTGGCCATTCAGAGTTATGATGTCACAACCGATCCTTCAACGTTCTCTCACATGTTAGGAGACATGTCACTCCCTCAGTCCATGGAAGCTCTCTCTGCCAAGCCTGTTGACTCTATCATGAATGATGCGGTTGGTTATTCCTTCCATGTAAGCATCGTTATAAATTTCCTTATGTCGCTTTCTTGTTACTTTTCTTACTTAGATTTTTCATTTATGTAGACTCTTCAGAGCATCATGGTGGCCCGTGAGGTACACAATCATGATATGAAAAAACTCAAGGAACTGGAAGATGAACACATGAAATGTGCCTCCAAGATTCAATCTGCGAAAGAACTGGCTTTTAACAACCTCAAATCGATGAAAGATGTTCAGAACGAGTTGTATGATTTTGCTTCTAAAGTCCAGTCTCTGGAGAAGGATATGCGTGATGAAGCTGAGAATGTTGTTCACCAACAAATAATGAGGATGAGGGTAGACACAATGCTGGAATACCACAGTGGTGAGTGGAAATCCTGGGATGTGCTCGAGACTGTGAAGATATACAACCAAGAGTTCCCTGATTATGCTTTCCCCTTAGACGAGTTTGATAATCACAATGACGATGTGGAGGTGAATTCTCCAAAGGATAATAGCCTCGACGAGAAGTGATTTAATATTGATATTTTATTTCTGCTATGAACTTGTTTTGCTTTCCCATTTCGTACTTTGGTTTTTGTCTTGCTACAATGGATCCCTGTTTCGTCGTTAAGGCGGGGAATCATGGTTTTCTGTGACTTGATTGCTTTCTTTGGCTTTAGTTTCTATCGTTGAATATTTGTTACTATTTCCAACTTGTTGATCATGAATCAAATTCGTACTTTGTTGGTACTTCAAATTTCTGTATGTACTCCTCAAATGCATCATTTGATATATTTTGCTAAGTCAATTGTAGTTTTTGCCATCGCGAGTTGTCATATAGTTTGATAATGTTTTGCTGATGTCGGAGTGTTATTTATTTGTTGAAATTGTCTATACAACTCTTAGGAAAGAAAGTTGTTAGACTCATTCGTAAAATAAGATTTGTTTCTAGTTGTCATATGTGTTTTTCTAAGTGATTTTCTTTTTTGTTAAACGTAATCATAGTCGTCAATGTACCTTGTTTTACTTTGCCGTCAAAATATGTTATCTCATCGTCATTTATTTATTTCTTTATCATACGTTGGTGCATGCACTTGTAGGGTGGTTAAAAGGCCTTATTCCCTCTTAAAACTCACCAAGTAGTTATATAAATTTGTAGAACGTTATGAAGATATGTAAATATCATAGTTATCATAATATACGTCATAGTACTTTGTCGTCAACTACATTCGTCAAGTGTGTATAGCACTTTTGAAGTAGCAAAATTGTAGTTGGGTGATCAACCCTTTGTGAGTTTTACATACACTAACGTACGATAATATTGTAAAGACTTATAGAACAGAATTGCATAATTGAATTAAAAGAACAAGCATAATCTTATGTATAATTGCATTGTTCTCAATTTAAATCGATAACTTGAAAGCATAATCTTATCACGTAATAAAGTAGCTCATAACAAGTTGAACACGGAATCAATCTTCCATAAACAAATCGTCAAAAATAAATAATGACAAATAGAAAATAATGTCATGCCAAACATAAACAATTACCAACAACTAACTATGTCCTAATCGACTTATTAATCAGCAACTTCTAAGAATAGAAACTTTAAAAGATGAGATAGAAAACTTTTCATGTGATAAAGTTTTAGATGCAAAGCATTCCAGCTTCTCAGTACTTGTGTTCCCTCCATGGTCGACAATCGATAAGCCCCGCGTCCAAGACGACATCAATGAAGTAAGGGCCTTCCCAAGTGTATGCGAATTTCCCTGCCGTCACGTCCATAGTGTTTTGGAACGTTTTTCTCAGCACCATGTCACCAACACGGAAAGTTCTTATATGGACATGTTTATTGTAGGTATTATCCACCCTTTGTTGATAAGAAACTAATCGAATTTTTGCCATTTCTCGCAATTCATCCACAGTGTCTTTGTCATGTGACAACTCCTTGTTGTTCATGTCATTCGTCAAGAGTCCATATTTTGCTGTTGGTATTATGGCTTCTGTTGGTAACACGGCTTCAGTGCCATAGACTAGACTGTATGGTGTCTGTCCTGTTGATATTTTAGGAGTCATCCTGTCCGACCACAACACCCAAGGCAGTTCTTCATCCCACTTTCCTTTGCATAAAGTCAATCGTCTTTTAATATCGTTGATTATAATTTTGTTGTTAGACTCAGCTTGTCTGTTGGCTTGAGGGTATCTTGGTGTTGACTTAATGAGATTAATGTTCCAATATTTGTAAAATATTTCAGTCTTATTGCTTATGAACTGTGACCCATTGTCACAAACGATCTCGGATGGTACACCAAACTTGCAAAGAATGTTTCTCTTAATGAATGAAATTACCTCTTTTGATGTCACTTGCTTGAATGCCTCCGCTTCAATCCATTTTGAGAAATAATTTGTCATAGCCAGCATGAACACTTTCTGACCGGGTGCAGGTGGCATTTTTCCCACGATATCCATTCCCCACTTCATGAAAGGCCAAGATGGAACGGACACGTTAAGGTGCTCAGACGGTTGATGTATAACAAGTGTATGTCTTTGGCAGGCATCACATCTTTTTGCGTAGTCTAGGGCATCCTATCTTAGTGTCGACCAATAGTAATCCAAGTGTAGAATTTTTAAAGAAAGATTTCTTCCATTTATGTGGTTTCCACATTATCCTTCGTGTGCATCCCTTAGTACCATGTCTGCCTCATGTCTTTTCAGACATCTCTGGAGCAACCCCGTAGAGGATTTTTTGAATAATTCCCCATCTATGATCGTAAACCTTGAGGCCTTCATCCTGAGAATCCTTGCATCATTGTTGTTGCTTGGCAGTGTTCCAAACTGTAAATAATCCTTGTAGGTCTTAATCCAGTTGTCTGCCTCTTCACTGATACTGTCATCACATTGGTCAAGAGCCATTATTTATGATTCAAGAACCAGTCTTTCCATGGAAGGCTTCATGATGTGGACTACCATGATGTTGTTTAAGTCTAACCCCTTGGACACAACCCCCAAGCCGACTAATGCATCAACTTGTACGTTATTTTCTCTTGGAACCTGTTGTATGCTGAAGTTGTCGAAGTGATTTGTTAACCTTTTGGTGATGTCCAGGTATGCGAACATCTTGGGATCTTTGGCTTCATAAGACCCCGTGACGTGATTAACAATGAACAGCGAGTCACAGTTGACGTTAATAGTTTTGATCTTCATGTTTTTAACAATTATAAATCCCATAATTAGTGCCTCATATTCAGCTTCGTTGTTTTTAGCTTTAAAGTCGCGGCATATTGATTGAGCTATCATATCCGCCTGTGGCTATTTGAGGACAAGCCCCAATCCTATTCCATTTACGTTCGACGGCCCGTCTGTGTATAATATCCAAGGCTTTGTGTCTACTCTTGAAAGAGCTTGTTGAAATTCTTGCTCAGTAGTCGTCATTTAGCTTAGACTGATATCAGCCACAAAGTCAGCTAAGGCTTGTGCCTTTATCGCTGTCCTTGCGTCATACATGATGTCGTAAGTACTTAGATGTATTGCTCATTTTTCCATTCTTCCTGTATCATCAGGTTTACCCAAAAATATTTCTCAAAGGGAAGTTCATCATGACATGTATTTTGTGTGATTTAAAATAATGTCTTAACTTAATGGAAGTCATAGCTAATGCAAGTACTAACTTATCAAGAGATGAGTACCTTATTTTCACATCTACCAAGCTCTTGTTGACGTAGTATACAGGAGACTGGACACCTTCACTTTCTCTTACAAGGACGCCACTTACCGCATGATCCATTACGGATAAATAAATGTATAGGTACTCTCCTTGAATGGGCTTGGACATGAGTGGTGGTGTGGTTAGATAGCTTTTCAAATCATTCAAAGCGGCCTCGTGTTTATCTGACCATAAGAATCCTTTGTTCTTTCTCAACACGTCGTAAAAAAGTTTGCACATGTCCGATGAACGTGAAATGAACCTGTTCAGGGTTGCAACCCGTTCTGTTAGTTTTTGACGTCTTTGACGTTCGATGGGCTTTTTAATTCAAAAATCTCTTTGATTTATTCTGGACTTGCCCCAATTCCTCTCCTTGTCACCATATGTCCAAGGAACTTTCTTGATGACACTACAAAGTTACATTTGGACGGGTTCAACTTCATGTTGTATGTCTTCAGAATGTCGAACACTTCTTGAAGATCACGAACATGATTTTCTGCGTTAACAGACTTGAAAACCATGTCATCAATGTAAACTTCAATTGTCTTCCCTAATTGGTCCTTGAACATTTTGTTGACAAACCTTTGGAACGTAGCCCCAACATTTCTTAGTCCAAAAGACATAGCTAAGTAACAGTATATCCCCCTGTCCGTGATGAATGCAGTCTTTTCATAGTCATATAGTTCCATTTGAATGTGATTGAAACCACTCGACACATCCAAGAACGTTAGCAACTAATGACCAGCCGTCGAGTCTACCATGATGTCAATGTGAGGTAGGGGATAAGGGTCTTTAGGACAAGCCTTGTTTAAGTCCGTGTAGTCAACACAAACTCTCCATTTCCCATTCTTTTTCTGTACTATGACAACATTCGCTAACCATTCAGGATAATTGACTTCTCTAATCATCCCAGTCTTCATGAGCCTTTCCACCTCGTCGTTTATTATCTTGTTTATTTTAGCTGCAAACTTTCTTCGTTTTTGCTGAACAGGTGTGTAGCTGGGATCAACATTTAGCTTGTGCGTGATGACACCGCTGTATCTATTCCTGTTATGTCATCATGTTCCCATGCGAAAGCATCCAATCTCGTGGTTAGGAAATTCACCAAATTAACTTCAATTGTTGGGGAAAGATCTTCTCCTATTAACACCTTCTTATCTTCCGTATTTAAGTCGACTTCGGATAACCGTTCTTGTCCTGTAATCGTAGCTACAGGCGTCTCATTTCCATGGTGTTGAACGGTTGGCTTCAGACATGTCTTGTAGCACTCCCGTGCCATGTTTTGATCTCCTCGTATTTCTTGAGCTCCCCATGGTGTTGGGAATTTCAGCAGTTAGTGATATGTTGATGGTACCGCCTTCAAATTATGAATCCAAGGCCTTCCCATGATTATGTTGTAAGTCGAGTCGCTATTATACATAATTTTTCTAACAGATTGACCCCTTGCGTGTATGTTGGCAATGTGATTTCCTCCAGTGTGCGCTTTTTTTACCACTGAACCCCACTAGTGTCGTCGACTTTTTGATCATGTCGCTTTCTGCCAATCCCATTTGTGTTAGAGTGCTAAGCATCATGATGTTGGCGGCGCTCCCATTGTCCACTAATATCATTTTGATTAAGTAATTTCCCATAGGTAGTGAGATGACTAGTCCGTCTTGTTGTGGTTCATGTATGATCCTCTTGTCCGACTCGTCAAATATTAAAGATGA
This sequence comes from Apium graveolens, assembly GCF_009905375.1. Taxonomy (NCBI): domain Eukaryota; kingdom Viridiplantae; phylum Streptophyta; class Magnoliopsida; order Apiales; family Apiaceae; genus Apium; species Apium graveolens. The sequence continues at coordinate 307,358,865 of NC_133650.1, forward strand.
CAAATTGCCATTACCAACTCCCACTTGTGTAACTCGTATATCCATTTCTCTGGATGCTCTTTTAACTTGTGAATATGTTGATCCACATATCTCTGATCCATCTGTAATGAAGTTAATCACTTTGTGATGTGGTGGAGGTGGTGGTTGTCTTATTGGTGTCATGTTGTCCCTTTTAGCTGATACATCCTTATGACATATGTCGTTTTCTTTGACATCATGAACTCTGTGAGATATCCTTTCTTGGTTAGAAATTGTAGTTCTTTCCACAAAGCCACACAGTCATAGGCCTTATGTCCATAGTCTTCATGATAGTCGCACCATAGTTTGGAATCTGGGTTTGCATTAGGCTTGTTGCTCTTCAATGGCCATTTGACTATACCTCCCAACTTGGTGAACTCCTTCATCATGGCTGAAGGTGTTATCGTGAAGCCATAGATGTCATAAGTTGGTGGCAAGTTAGGGTCCTTCCTCCAGTCACTGCGTTCCTCCCTTTTCCACTCGTTAGATTCTTGTGTAGAGTTAACATGGACTTCATCCCTGAAAGGTCTTGTATACGGCTTGTATTCCCTAGGTCTTGGTGTCGTATTTTTTCTTGATGGTTTGTAATACTTCTTGTCATCTTCCATTCTGTCTTCTTCCAGTCTCACTTGTGTCATAGCTTTGGCTTGCACGTCATCCATCATTCTGCAAGGGTATTTTGTCAGCTCTTCATACAACGGAGATTCCCGTTCTAAACCCCTTCTGAATGCTTCAATAGCCGTAGGGACATCACAGTTTGTGATAGTCACTTTTTATCTGTTGAATCGTGACAAATAATCACGCAATGGCTCCCTATTCCGTTGGACAATTTTGTACAAGTCGCTGGTGGTTTTTACAAATACTCGGCTACTAGTAAATTGCATGTTGAACGCATCTACCAAATCACAAACATTTTAATGCTTTCATGTGGGAGGTTCACAAACCATTGCAAAGCTGGTCCTGACAATGTAGAACCAAAGCCTTTGCACGTACAAGCTTCCTTCAAATCGCGTGCAATTGGTACCGTGAACATTCGTTGCTTATACTGTGAAATGTGTTCCAAGTGATCACTAGTTCCATCATATGGTCTCATCAGTGGCACCGTGAAACGTTTTGATATATCTACCAAAGCAATGGTCATGGAAAGGCAAATCAGCATAGCTCTTTGGGGTTGCCTTCTCTAACGGTTTTGGAACGTCATGAATTCTTTCAATTAAATCTCTTACTTCTTGTAGTTCTCTTTTGAATTCGTCTGCAATTTGATTCCAGGATCTTGTACTTCTATGACGTGACCTTCTTCTGTCAGTATCTTCTTGTCGATCATCGTATCGTTGCTCATCACGTTTCTTTTCCATGTCGTCACCGTTTTTTGGCACATCCTCCATGTCTTCTATATCAATAATATCATCTGCCCTATTTGTTGGTCCTTCATGTTGGTCGTATTCCTCTGTGTCATCCAAGTCCAAACGCCTGATTACGTTTGGGATTATCTTCTTCGTCGCAGTCTTAGTTCTTGATTTGGCTGTAGTCAGCTCTTTCTTCAATGTTTCATTTTCAGAACGTATCTTCTCCATTTCGTCCTGCAGTCGTTTCAATGTCGCTGCCATTTCCTTATTATTTCATCCTCAGATTCTTGATTCGTAATTTGCTCCTCCAAGTTGTCACCCGCCATCGTAGTGTAACAATCAAATCCTTAGCAAGTTCCCCACAGACGGCGCCAATTGTTTTTACCAAAAAATGAGAGGTTAAATGCTAAGGCTAAGATTGTGAATATGAGTGTAAACAAGAACAAAGTAAATATGCAAGACAGTGAGATTGGTGACGCGGAAAACCCGAAAATGGGAAAAAATCGCGGGTGGGATTGTGTATCCAACCTAAAACGTAGTTCACTAATTGTATAATAGAAATTACAAAAGATTCATCTAATGTAAATGGACTATTACAAGCATCATTACTATTTCCTTTACATTTGTTTGTAGGTCTCGGTTTTGGCTATTGTGTTCGTGTTCTTTGGTTTCTTGGTTTTCTGGTTTTTTTGCTTGATAAACTCGAGCTGTTCTCCCAGGTAGAAGCTTGTTGCTGTGTTTTTTATGTTGTTCGAATTATCCCCCGATTCCTTCCTCTAGCTTAGTTTTATCTCCTTGGTTGTTCCTCATTTTTCTCCAACTCCCCCTTGCTTTTCTCCATTTCAAATCGTGGCTGTTTATAATGTGGATATACATAAATGGTCTTTCTCCCATAAACTCGGCAATCATTGGACTGAGTCTTGATCTCAGACGCTTGCTACTTCTGATGATGTCGTCCTGTTCAACCTTCCCGTCTTGACATGCTGTCTCGTCCATATTCTCCTTCTGTCATGTCTGAATTTTCATGTATAATAAAGAGATAATGTTTCCTAGTAATAGAACATGCATGTTTTTCCACTATTTTTGATTTACTACGGTACAAAATATGCGCAAATGACAAACTAGGTACACTGTAGTTATTTATATTTTAATTGACTATCTTCACTTGTAGATCCCAAAACGATAATTAAGATTATTGAGTGAAAGAGCAGGGTTAGGTGGGGCTCGGGGCTTGCAATAATATAATATCAAGAGACGATGAGATAACATATTAAATCCCTTAGCTAATCTATCAATCAATTACCTGTATTAATCAATGTCTGTTCTTTTTTCATTTGATAAGATATTTTTCAATATCTAAATGATTTTTTTTACTCTTTCTCAGTATATAAAGGATGATGGTGGGGTTTAAATTTCATTATGATATATAAAAGATATTGTTCTTTTGATATATATATTTTATTTACAAGAATCTGAATTTGAAATCATAATATATATTGCGAAAAGTAAAAAACAAAAACAATACACCTACGATTAAATTGACATATGCATGTATATGCAGTGCACATCATTTCTTTTGGTTATTATTGATTTAAAAAATTATTGAAATCAAATAGAGACCTATGTTGCAGTCTTTTAAATTGCTACTGTAAATGATTGCTTCGCCTTAGAAACATTTTCTCCACAAAATCTTGTCACACAACAATATTTCAAATTATAACTAAAATGAATCCCAAATAATAAGTGAAATCATTGACCATATTATAATAAATAAGATATATTTTTTATGCATGAATACTAATGATATTAGTTAAAATAATATATCATCACCTATATAGGAATTGAAATTTTTTATTTAATTTGGGATGTCAAAATTAATGTTTTTACAAAACAACATTATATATTCTAATGTTGGTTTTGCATTTTTTTAATACATGTATATAAGTAGTTGCTAGACTTGCTCAGCAAAAAAAAAGTAGTTGCTAGATTTTTTGAAAGTAATGTGAATGATATTTGCTGGCCATAAGAATAAGATTTATTGCATGTTTGTGTCTAAATCTTTTAGTGTTATTGTTGTAGTTTTCACCTTGTCAATTATCAGCCATCTTATATAGAAATTTTATCAAAATTCTTCTCTTTTATCTATAATAAATAAGAATTTTGTTCCGTGTAATTCGAACTCAAATTAGGTAAATTCAAAATTTCACTGCAAATAATATAATATATCATATACAGTAACATGATTGTAATTAACTGGAAAATTTTGAACTTGAAAATATAATTAGCTTTGATAAATTTGTGGTTTAATCATCTATCAAAAATAATATAATTAACTAAATATAATTAAAATAATAGAAGTATATATATAACTAGAATTTACAGCACAAAGTCAAAAAAGGGAGACAATTTAAAAATCTAAAGATAATTGTTATTAAATAAAGCAAGTAGATCATTTAAAGTAAGCGACTTAAATATATTAATTATAAGTGATGTGTATATGGCATTTAAGTCTTGTATAATTCTAAAAAATAATGAGTATTAAATATAAAATTAAGACTATTTTTGTAGATGCAGGAGCTAATAATTATATTATTACAAAAATGTCATTCAAATTATATATATATATATATATATATATAATTCTATTAACTTCACATTATTTTATTAAAACTATAGTAACCTTTTTAAATCATCGTAAAAAGAAGGTTATCAAGAAAAATTAGAAGGGATCTACTATATATCCCTAAGAATGAGAAGAAAAAATTGGGATAATACGTAAAATTCTGAAAAGCATGCCCTGATCAAAGATAACCAATGCTAGTTGGAACAAGTTAGTGTAGAATTATAGGGGTTTCAGCTCTTTCTTTATTCTTCTTTTATTCTCCTTTTCCATTAATCGTTGTATTCTAACAATGTACTCAGTAACTTTTTACGAGCCGCAACTTCTCAGGTGTAACGTAACTAACGTTTCGGGGGAAAGCAGAGAGTTATAAAGGCCGAAACAAGAAAAGATTGCAGCAAACAAGAAAAATCATAGTGAAGGCAATGGTTTTATTCGTATGTAGCAGCCAAATTGGGGTCACAGGAATAATATGGAGGGGCACTTTGGAGTCCGGAGAAGCCGTGTAATGTCTATGTTCACACTTTATCATAAAAAAATTTAAAATTTATATTATTCATAAAAGCATCTCCAGTATTGTTGGTTATAATTGATTGACATCGACGTATAAGATAATATGTAAAATTTGTTAATCTTGTAAAACATTGTACTTTGATGGTATTGATATAGTAATAAGCTATATTTTAAAAATAATATGTTATTAAAATTTATGTTGTTATAAATAGAATATATTACTTCAATATGATAATAAATGATTAGAATTTTTTTTACATATTTCTTGCAATGGGTTATATTTATAGATATGGGGAATGTAAGATGGATTTATTTTTTACATAATCACTATATTTTTTATTTATAGTATTTATTAATGATTTTTAGCTAAGAATTTTTATATTGTTGGAGATTCTCTAATACACCCTCCGTCCCATTAAATGCAAATATTCCTATTACATTTTATAGTATAGTCTTGTACAAAAAATATAAACTGCATTTAATAAGGATAAAATTGAAATTTAATTGTAAAAAATGTAGAAAAACAAGAAAACTCACTTATTTTGAAATAACAATTCAATTATCAAAAAACACTTGTAATGGACAAACGGAATAAATACTATGGACAGCTCAGATATGTTATGAAACTCACAAATAACATCAGGCCATAAATCATCAAAATATTTTTTGGATCGTTTTTAAGATATGTAACATTATACATATATGCAGTTAAAATAAGATTTCAGCTATTTTTGAACATCAAGATTGTTACTATATGTTTTGAATATGTAAATATCTTCAAAATCAATAAAAAATTACTCATCTGCATATTTTTGTTCTTATTTTACATTTATTATAATTTTTCTTACTTGCGTTATAATAAAAATAACAATAAATATAAGTAGGGAAATACTATAGAGAAATGTTAAAATCTCAAAATTCGTAACCGAAATCGTTTTTGAAAGATAATTTATCAGTATACTATCAGATATTCACTCATAAATGAAATGGACCCCTACTATGTTGATATAAATCTAACAAATTAAAAATTGATATATATTATTTTGAAAAAAAAATAGAATTTTTTTGAATACTGCTCAATGTTATATTAATATAAACATTTAAACCGAGAAGAGCGCAAGGGACAAATGTAGGTTTCAATTCTAGGCAGAATCCGAAAATTAGTAAAAAAAAATCCCACTCCGACTTTTGATTAGAAATCAGTAAAAAAAATACATTTTTGGTTGCGGCTACTAGTGCCCGGTAGTAATCTCTTCGTTTAAAATTTTAAGATGTTAGAGGAAGTTTTTAACATAATTTTAAATTTTTTAATATTTTCCTTAATTCGTATTATATGTTCCCATATAATTAAAAATAACAAATATAAAAGCATTTTCAATACACTTTTTATTCAACTCTTAACTCTAAGAGGAGTGAGAATTAAAATTTTGCTCCAATAAATTATTTAAATCCACTCTTAACTTTAATAGTTTAACCTCTCTACCCTATTTTAAGAACCAAAATTTCACTTTTAACTATCATTGTATTATATATTCTTAAAAAAACTATCATTCTATTTTCACTTACTTTTGTTTTTTGAATTCAAAATGTTTTTATTAATTAAAAATAGATTAAGAAGTTAATTTAAAGAGAATTATTGGACATGATAGACATATAAAATTACCAAGAGCCAATAATTTATACTACCTCCGTCCCTCTCATTTCTTTAAAGTTTTTTTCGCATGCTTGATATGCATTTTAAGGCAACTATAAAGTATATTTTTGTAATTTATTTTTAAAATTTTTTTTTTTTGTATAAAAGTTTGAACATTATGTTATTATTTAGAAAAAAAAAATTTAAAAAAAAATTATACATCTACATTTGATAAGAGCATTAAAGTGTGTGCCGAGTCCTCGTCTCTCAATCTAAAAAATTGAGAGGGGCGGAGATAGTATTATTTATAAAGAGTTAGCTAAGAGTGTGCTGCGGTGCTCTAACTAATACCAATATTCTTACTAATAACAAAAATTTAAAATAAATAAATAAATGAGGTTGAGAATATTTGAATCCGAGTCCCTTCCTAAATTGAGTTATCACATTCTAAAATTTAAATTAAATAAATTGGGACGAGAGAATTTGAACCCGAGTCGCTCTATAAACAGAGTTTTATATTATTTACTCTATAATTTGAAGGTGTCGGAGTAAAGTCCGAATAAAATCTTATACTCTTTTAAAACTTTCTCTCAGTCGTATGATATTTTTAATTTCGAATGACAACAACAAATATATTCAACAGTACTATTCGAACCCGAGCACTTCCCTAAATTGAATTTTAATACCATGTTAAGTAATCAATCATATCAAAATTTTAAAATAAAAAAATAAGATCTGATCGAACAAAATTTTATACTACTTAACATCCCATAAATAACGCGTGAGTATGTCAAATCATAAATTTTGCTACTTCATATATTAAACCGAGATTTCAAATTTTCGAAAGTGATTATTTCTTCTACACGAGTCCCGAATATCGATCATACGTCTTCACATTCATAAATCCCAAACTTTACTGTTAGTCTAAAGTGCGCTTTTTATCTCTGTCATGAAATTTAATCCGCGAATGTCAAATTAAATTCTGCATCAACTTGAGATGCCCCTATGTAAACATCAGATTTTATAAATTTATTATGCTTTTCTTTGTCAGAATTTAATTTAATTATGCTTTTAAAATGTCAATTGTATATAAATAAATAAGAGTGGCCAATAAATCAAACGGGAGTAACTCATCGAAGTGTTGGCCGCATAGCATCGATTAAGATGTACAAGGAGGCCAATTTAAAACAGCCCCAAAATTATGAAAATTACATATACTTTCCTCTCCCTCCAAATTGTTATCGTTTTTAAGGATGTGTTCGGCGCATATTTTAAGATGAATAGAACGTATAGTTTTATATTTTTTAAAATTTTTTTTTTGAATAAAAGTTTAAACATTCTATTTTTATTAGAAAAAAAATTATTTAAAAAAAAATTAGAACTATACTTTATATTCATCTCAAAATACGCAGAATACGCTATTTTAGAAACAATAATAATTGACCGGAGACTGAGGGAGTACATTTTAGTACATCATACCTTCGAGACACTTAATATATCCTGCAATCAATTTTTAATGTGTAGTTTATAATTTATTTTTAATAAATTTTAAACGATTACCTTTTGTGTGTTTTTTCACTTCTATGGGATCTCAAAATTTTTATTCAGTTCAAGTTCTTCAAATTAATTGAGACGGGTCTGACATATTTCACCTTAGAGGTGACATAAAAAAGTGTGTGGAATATTCATCTTAAATTGCCCTCGTAAGTTTGAAATTTTTACAATTTCGGCTCAAATTCTCGCTCATTCAAAAATTTGTTAAAATAAATAGATAAGTCCAATTAAAAAAATTAAACGCGAAAGTGACTACCACACCCCACAACAGCACTGCCATATTAAAAAAAACAGTACTAATGAAGTTTACCTTACAATGATCTAATTACTGTTGGAACATTCCAATTATATGCTACTTTCATACGATTGGAGAAACTTAAAGGCTTGAAAAATATCAATAATATTACCCCATTATACATATACAGTCCAAAAGCATCTCAGAGTGCATGCACATTCCAAAGACACCGGGGACAATATCAGTACTAGTTTGTTCATGTCCCCAGAGTTGTGCAGCATATTCTTTCCTAATTAACTCGCCCTTTTAGGAGTGTATGTATGTATACTTTGGCTTAAAATAAAAAAAAAATCGCACTTTACTCTTGGATCAAGTTGATGTTATTCTCCTAACAGCGATTTATGAAAGGTAAATATTATCGTGACCGTTCGGGAAATCTTAAAATAAGTAATTTATGACTTAAACTGAATAAATGATTTATAAGTGATAAGTTTATGAATACTTATAAGTTATATAAGTGTTTGAATAATTTTATTTATAATTCAGAATTATATTTAATTAGATGAACTAAAATAAATAATTTTTAAATATGATTATCTTAATTCTTATCTTTTAAGTTTAATTAACATTTAAAAAGTATTTTTTAAAACTAAAATTAATAAAAAAATAAAAAATAAGTTGAAAAAAAGTACGTCGTTACTAACATTCAACTTATCAGCTTATAAGTTGAGTTGTTACGGTACTTAAAAGTCATTAAACTGACTTATTAGATTTGCGAAACAGGCTAATCATATTAGTATATAAATTAAAATTTTAGTTTTAATTTATTGGACTCATGAACCTAACTATCCCACATTTATTGCACCCTCTGTTTTGTTCGTTTGGTAACACTTCTTTTTTTTCCTGAACATCCAGTTATTTCTTAACATTTATTAAAATAGTAGTTTCTCTGTTCCTTTCAAATCTATATATAGTTTTCTTTTTGGGACATTCCTCTCAGTTATATACGTTCCAAAAATAGTAAAAAATTTTAATATAAAAAATAACTACATTTATCTATGACCACTATTTTCTTACCATACAATAATTTTATACATCAAAATATTAATTGGTTCGTATCACTTTATCCACTTTTTTCACTAAATTATATTTTTTCTTAACATTCGTGAAACATCTTCTACGTATATAAATTAATAAAACAGACGAAGTACATACATTTTTATTTTATTAATTTTATAATTCTACCCACTTAACCCATTTTCTTCTAATTACCTGTCTGCGGCTGACAAGTCTTTCCATTGATAGGACATGTTAGATGAGCGAAAAATTCAATTTGTTAAGACGAAGAGTCTGTCGAAAGTGTGGTGAAACGGGGAATATAAGAAAATAACCGCGTCAAATGTCAATAACTACTTGGCTAAAGGGATGAAAATAATAGTGTCAACTCCATCCAACATAAAAAGTGTAAAGAGTAAACAATACTCCTCAAGATTCCCTCAAACTCAACAACTATGTGACCTGTTGAACCAACCTAACTTATTGATATGATGCTTGTGAAAGTGAATGTTTTATTAGGTTTTCACTATTTAAACTACGTCACTACACAGTCCATAACAGGAAAAACACACCTAGTTTCTTTCTTTCTTTTGCCTAAGGGCTGGTTTGTCAAACACTTATGTTTCTTTCTTTCTTTTGCTTTCTTAATTTTGCCTAAGGATTGGTTTGTCAAACACTTACAGGTAATCTTATAACTTATACTCCCTCCGTCCCGTTTATTTCTATACGTTTACTATTTGTACGTATTTCGAGGCCTCTATAAAATATAGTTCCGTAATGTTTTTTTCAAATTTTTTTTTTGAATAAAAGTTTAAACATGAAACTTTTTTTCAGAATTTTTTTTTAAAAAAAAATATTGTGGAATTATGTTTTAAATGAGCATTGAAAAGCATGCCAAAAAGTAACGTATAGAATTCAATGGGACAGAGGGAGTAAGTCGGTAATAATTTAGCTTATGACTTATAAGCCCGCAATAACTTATCGACGAGTGTTTGTTGACTCAACTTATACATTAAATTTATAATTTATAAGCCGATAAGTTGAATGTTGGTAACGAAGTCCTTTTTTCCAACTTATTTTGATTTTTCGTTTTTTTATTAGCTTTAGTTTTAAAATATATATCATTAAATGTAAATATCACTTAAAATTCAAGAATTAAGATAATTATATTTAGAATATTTTATTTTAATTTATTTAAGTAAAATAAATTCTGACTTATAAGTAAAATTATCCAAACGCTTTTATAACTTATAAATTTTCATTTACTTATAACTTATAAGTTACTTATTAATTTTAAGCCATAAATTACTTATTTTAAAATTTTTCGAACGGGCACTAAGTTTATTTCTTTTATGAATTTTACCAGGACGCCTCCATCCCCTACTAAACGCGTGATTTTATAAGTTTATTTCATTTTTATTGATTCATATTTATCGATAATAGTGGACATCATGTATACATAAAAACTCCTTCAATTAAAATAACCTAAATTTATAAAATTTCACGATTAATATATACAAATATATAACCCATGCGATGCATGGTTGTTTTTATCATATATATTGTAAATTTTAATTTTGATTATACCTCCTAAAAAATACTAATTATTTTTATGATTTTAATATGTTCCCGGCAGGATTCGAAACTTATACCTCGTAAACAATACTAATTTTTAAGAATAAATCTAACGGTCAACAACCGACAACCAAATTTTCAATATTTCGTTTTTAATATAACAGGATAGATAAGAATATAATATAAGTGTCCTATTTTAAATATAATAGAATTGATAGGCGATTAATTTTAGGTGTCTTATTTTAAATATAATATTAAGTGTTATAATATAAGCGTCCAATTTTAAATATAATAGAATTGATAGGCGAGTAATTTTAGGTATCTTGTTTTAAATATAATATTTTTTGTCCTATTTTAAATATAATCGAACGACCAACAACCAACAACCAATTTTAATATTTCGTCTTTAATATAATAGTATAGATTTGTGACAAATCAGAAAACCTGTTTTTTTTTGTTTTTTTGAAAAATACCCAAGTCTAAAAACATTTTTGCAAAAATACTGTCATTTTTTAAAAAAATTGCAAAAATACATTTTAATTTACGAAAATGCTATTTTTCAAAAAAAAAATGCAAAAATACGATTTTTTGGCAACTGCATGCAACTTTTGACGAGTTTCTGCAACTGCATGCAATCTCAAATCAATCAAAAAAACTTTATTCAACTAGTTGCATATCTAGTTGATTTTGGTTGGTTTATGTTTATTCTGTATTTTTATAAAAAAAATTAGAAGATAGTAAAATCACAAAAAAATAGAAAAATTAGTACTTTTGATAAAAAAAAAAAATCTTTTTTTAATTTACGTAACTGAAAATATCGAAGACATAAATATGGTGAAGGGTACTATAGTAATTGATTCACATGCATGATGCAAGTTGGCACAGAATAACAAAACTTTATAGTTGCCAACAACTTGCTTCTGATTTTCTATTTACTGCTTCTGTACTGCACTGTACTGCACTCTGCAGTCTTTATGCCCCACCAACATTCACAGCCAAACCACATGTTTAGTCGTATAGATTCAGATTCCTGGTCCATTCACATATTATAATTTATAAGTAATATGATTTCACATTTTGGTTTTTTTAAAAGATATTCTTAGATAGTGATACCAAATTTTTTATCTGTTTGGCAATTAGCGGCAATGAATTTAGTACTAATTAAACGAGTAAACAACTATTTTTACTATCGAATTGAACTCAAATATTTTGTATGCATATTATTTAGCTCCAAATCGCTATTTCAATCTGCTAACTATTATATAAGCATTAATATTAAAAAAAAAATCGTCAAAACTGTAATTTGATTTAATAATATAATTTCTTCCCAAACCGAAAACTTTCGAACATGATCATTAATTATCTAAAAATTCGATAACAAGGTTAGGTATTTCGAATTTTGGTGGAATATATTTTTTATAGCAAAAATATTATGCATTTTTGTAAAAGGACGGGACACGGATATGACAAACCCCAAATTTACAAATACAATATCACATTTTTAAAAAACAAATAGTTGAGCTCAACGGTCAATGCGGTGAAAACCCAGCCTCATAAAGTGGATTTGCATTTTCAATTTGTTTTTTTCCTGAATAATTTTGAGTGAGGGTTAGGTTTCACCAGTAGTCCTGTACAAGTGTGATAATTGATAAGATTCAATTATTTTTGTCCTGGTTACTTTTTTTCACAGGTCAATATGATTGTTTCTAGTATGTTTCCAATGAGAGAAAAGTACTAGCTAGTCATTCGGGACTCTTTTATGATGTTATTTGTCGGACTCAGTTTGTAAATACAGCCCCTCTATCTAATAAGGTCTTATTAGGGTATAATAGGAAGTTAAGTTCACTAAATGTTGAGGTCACGAATGTAATTTCAGATATTAGTTTGTTACAGAGTTAGTTATTCGAGTCAGTTATTTCGGTTGTATAAATGTGCTTGATAGAAAATTATTGAGTTTCAGAATGTGATGTAACAATGATATGTAACAAAATTTCAGCTTAGTTCTATATTCATCAATGACTTTCATTTCTTTATGGTATCAAAGCTGTTTTTGATAGAATAAATAGATCGAGCGAGTAATCGGTGCATATCGTCAAACAGATTGAGTGCATAAACATTCTTTGAAGAATACAATTGAATTACTGTAGAAACGAAGCTTAATTGAAACTTTACAGCGTATCAATGGCGTCGAGTAGCAGATTTACGTTCACGGATTTGTAAAATCCGTTGTTCTTGCATCTAAGTGATGGACCAATGTCAATTAATGTGATGAAATTGTAAGGAGCTGATGATTATCGCACCTGGAAGCGATCAATGGAGATTCAGCCGTTTTCAAAGCTAAAACTAAGGTCTGTCACATGAGATGAGAAACGAAGCACAACATATGCAACAGATGCAATACAGTGGGATACGTGCAACAATATGGTAATTTCTTGGTTGCATAACCATATCTCTGATTCGATTAAGAAATTCAATATTGTTCATTAATGCTGCAAGTGAAGTGGGGAAATCATTAGAAAGTAGATTTCAAGTTAATGGATCTCGTAAGTATAAATTGAATAAGGAATGACACTGGTGGAATATTATACTGCTCTAACTTCTATTTGGGAAGAGTTGGATAATATGAATTCATTGCCTACAATTACTGTGATTACTGCTGAAATTGAAGCATTACTTAAGGCATTAGATGTGCATAAGCAAGAAGCTAGGTTGTTTCAATTCTTGAACGAATTAGATGATGTTTATGCACACCAGAGAAGTCAAATCTTGATGATGCATGTGTTACCTAGTGTAAAATTGTCGTGTTCTTTAGTTCAGCAAGAAGAATCTCAAAGACACACATTGAAATTGCAAGATGCTGGTCATGAAATTGCTGCAATGTATAGTAAGGCCAAAGATGTTCTGAATGTGGTGGAAAAGGTCATACTAAGGCAAATTGTTGGACTATTATTGGGTATCCAAATTGGCATAACAAGAATAAGAAATTTGTTCCTAATAAGAGTGCAAGTAGTGGTGCTGGTAAATGGCAGGGCAACTTAGGGAACAGAAATTCTGGAAATAAGAGGATGGTGAATAATGTTGTGGTTCGGGAGGATGAAACGAAGGATAGTAATGTCATGATATTAGCTAAGCAGTTTGAATAACTACTTAAACTCTTTCCAATACCCAAGGAAGAAGACACTGAGCATGATAGTCCTTTTTCTAGCATGGTTGTTTGTAATGCGGTTGCTACAGAATCAGAAAAGGAGTGGATAATTGACTCTGGAGCCACTGATCACATGATTACAACTCTAAGTTTGCGGAGTAATGTCAAAAAGTTGGCACTCATCCAACTGTTAAGCTACCTACATGAGCCACATTGGCAGTGTCTCATATGGGAGATGTTTATATGAGCAATGGTATGAAGCTTTGTGGAGTATTGTATGTGCCAAATTTTAATCACAATTTGGTATTAATACGCAAACTGGCCCAAGACAATAACTTCCAACTAATGTTATATCCTAAAAAATGCCTGATATTGCATACTACAACAAAAGATGTGAAAGAAATTGGTATTCTAAAGGGTGGATTGTATTACCTGACTTGTGAAGATGATAAGGAGTACAACAGTTGTGTCACAGTAAAGTATCCTGATAACTATACATTCTGGCACAATGGGCTGGGGAATGCTCCCATCTCAAAGATTTTGTCCATACTTGAGGTTAAAAATAGATAGGTTCAGTGCCTTTTCATGTGTGTATAACATGTCCAATGGAAAGATTTACCAAATTTCCTTTTAATCTTAGTTCATCTCATGTTGGTTCTGTGTTTGAGCTAGTTCATGCAGACATCTGGGGTCCATATAGAATAAATATCATGGGCAAATACAAGTATTTCTTGACTATAGTAGATGATTGTGTTAGTGTAGGTGCCCTAGAGGCAATATATTATTCTTTTAAATCTTTATGTCAGTTGATCATTCAATAAATGTATTTATTATGACCTTAATTACTGCGTTTTATGCTTTCAGAACCCAACAATGGCATCAGAGCTACGTGTATAAGGGGCTGATTTGGTTACGTATTTACTGTATTTTTACAAGTATGCATGTGTGATGAGTCTGCCATGATAACAGTTATGTTATATGAGTCTGCCATGATAACAGTTATGTTATATGAGTCTGCCATGATAACAGTTATGTTATATGATTGATATGATAAATCTGTTAATGATCTATATGATGATACTAGTATGTTTAAGATCTGTCATAACTCATATGTATGCGATCTCTTATAATATGTATATTGATACATGTTTTTGGTAACTGGGATATGGGTCGTGTGTATACTGATACATGCTTCTGGAACAGTATTCTGATACATGTTTTGCTAGTATTCTGATACTTGATTTTGCAAAAATTTCCGCCATCGGGGGGCTCGCGTGTTTAGGGTTTCGTTTTAATTTATGCTTATGACATATGCTTTACTTATTTATTATTCTTGATTGGATCATGATAAGTGATATATAGTATGTCATCTTTATATGATCTATCATGTTCCTTAATGGTTACTTGAGCATGGTGCATAGTTATGGCCTTAAGACCTTAGTTGTAATGGTTTATTCTTTTGGTTTGTAATAAATACGACTTGCATGTCGTTTTGTATTTGTAGTTGTTTTATCTCGAATGTAACTCGAGTTCTTTTATAAGTTCATTAGTATAATTCTTAATGTAACATCCAAGAAGGACAAGGGAACACAGAGGCATCTTATGGAGGCCAAGGAGACAATGGAAGCAATAGAGAAGACATATGCCATAGTTATTTTTACACCATAGATAGACCTTGATCTTTTCATTAGCCTGAAAAGATCACATAGGATTGAGCCATAACTATTGCACGTTTACTTTACGCACTTTTCATATGATGTATAAATAGCATGTGTAGAGTAGAAAATGCATTTTTTAATTAGATTAATGATGCATGTATGTATTAGATACATCACCCATGCCATGCCTTTAAACAAGATAAAATCTGTAACGACTCAAGATTTAAAATCAACAAACGATCATGAGATTCTTGTGTTTATGAAACACGGAATAAAATACAAATTTTCTTTATTTCTGACATGGGGCGATTTTGTCAACAATGGGTTCATAGAACTTGTAAGGCTGTGGGTTTTAAGCGAGACCGATGTGACTCCTCCACTACCTGGAAATCAAACCATTGACGAGTATTGATTTGAAGTATTTTATTCAAGGAAAAATTGGGAATCTCTTTATGATGGGATCATGATCGTTCTAAATTAAAAATCCCTATGTAAAAATATTAAGTTTTAATCAGATGCTTTCCAATGAATGAACACTCATTGAATCCTAGATCGATAAGGGGAAGGGCTGTCAGTGGCAAGGGACTCCTATCAATCGTGGTGAAATGCGAAGAATATAAACGGTTATATTCGGACGTTGTATCATTGGGTCTAACTTAACCGAGTCATCATAATAAGGTGAATATAAACGGTTATATTCAACTATTATGAACTTAGAAGCATAGAGTTTGGTTAAAAATCTATTAGATAGATAAGATCAATTGTTGTTCACCAAATTATCCAAAAATTATATATGATATAACTGACAACTGTTGTCTACCTAAATAATCATGTTTTAAGGATACCAGTGGTTGACTTAGGACATGACGAAATATGGATCTTGGCTCACTAGAAAGATTTATGGGATATACTTTCCGAATTAATAGTTAGGGCTATTAATTTGATAAAAACAATAGTGGGAGATAAATTATGAATATATCATAATCATATGAACATAAAATTTTAACTCAGACAATCTAATGTTTATTTTACGCTTTTATTATTGTAGATACTGAGTAATGGCAAACAACACAAACACACTATCTGTACGTTCAGTCCTTGAGAAGGACAAGCTGACAGGAGGAAACAACTTCCTAGAATGGCAGAGGAATTTGAGGATTGTCTTCAGGCAGGAGCGCAAGATTCATGTCATTGATATTCCTCCTCCAGGCCCCCTTCCTGAGGGTGCTACTGCTGATGAACGAGCAGCACGCACAAGGGATGAGAATGATGCAAATAATGTTGCATGTCTTATGTTGGCAACTATGAATGCTGAGCTTCAAAGACAGCATGTGCATATGGATGCATATACTATCAATGAGCACTTGCAAAGCATGTTTGCAAGCCAAACTCGTCAAGAAAGGTTCAACACGAGTAAGTCACTTTTTAATTGCAAACAAGGGGCAAGTGAACCAGTTGGCCCACATGTTCTGAAGATGATTGGTTACATTGAGTACCTTAAAATTTTGGGTTTCCCGATTGGTCCGGAAACTAGTATTGACCTAATCATGAATTTTTTGAACAACAAATTCACTCAGTTTGTTGTGAACTACAATATGAATGAATTTGACAAAACATCTACTGAATTGTTGCATATGTTGAGAACATATGAGACCAACATGAAGACAGCTGAACCTGCTCCCATACTGATGGTGGGAAATAAAGGTAAGGCCAAAGGGAAGGGCAAGTGGAAGGGTAAGAAGAAGATTGGATCTGATTCTACACCCAAGCCAAAATCAGGTCCCAAACAGGCTTTAAAGACTAAAGGTGGTGTGGCCAAGGGTGAATGTCACTACTGTAAGAAAGCTGGTCACTGGAAGAGAAACTGTCCAATTTACTTGGAGGATCTGAAGAAAATGAAAACAGTTCAGATTTCTGGATCAGGTATTTATGTTATAGAAGTCAATTTGTCTATTTCTACATCTTGGATATTTGATACTGGATGTGCTTCTCACATTTGTATAAATGTGCAGGGCCTGCAGAGAAGTAGGACTTTGGCTAAGGGAGAAGTGGACCTATGAGTAGGCAATGGAACAAAAGTTGATGCTTTAGCTGTAGGGACTTATTATTTATCTATGTCCTCTAGGCTTGTTTTAGAGCTAGAAGACTGTTTTTACGTGCCTGCGATTCGCAGAAACATTATTTCTGTTTCTTGTTTGGACAAGAAAGGTTTTTTGTTTACAATAAAGAACAACAGTTGCTCTTTTGCTTTGAATGATTTAACCTATGGTGTTGTGCGTTTATTTAATGGTTTATATGTTCTTGATTTAGATAATCCTGTCTGTAATATAGAAAACAAATGACTTAAAATGAATGACTCAAATCAAACATACCTCTGGCATTGTCGTCTAGGCCACATAAATGAGAAACACATATCCAAATTACATACGGATTGATACTTGGATAAGTTTAATTTTGAATCATACCAAGAATGCGAATCTTGTTTGCTTGGTAAGATGACTAAAGCCCCTTTAACTGGTAAGGGTCAAAGGGCCACTAAACGTCTGGAGCTAATACATTGTGATGTATGTGGCCCAATGCGTGTAATGGCTAGAGGAGGCTACTATTTCAGTAGATATGGATATGTATATCTTATGAAGAACAAATCTGATTCTTTTGAAAAATTTAAAGAATACAAGGTTGAAGTAGAGAAGCAAATTGGCGGAGATGCAAGTATTAAGATCTTACGATCCGATCGTGGGGGTGAATACTTAAGCACCGAATTTAGAGAGTATTTGAAAGAGTGTGGTATTGTATCACAACTCACTCCTCCAGGAACACCTCAATGGAATGGAGTTTCAGAGAGGAGAAATCGTACCTTGTTGGACATGGTGCGATCGATGATGAGTCATGCAGATCTTCCAATAAGTTTCTGGGGTTACGCTCTAGAAACAACGGCTTTCACACTTAACCGTGTTCCTACTAAGAAGGTTCAAAAGACTCCATATGAGATATGGAAGGAGAAACGGTCAGGCATGAACTTTATGAAAGTTTGGGGATGTAAGGCGTTTGTGAAACGTCAAGAATCTGACAAGCTTCAACCTAAATACGAAGAGTGCATTTTTGTGGGATACCCTAATGAAACAAAGGTGTATTATTTTTATAGTCCTTTTGAGCAGAAAGTGTTTATTGCTCGAGATGCTGTCTTCATGGAAAGAGATTTTATTTCCAAAAGAAACAGTGGGAGAACTATAGATCTCGATGAAGATTGAGAACCGCAAAATAGCATTGAACCTGAAGTGGAACAAGAGCAGAATAATGATAATGCTCAACAAACACAGGTTGTTCGTAGATCTGGTAGATTTCGCCATGAGCGAGAGAGATGTGGATTTCTCATGACTCAACGTGGTGATTTGATGCTCATGGATGAAGATGAGCCTCTCACATACCAAGATGTTATGAACAGTCCAGACTCTAAGAGATGGCTTGAAGCCATGAAATCCGAGATAGATTCCATGTACGAAAACCAAGTATGGACTTTGGTTGATCCACCTGAAGGGGTAAAGCCCATAGGGTGCAAATGGGTTTTCAAGAAGAAAAAAGGCATGGATGGAAATGTTCAGACCAATAAAGCTAGGCTGGTTGCAAAAGGTTTCAAACAAATTCATGGTATTGACTATGATGAAACTTTCTCACCAGTGGCTATGGTCAAGTCTATAAGGATTTTACTTGCCATTGCAGCATTCCATGATTATGAAATCTGGCAAATGGATGTCAAAAAAGCCTTCCTTAATGGAAGCCTTGAAGAGGATGTGTACATGACACAACCTGAGGGTTTTGTCGATCCAAGGAATGCTGGCAAGGTATATAAATTGCGTCGATCCATTTATGGATTGAAGCAATCCTCTAGGAGATGGAATATCTGTTTTGATGAAATAGTCACAGAGTATGGCTTTGTTCAAAACGAAGATGAATTGTGTATTTACAAGAAGGTTAGTGGGAGCTATGTGGCATTTATAGTACTATATGTTGATGATATACTACTAATGGGGAATGACATACCTTCTCTAAAGGCTGTTAAGACTTGGTTAGGGAGCAATTTCTCCATGAAAGACTTAGGAGAGGCATCTTATATTCTAGGAATGAGGATCTATAGAGAAAGATCTAGAAGGATGATCGGTCTAAGTTAGAGCACATACATTGATAAGGTTTTGCATTGTTTTGGAATGCAAAATGCAAAAAGGGGTTATGTCCTCGTGTCTCAAGGGATAACGATCTCTAAGGACCAGTGTCCGAAATCATTGGATGAGAAGGACCACATGAATAAAGTTCCATATGCTTCAGCAATTGGATCTATCATGTATGCAATGGTATGTACTCGCCCAGATGTCTCGTATGCTTTGAGCATGACGAGCAGATACCAGTCTAATCCGGGTGAAGGTCACTGGACGACAGTCAAGAATATTCTTAAGTACCTGAAAAGAACTAAAGATTCATTCTTGGTGTATGGAGGAGAAGAGAAACTCGTTGTAAAAGGTTACACCGATGCAAGTTTCCAAACAGACAGAGATGATATTGTATCACAGTCTGGTTTTGTATTTTGTCTAAACGGAGGTGCTGTAAGCTGGAAGAGTTCAAAGCAAGAAACAGTAGCTGATTCTACAATGGAGGCTGAGTACATTGCAGCTTGTGAAGCAGCTAAGGAGGCCGTTTGGATTCGAAAGTTCATTTCCTGATTTGGGAGTGGTTCCATCTATCGCAGATCCCATTGATCTATACTGCGATAATAATGGAGCCATTGCATAGGATAAAGAACCTAGATCGCACTCCCGGGCTAAACATATACTCAGGAGATTTCACCTTATTCGAGAGATTAATGAAATGGGTGATATACACATATGTAAAGTGCACACAAATAATAACATTGCAGACCCACTGACCAAAGGCTTGTCACAGCAGAAGCACGATGGTCACACTAGTTCCATGGGTATTAGATATATGGGTGATTGGCTCTAGTGCAAGTGGGAGATTGTTAGTGTAGGTGCCCTAGAGGCAATACATTATTCTTTTAAAACTTTATGTCAGTTGAT
This sequence comes from Apium graveolens, assembly GCF_009905375.1. NCBI lineage: Eukaryota > Viridiplantae > Streptophyta > Magnoliopsida > Apiales > Apiaceae > Apium > Apium graveolens. Next base: position 307,379,287 of record NC_133650.1, read on the forward strand.
CATTCAATAAATGTATTTATTATGACCTTAATTACTGCGTTTTATACCTTTGGAACCCAACGGATTGTTCTCGCATAGTTTGGGTGTACTTTCTACAGTTTAAATCAGAGTTCTTACAAAGGTCCATATAGAATAAATATCATGGGAAAATAAAAGTATTTCTTGACTCTGGTAGATGATTGTTCTCGCATGGTTTGGGTGTACTTTCTACAGTTTAAATCAGAGTTCTTACAAAGTTTAAAGGCATTTTATGCGTATGCTGGCACTCAGTTTAAAGGTGTGCTTAAAATAGTGCATACTGACAATGCACTGGAGTTTAAGGTTCAAGCTTGTAATTCGTTTTATGCTGAAAAAGGAATTTTACATCAAACATCTGTACCATATAAACTTCAATAGAATGGGCGTGTTGAGAGAAGGCACATGTAGATTCTGGAGATGGCTAGAGTTTTAAAGTTTCAATCTGGTTTGAGCAATGAATTTTGAGGTGAATGTGTATTAACATCAGTTCACATTATGAACATGCTACCTTTTTCAGTTCTACAACACAAATCACCGGATGAGGTCTTTTATAACAAAGTTCCGGATTATACTGAATTGAAGGCCTTTGGTTGTTTAGCTTTCTCTAGAAACCCAAAGGTTAATTTTGATAAGTTTGAACCTCGTGGTATTCCTTGTGTTTTCTTGGGTTATGTTCGAACTTAGAAAGGTGTTAGATTGTTGAATTTAATCACAAAGTCCATGTTTGTATCAAGAGATGTCACATTCCGAGAGGATATCATTCCTTTCAACAACACATCTGCATCATCTTATTTGAATCCTTTACCAGTATCTATGCCAAACTAGACAGTAGTGCCAAGATACAATGGGTTTGATCTAGATTATGATCCCGAATCTGCAGAGTTTGGTGTTCAGACTGGAAATGGCAGCATTAACATTTCAGATTCAACATATGTTGATGTATCAGATACTTCTACTTCTAAGCTGCATTTAGTTGATGACTCTACGTAATCTGAGACTCAAGTAAGGAGGTCTACAAGGACCAGACAACCTCCAACTTGGCTCAAATCATATACCTCTAATATGGCTCAAACGGATGTTCCAAATGCTGTAGCTGTTACTAATCAAGAGGTACAATCTGATTTTTGTTGTTTCTTGACTACAGTTACTACTCATACTGACCCCACATCATATAAGAAAGTTTTTAAGTGTGCTCATTGGGTTAATGCTATGAATATTGAATTGAAAGCATTAGAAAGAAACGGTACTTGGATTATTACACATATTCCTCCTGGGAAACTAGCTATAGGTTACAAATGGCTTCATAAAACCAAGTTCAAGTCCAATGGGGCCAGAGACAGATTTAAAGGTAGACTGGTCATTCTGGGATGCAGACAACAACATAGGATAGATTATGGAGAAACGTTTGTACCTGTTGTAAAAATGGCAACAGTACGAACATTGCTTGCAGTTGCTGTTGTACAGAATAGGGATACCTTGCAAATGGATGTAACAAATGCTTTTCTACATGGAGATTTAATCGAGGAAGTGTTTATGACGTTCCCACAAGGTTATACTGGATGGGGAAGCAGGATTGCAATTTCATACACTACTAATTCTGTTCTGACAAATGCAATTGGCCAAAGACTGGTGTGCAAACTTGTCAAAAGTTTCTATGGATTAAAGCAAGCTCCAAGGTGTTGGTTCAGTAAATTGTCACAGAGTCTACTGGAGAATGAGTTCATTCAATCTAAGGCAGACTATAGTCTGTTTACAAATGTTACTCAAACGACAATTCTGGTTACATTGGTGTATGTTGATGATTTACTTATATAAGGTAACTCTTCGATTGTCATTCATTGGTTAAAAAAGTTGTTGTCTGCCACTTTTCACATGAAAGATCTAGGAGAGGTGAGATATTTTTTGGGACTAGAAATTAACAAGTCTTCAGATGGGTTCTTTGTATCACAAAGGAAATATTTGATGGACTTACTTAAGGAGTATAATATGACTGATGTTGCATCTAGCAAATTGCCAATGGAAACTCAGATTAAATTGGCACCTGATATAGGAGAGCCTTTGGAGGATGTACAAGCTTATCAGAAAATAATGGGTAAATTGATCTATTTGACTATTACCGGACCAGATATAGTGTATGATGTCCATATTCTCACTCGGTATATGCAACAACCAACTTCTGGACACATGAACGCTGCAAAATGATTGTTGAAATATTTAGCTGGAAATACGAGTAAAGGAATCTTATTGGCGAGTCAATCTGCAGCTCAATTGACTGTGAATTGTGACTCAGATTGGGCTAGCTGCTCATTTTCTCGAAGGTCTACGTCTGATTATTGTATTATGTTGGGGTCATCACTGTTGTCTTGGAAAACTAATAAACAAACTGTTGTTGCTCATTCTAGTGCAGAGGCTGAATACAGGGCAATGGCCTTTGCAAGTTGTGAGATTACATGGATGGCTGCTCTGCTAAAGGATATGGGACTTCATGATTTTCCTCCCACTGTTGTGAATTGTGACAACCAAGCTGCTTTAGCAATTGTAGCTAACCCAATACTACGTGAATGTAATAAACATGTGGAGATAGATTGTCGTTTCATTCGAGACAAAGTCAAGACAGGTGAAATTGTTACTCATCATGTGCCTTCCTATGCACAAATTGCTGACATGTTTACCAAACAGCTAAGTTCCAAATAACATGCCTATTTGATGTCCAAAATGGGGGTGCAGACAGCTGTTGTCAAGCTTGATGATTAATCTCATCATCAGCTTGCAAGAGGAGTAATAGAGTAAGGGTATAATAGCAAGTTAAGTTCACTAAATGATGAGGTCACAAATATAATTTCAGATATTAGTTTGTTATAGAGTTAGTTACTCAAGTCAGTCATTCCAGTTGTATAAGTGTTCTTGATAGAAAACCATTGAGTTTGAGAATGTGTGAGGTAACAATGTTATGTAACAAAATTTCAACTTAATTCTATATTCATCAATGGCTTTCATTTCTTTACTATCTAATTTACTTCCTACTCGTGTGTTGCTGGTACATAATATGATTATAAAATTTTTAAGTTTGAGTTGGGCCGATTGTTTTTTATTAATTTATTAAAAACACACACGTTAGTACTCGAATTTTTGACTTCCCGTAAAAATGACAAGGTCTCAACCACTGTACCAACACTTTCTTAACGAGTTGGGAGTGATTGTTACGAGCAAAGAATTATTACAACATTATCATATTGCATAAAATATTCACAATACCTATCAAATTAGGTATCTATCCCAAAAATCGGGTTCCACTGCGAAAATTTTCCAAAGTATGGTATTGAGACTTCAAAGTTTAATAGTACTATTTTTATACCCGTGCATGAAGTTTTATTCATATAATTTATAATTTTTTTATAAAAATTTATTCGGAATAATTGGAAAGTTATATTTATACACAGTTTTTTAATATTAATCTTTTGTTGTTTTTATTAATATATATATATATATATTCATGAAATTTCATATTATATATAAATATATAAAAAAATATATACACTATTTCAGCCGCTCTAAATATATTATATGTAGTTAATTTTCATTTCTTGTAAAAATTGTTAAATAATATATTTAAATCCCATTCACAATTTTTTTCTAAATAATCTTCGAGTTAATGACATTTTCAAAGTATAATTAAATATATTTATATATTATATTTATACATTTTTTCATATTAAGTTTAGGTTTATCAAGATATGTATTCTCCCTCTTATCTTAACATGCACATCACTTGTTAGGCACATCACCCTCCTCACATTGTTTTTTCTTTATTTGTTCCGGAGTAAATTATTATTTTATTCATGATGATCAAATCATACCAGTATTAGTATACCACCAAGACCCTTTTAATATAGGATATAATTATTTAGCCATTTTAAGTAATTAATTTCATTTTCTTTGGTGAAATTTGTTTTCTCATAATTTTAATGTAAGTTTTGGTCCAATTCTTGATTATAAATTTAATTTTTGTTCATCACAAGACATCAACTGAGACAATGAGCCATATCATCAAGGCCTTATCTGATTTAGAAATAAGATAATTAGGGAATATAAATAAATGAAAGATTCGTAATTAACGTGAGAATATTCCGAAGCATAAGAGGTACTGCCAATTAGTTTTACAAGAGCTTTCACTGCAGTACATGCTGCCAGTTCTCCAGATATTTTGAGACCACACAGTGACCGGCGGTAAGAACCAGTGTTTTACCGGATAAGTCTGACCCAGAAATCTTTACCTTCACTATATTTTTTTGAAAAATTAAGGGGTGAAAAAGCAAAATACCCACTATTTGGGGAGATTTCTCCAAAGTACCCACCGGCGGGAAAAGTGCCCAAAATACTCGCTGAATACGCATTACCATCATGCATATTCTATATTTTTTTAAAAAATACAAAGAATATGCATGTGAGACATGCGTATTCTGTAAGTGCGTATTCTTTGTATTTTTTTTAAAAAATAGAATACGCATATGTAACATGCGTATTCGGTGGGTATTTTGGGCATTTTTCCCGCCGGTGTGTATTTTGGACACTTAAGCTGGAAAGTGATGTATTTTGGGCATTTTTTCAAAATTAAGCTTATATGGTTGAGCTCGTGTTTACCTCTCGGGTAGTCACGAATTCGACTTCTCCATATAACTTTAACTTAAATGTACCGAATTCGAATTTACGGCTTTATTTCATGGCACTTTACCTTCCTGATATTGTAAATGTTATTTGGATATTTTTTTCTACAATAAAATATTTTTTGATAAATAAATATATGGTGTGCCCTAATGAAGCATGCAGTATGACCGAGTACATAAGATAAACATAGTGGGGACACTGATAGTGATCAGTGTAATAATATTTTATTTGATGTTAAAAAATTTCTGGTGGACTTTGTCGTTTTTCTATGTTTTTATTTCCCTGCAACTGTAGCATAATAATAATAATTATTATTATTAATTCCTTTTTTATTATATCATCATCACTCATCTCTTTTAAAGTCTTATATATATTTAGATCTTCAGACTCACTACCCAACAATCACTGATTATTATTCTCTCCCCATCTCTCTCTCTCTCCTCTCTCTCTCTCTCTGCATTACGTCACTGGACTTCAAGACCTAAAACTTAACTGAAGTAGGTGAGCTAGGTGTTGTAGTTTTGCAGAAATGCATGCTGAAACTGGACTTGTCTTCCCTCACTACCAGAGCTTTGCTTTTGATATCCAACCTCTTGATGACTTCTGGCACTCTCACAAACTCCATCATTCACTGGTAACTTTCTTCACTTCTCTTTGTGTTTGTGTGTGTGTGTGTGTTTTACTTGATTAGGCCCTTGTTTATAAATTTATAGTGAGTTATTGCTAAAAATGTTGAATAGTTAGTTGAAATTGTGAACTTCAACTGTATTGTTAGTTAGGTTGTGGACTATCTATTACTGTTTTGGTTTCGATTTTGTTTGTAATAACGCGAACTCTAGCATGGTCCGAAGAGGGTAAGATACAGACATAAATTTTGGTAGTAATAAAGAGGCCGGCTTTGACCAAGTCAAAATTTAGTTATTTTCTTTAATTGTAAGAGCACTTTTTGTAAATTTGAGGCCATTTTAGTTTTTCATGTCAATTGTTCTTAATTTTGCTAAAGGAAATATAAGAATGATGTTCATATGATAGAATGGTTGTAGGCTTTAACGTCCCTGTTGTTTTCAAGAAAGGAGATACTATAGTTGTTTCTTTTCTGAAAGGGCTTTACTTTGATCTCTATTTTTGTCAATTTTCTGATGTCAACTTGTAGTTGAGGATTCACTTTTTACAGCACTAGCCAGAAATAAAATAAAAAAAAAAGCTAAAGTTAGGCTATCCAATTGAATTTTATTATGCCATGGCTGCTATAATTGGACTGGTGGAGTACTTCTGTAAACAGGATGGAATCTTTATAAAAGAGTTAGCATCAGATTTTTCTTTTGTTGAAAAGTGGGTTCTTTGTGTACAATTTGTGCACTTTGAGTTATGTCTGACTTTTGGCTGCTTGAAAGGTTTGAAAAACAAAAGAAATGTGATTTCCAGCTATTTGAGCTAGGGGTATTCATAGTTGCAGAGCCAGAGCCAATAATATGGAAACTCTGGTTCATATATTGTCAAGGACTTTCCAGCAAATATGAACCAACATTTTCAATTTTCTTAAGATATTTGAAGTTTTATAGATATATGCTAAAAGAGTTCCAAAACTAATCGAACTATGTAAAACGCATTGAGATTTTAGGAAAAATAATAACTTGACAAAGTATCATGGCTTAAGCTAGGAGATGTCTCGATTTTGATTGATGCTACTCCCATTTTTCTTGATATTTAATCCGGAAACTAAAGTCAGCTTCGAATGACAGACTCATACTCCTCCGTTGTTAAGGATTGTGTGTGACGGAGAGTTTTAATTATAATCTGAACTCCTCCTCCTCTCAATTACTGTATAATTTGAACACTGAAGTTGATTATTAACACAAATGATTGGTTCCTTGTGATCCATGTATTCAATCCAAAAGCGATTTTGGACTTGACCATTATACTAAGCATTTCCCATAACATTTTGAGATTTTAGGATAAGTTAACATAGTTTTATGTTTTTTGCTCAATGTTTTTTAGTGATTATCTAGTTACTTTGTCTGCCGCAGCTTCCTCCCCTCTTGAAGGTCTTCGGCTAGATGTTTGAGTAAAAACACACGGCTTTTAGAAGCTTCTATTTGTTGATAATATTTGTAGATTTTGTTTTCTTATATTGGCAAACAAATGCAGCCCTCCACCATATTGGAATATGACCTTGGGGCAGAAGGGGATCTTTTTGATGCACCGAAACCTGTTATTGAGGAACCAATGGTAGCTCTTCACCCCATGATAGCTGCCATATCAATGATTTCAACGGCAGAAGATGTTGATATTGAACTAATGCAGAATGAGCAGCTGCTAAGTGAGGTTTTTTGTGAATTTAAGAAGGATCTCTTGGCAAATGAAGCTACTGGAACATCACTGTCTGAGGTCCTGCAAATCCAGATTCCTGTTGAAACTGTTGAAATTCCTACTACAGAGGAGAAGGTGCTTTCACAGATTAACATACCTAAAAGTGCTAGTTCAGAGTGTCTAAACTCAACGGGATGGATACACGGGAATTCAGTACGAGACAACTATCTGGACTTTCCAGGAATGGATTTCGGTGCTATTTACGGGATGCGAAGGTCATATAGTGAAGGGGACATTAAGGTCATCTTTATTTACTGCTTCATATTTGTCTGTCTAGCCCTCTAAATTAATATGTTCTCCTTTTGTCTCTTAAGCTATCTGACATATGTGTGCGTTGGAACCTCTTACATGTTTTTTCTTTAGAGTTAGGATGAATATAACTATATGTTTAAAGATACTACGTCGTTCCTATGTGCTGAAAAATATGCATAATGAAGCAAATGCTACAGAAAAGGGCAGAAAAGTACAAACATGTTATTAATGAACATATATTCGAAGAAAGCAGAGGTGTACTGTATCTGTCTAACACTGATAGATTAAACCAATATAAATTATATCTATGCTTTTTTAAATAGATTCATCCTCCAGATTCTTTTTGAGGACATTGCGCTCAGCTGATTACAAGCATCGGTAAAGAAAAGTGATCGGAGTAAAACAGTTGTTATTTTCTGAAATAGATTTAAGACCAGAATTTTGAACAAAGTATGAGACGCACAAAAATAGATATTTTATGGAGTTCTGCTTGCCCACCATACCTAAGACAAATTTCCTAAACTTGAGCAGAATCACTTATTTTTGTTAAAACTTCATCTTTCACTTCCCTGTTTTGAATTGAGACGTAGATACATGCTTGAGTTTAATAAATGACGAAGGAACCCTATGCGTTTCATGAATAAAAAGGCAATAGTGGTTGAATGTTGTAGTCTTGTAGAGATACATGTTACTGAAAGATGAGTAGAATTGAGTTGAGAATCAAATTCTAAAAGATTTCTTAAATTCGTCTATCGTTTTAAAAGCGCATCTATGCTTTGTAATGTTTTAACCTTCGTGCAGCTTCTACCCCAACAAAAGTCAGTTTTGTTAGAATAACAAAGCTTCTGTATATGTGCCTCTTTCTATCTAATAAACTTTTCTTAGACCAATCTGAGTTCTAGGTGCCCGTGGTTTTTAAGCCTTAAAACATTTATCAATTAAGTTCTACTCATCTTTTAGTAAAGCCGTTAACAGAGCAATGATCGACTATGACTTACAAAATGTTGTAATTTCTGATGTTGAGATATCTTCGGTTTCACTTCCCTTGTTTCTACTTAAACGAATTCTCTTGTACTCTGTCTCCTTATGAAATACTGTAACATAATATCTGGAAGTAGATACATTTATGTTTGTTTTGGGGGAGAGTCTACAAACTGAGAAATGTTTAGATGTCTCTGGTCATTCAGCAGGATAGGGCTTGGTCATTGATAGTGAGTTTTTATGACAGACTCCTGGAAATGGAAAAGTGAGCATCATCCAGTCACCAATTGGACAACCTCAGATATGGGGGAAGTTTTCCAGTGAAATTCGCAAGGAGAAGCTGTCTAGATACAGGACTAAGAAGGCAAAGCGGAACTTTGGCAGGAAAATCAAGGTAATAATAAATATATTTTATGAGTCTTTTTAACGACCTTAATATTTTGTTTGAAAACAATAGCTGTTCAGTACTCTTTGGTTCACCTCAAGTACCCGTATTGGACACTCGACACTCAGACTAGGATCATTATCTGCGAACTTCCTGCCCAAATAATTCATGCATTGTTTTGCTTCAGTATGCTTGCAGGAAGGCTTTAGCAGACAGTCAGCCAAGGGTCCGCGGAAGGTTTGCAAAGACAGACGAATCTGAAATTTCCAAGAAGTAAAAACTTTAGACTCTTTTCAGTAAGAAAAAGTCTCAGGAGCTAGCGTGATGAGGTAACGTAAGCCATTTATGGTACTGAAAGCCAGGCATGAACTAGGATAAACCAATCAGCCGCTTTTACCTAATAAGCCAGTACTACATCTGGAAATTAGCTGGTCTCTTTGTTGCTTTTAATAATTTCATCTGTAGAATCAAATGTTCAAATTAGGTGATGTTGTTTAATTAAAATTCGTTTCCTCTGTAGATCCACTTATCAATTAGCAGCACTGTAAATAAGTATCTATTAATAATACTGAAAAATCGTTGTACAATTATATTGTATGAGTACTGATGTTCCTCTTAATGTAGAGTTCTTGGACGGGAAAAATAGTTACGGTGATGTTAACTAGCAAGTATTGGTTAAGGTCCAACATATAAGCACCTGTTTCACCATTAATCTTCACAATCCTCACTGTCTAGGTTCTCTTATTTGTGCGCAAATTGTTGTCTCAGTCTTTCATACAGATTCATTTGAAATAGTCTGCAGTTTCCGCTAAGATCTAATAATCCTTTCACTAGATAGTATAAACTTTTTCTAGTACTTGCATAGAATTAGGCTTTAAAATCACGCGAGATATTCTTTTATGTTTGCAATTGAGTTTATATATGGAGTCGGAGAAATTTGTATAGCTTCGATGATCATATTCTAGGCGTTTTTGGGTTGTAAATCATATGTATCTCAGCCGGTTAAAACCTCCTAGTTTGACATTGATTTTCCTTTAGTCCACTTCATGTGTAAGTTAACAACTGACGCCAATGGCCTTTTCAAGCCTACACAAAGATTGTATTCTTTACTACTGGTCACAAGCTTACACGGATCAATCAATCATAATAATTTGCAACAACTACAATCCCCGTCTCATAATGCCACTTATACAAGAATAAAGATCACAGTTACGACGCAAGTACACTGTCAAAAGACGTAGGAAACTAAATTTATTTTTGATACATCTGACTATGTGCATCTGATACATCTGTTTTCGTTTTCTGAGAGGAAGTAGAGGTGGAGAGGGTGAAGGACAAATTTAGTCTATTTTTATACAAAATTGACAAAAATAACCAATTTCTGAAAAGTTGCCAATTTTGGCCGATGGGATACCAACTGTCAGTGGAGTATCTACTTTATATAATAAAGATACCCAACTGGCAATGGAGTATCCCATATATGAAATAACCAACTACCAGTGGAGTATCTTATACAAATTGGGATACCCAACTGACAGTGGAGTATTCAATCGGCCAAAATTGGCCACCTTTTTCAGAATGACTATTTTTGTTAAATTTTTTCAAAAATCGGCTATTTTTGTCATTTTTTCAGGTGGAGATTCGTTAGAATATGACTTGAATCGGGCCAAAATGCTGGCGCTTCGGGGTATCTTGTGTTTTATGCGAGAGTCTTGTTTTGGGCCTATTTTTGTGGATTATTATTTAATCTCCAAGAGAGTATTATATAAACTCTATAGGGCAAAACCTGAAAATGTTGTAATCTGTGTATTGAATATCATCAATATTTTTTTTCTATCTATTTGTGTTGTTTTTATATTTATTATAACTTTTTTTGCTTCCATTATAACAGTAATTGCAAACCAAGCCTTATCCGGTTTTAAATTGTAATTGCTAGTTGAGCGACCAGTTAACCCAGGTAAGAATCATGTTTGTAATATAAATTTTGACTTGTAACACATTTATCTTTGTAAACCGACCAGTAATTTACGTCGAAGTGATAGTTTTGATTGCTAGATTACCCGCTAATTAATCTATCAAGTAAAGATGTGAACCGACCAATTATTTGGGGTCAACTAACTAGAAGATACGTTAGCTATACTGGTGTATACAAGGGAATTAATTAAACTGAGTACGATTTATATTTTTTTAGTTACAGTCTTACAGATAATCGTGCATGGCAAATGGAAATACGTTATAATCATCAACTCCCAACGGTGTTGATTTATGATTTCTCTTATTCGAGAAAAAAAATATTGTTCAATTTTTTTTTATGATTTCCCTTATTTAAGAAAAAGTATATTGTTCGAAAACTTACAAAACGTAAATTTATTCTAAAAATAATTTTGTTTCAATATTAGGCGAAGTTATCTCTTGTCGTCCAGTTTATATGTTTAATTTATAATTTTTTTAGTTACTAGATAAATGTGTATGGCATATGGAAATATGATTTAATTCTCAACTCCCAACAACATTGGTTTATGATTTCTCTTATTCGAGGAAAACAAATTGCCCAAAAAATTACAAAACGTAAATTTATTCTAAAAATGATTTCGCTTCATTACTAGGGTGGAATAAGTAGGACTAAAATAAATTGAATTATCGGATAAATAAAAAATTTCAGCAATTTTTTTGTGAGTTCGGTCAAAATTTAATATAAGTTTTATTTTAAATTGGATTATTCTCCAAAACTTAATAATATTTCAATTTAGTCCTGGTTTTTTTCTCAAGAATTTACTCCCGATTTTATTTATAATACTGGTTTACAATTATTCACCGCATGGTTATTCTCAAAGAGTCGAGACGATCCATAATTTAAAATTACAAGAATTTGATACTAATACAACCATCTATACTATCTATAATAGACGAAACATTAAAATTTTGGTATTCGATCGGCCGGTATTTACTGAAATTATTTAATTACCCTTACTTAATTATTATAATTCTCATTATTGGTCGATCAATTATAATTTTAGTTGATATTGAAGTCAACTTCTTCTATTACTTTACCAATTTCAATTCTATTTTATATCGACCTCTATATAATTGTGATTTATATTAAATTCAACTTCTTCTACTAATTTAAAATTTAATTCTAATTTGTTACTTCAGGGGAGTTCTATATTATTCTAATTTGTTACTTCGGCCTAAATTAAATTTAAGCAAACTAAATATAATTATTAAGATTTAGTTGATATATAATGTTACTCGGGATAAAATAAAATAATAATACTATCAATCCCCCTAAAAAATTATACTAATGAACTTGGATAAACAAAATAATATATATTTTATTTATCCAGGATAAAAAAATAAATTATACAATTGATTCAGACTAACACGAAATTAAAATAAAAATACAATTCGACCAACAAAAACAAAATCAAATATACTAATTATCCCTTCTAAAACAAAATTATCTTATTGATACATACTTTAGAAAAATTATAATTAAACTAAAAATAATTAGTTTGATTTGGTCGGTGTATTCGGCATCGGGGTAAAATAAAATAATGTAAACCACTGATCCGAGATAAATCAAATTAATATTAGACTAAGTATAATTCGTATTCTATTGATATAAACTAAAAAATCAAATTTTAATTAAAACATAAATATTATTTTTAAAAAAATATATATAGAATTATCAATAAAACTATATCGTTCAATCAGTATTATTGTCTTCTTCAAATTTTTTTTATAGAGTTATAATTTATCGATTAAGTAATCACCATGCTAAAAATAATATTTTTTTAAGGTCCCAGCATAATAGAGACATTATATATTTACCCTCAATAAAATAATATTTTCATTATAATAATATTCTCTCCCTTATCAATGCTATCACTTTAAATAAGTTTAGTTCTAAAAAGTTATGAACATATACGTCTACTAATATAAATCATTTAAAGGTTTCAATGAACAAAACTAAGAATTGAATTCAAACCACTGATCCGAGATAAATCAAATTAATGTTAGACTAAATATAATTCGTATCCTATTGATATGAACTAAAAAAATCAAATTTTAATTAAAACATAAATATTATTTTTAAAAAATATACATACAATTATCAATAAAACTATATTGTTTAATAAGTATTATTGTCTTTTTCAAATATCTTTTATAAAGTTATAGTTAATCGATTAAGTAATCACCGTACTAAAATAATATTTTTTAAGGTCCCAACATATTGAAGACATTATATTTGTACCCTCAATAAAATAATATTTTCATTATAATAATATTTTCCCCTCTTACCAATGTTATCACCTTAAATAAGTTTAAATGTTCTAAAAGTTATGAACATGTTATATAAACAAAATAAAGAATTGATTTCAAAATATTTTTAAAAAAATTATATAATATTAAAAAAAATATGTGTATCGCACGAGTTTTAAACTAGTGATTGTAAAAACCAGTAATTAAATATTATTGATTTAGTAATCATTTAGGAATTAATTGAAAGAATTAATCGTAACAAAATCAGATGTATTATAATATTTTAATAATATCAAATATAATTTATTATAAAATATTCAATTTATAAAAATTAACCGGTTATTTAAAATTGAACCGATTTAATATTATTAAAAAATCAATCAAAAAATAATCAAAAAAATTTCAAAAATCATAAGCTTTACCGAATATAATAACTAGAACAAGTTTAAGCTTATGCATATATGACTTTTTTTTCCTAAACTGGCGCAAGTTTCAGCATTAAAGTAAAGTTCGATGGAGTACACCTTTTAATTGAAGTACTCGGAGTCCATCTATGTTCTGTAAATAAAATATCTTCTAAAACGTGTTATTTTGCAAAATATATTTCACAAATATCATTAATTCAATAAAATCATGCAAATTTCATATATTTACAAGTACAATATTTATGTTCTGCAAATTGAGCATGTTTTGTAGAATAATATATTTTGCAACATTCTACTTGTGAAATCTATGCAATCTGCAAGATTTTCAATAAAATTGTGATATTTGTAGAATATCATTCGAAAAATAATACGTTATACAACAATTTAAGCTATATTTTACTTGTAAAACATATATGGACTCCAAGTACTCCAATGAAATAGAGAACTTCATAGAACCTATGCATGTATACCCATTTTCATTTACTTGTTTTTCTCAATTCTGTGAATTCGTTGCACATTTTTTGAAAAATGTGTTTGTATATCGCTAACTCAAATTTGACTTTGATATAAGTATATGACGTCGAGTTTGCATGGTGTGTTCATGAGCACATGTTAAAAAAATGTGATCAATGAGTTGTAAAAATATTATCGATGGAGATTTTTATGTATGTAGGGGTCCATCAGGCCCGATCCTTAGATTTTTGGGGCCCTAGACAAAATATTAAATTTGGGCCCTTTTAATAATAAGTACGATAAAAAATTTCTCGTATATAAATAAAATTACACCCGAGTAGCAGCATACTGAGTTACACATATTAAAACATTATAAGAAATGGATTCTACGAGCTTTTCGTGATGCAAAATCATTAATAATAACATCAACATCAATATTTTCTAGAAAGAGATGATAACACCTGGATTTAAGTTATAATGCACACAGAGATTTGGAGATTTGGGAAGAACTGATGAAATAGTCAATTACAAGATTGAAGTCTGAATCATCCCACAACCACCAGTCAATCACCGTCAAATAGAGCAACGCCAATACTAATTTGTTCGAGAAAAAAGAGCCTGAATTTTCCAATCTCAAAATCCTCCGTTAATTTCAACTGATTCAATGCACTACTCAGATGTGTGTTGTATCTATTTAAATAACTGAGAAAATCACCCGTTCCCATAGTTAATAAAAATTAGGATATCAAGATTGATTGTAAACAACAGTTTGGTTTATCGGAACTATTGAAAAATTTTAATGGGTTTAATGCGGATGGTTGAGGTAAAAAAACCCTGGATCTTGGTTGGAGAGAAGGTGAAGAAACTGGGTTGTATTTTGTGTACTAAAAGACATACGTTTTTTTTAACTATTATTAGTACTACAACACCTATAAAATTTTGGGCACCCATGTAACTATGGGCCCTAGGCCATTGCCCCTCTAAACTACCCTCAGGATCGGGCCTGGGGTCCATCATTATTAATGAACTCTCCACCAATATTTTATGAACACTTGATCAAACACTATCTGTTAGCATGTGTCTTGTAAAAAAAACTCTCTTTAACATATGCCAATAAGAACACACTAGAAAAACCCTATGACGTGTGATGCAGGACACTATAATTACGGAGCTATGGCCATTGGCCAATAATAAGTTAAATAATGTTAATTAGTGTATTTAATTACCTCCCTTCTATGAGACCCGGCCTTCCATGAGTTGTACAAGTCCACACCCTACGGGCTATGACTGATTCAAAAAGCCAACAAAGTCCATTGTTTCAAGTTATGCACCGGTGATACATGAAATCAAATTCTAAATTTAGTTGGACCAGAAAATTTAATAATAAACAGTTCAGAACTATCTAAGTCCAAAATATTTTTTTACCGATTTCAGAGACGGGTTATATTTTTAGTTGAATGATTACAATTTTTTTAATTTTATATTCGAAATTGGTAATTATAATATACATCCCTGATAAAACTTTCACGAAATGCATGATGAAACTTTTATTAAAAAAAAATTGAAAAAACATTATGAAACTATACTTTATATAAGTCTCGAAATGCGTGCCGAATAGTAACGTAAATATTACATTGGGACGGAGGAAATATTAATTAATATAATCAGAAACGGTTTCACATCCCTGCATAAAACAGCCAACTGTATTATTTTTGTTTCTATTACCAAATTCGTTGAATTGATAATTAACAGCAATTAAAAATTCTTATTAATATTTAATTACAAAAAATTACTGTTTTTCTGTAAAAACCAGAAACACACTTGATAATATATAACAAACAGGCTTCTTTTCATTGTTATGCAAATAACACATTTGCGATCCGATTTGACAACGATGTTTAGGCCATTTCCAACAGTTGTGATCCAGAAATTTAAATTTAAATCACCAACTGATCCAAATTTCTGATCAATTCCAACAGCGAGATCTAAATATTTGGATCACATAAATTTAAAATGTGCGCCACGTGGCAAGAAGGCGGGGACCATACTGAGGTGATGAAACCATCGGCCGTTGTCGCGTGCCACAAAGGCTCACATTTTATACGTCAAGAGGAGATTATTATATCTCTGCATGCATGCTTCATATGTAACATACAGTGTTTTGTGTGCACAAGGCTTGAATTAAAATATAAGCTTGAATTAAAATATAAGCTTGAATTGAAATACAAAATAAATTAAAGACTCCTCCTCTTTTTAAATGTTTGCTTCGTTTACAGGAATAATTATATTTACGAATTTCGGAAATCAAAACTAATCAATTTAGTTATCGATATGTGATTTATTATTGAATTAAACAAATCTAATATTTTTATTAATGATTTATTAAACTCATCAAATAATTTTTACTGATTTATTAACGATTTCTGAAAAACCGACATTTAATCGTGACAGTAACAAACTAGTAATAACCAATATTACATTTTTTTTAGAAGTAAGGATATTAGAAATTCACAGTACAGACTTCTAGCGGATAAATCTAAATCATGATGATTACATCTCCATTTAATTGTGTTTTTAGAAAGCACGTTCACAAGGAGAAGGAGAAAATGTAAAACAAGCATATAATGCTTCTTGGCTTGCTAGAGAGAGTTTAAGAAATCTCAAACAAACGGAACTGCTCGAGATTATGTTAAAGAATTCAGTTTTTTGTTATTTGATATAAATAACATGTCGGATGAGGAAAAAATCGATTCATAATAATTTAGATGAACTACTATTATTTGTTGAATAATACTTTTATTTTTTTAAAAAAATTATGGTTATTCAATGAATTCACTCGGAAAAAAATCGATTCATAATAATTTAGTTGAACTAGGGGTGAGCAAAACCGAACCGAAACAGAAAAACCGAACCGAACCGAACCGTGCTAATTTGGTTCGGTTCTGTCCTGATTTTTCAAAAATTCGGTCTATTCGGTCCGGACCGAAATAAAATTCGGTTCGGTCCGGTTCTTTTAAAAAATATTTCGGTCCGGACCGAATATACCAAATTATAAATACTATAATTTTATATTATATACATTGTATATACATCTTAATAATTATAATCATAATTTCTAATTTCTAATTGTTTTTATACACTCCTATTACTCTATATATCACCTTACTTTAATTATATTTTAGATTTTATAATTTTTGGTTTAAAATTTTAATAAAATTTTATTTTTTTAAAAAAATTTGGTCCGTTTGGTCCAAAACCGGACCGAACCGAATTAATTCGGTAATTCGGTTCGGTTCAATTCAGTTCGGTCCGGTCCATATTACAATTTCGGTTCGGTCCGGTCCAAGAAAAAATAGTAATTCGGTTTTAGGTCTATTCGGTTCGGTCCGGTTTTGGACCGAACCGGCCGAATACTCAGGATGAATTACTATTATCTGTTGAATAATACACTAATTTATATGAAATTTTAATAATGTCAAAAAAATTAAAAACATGTAAAAAGTGAATGAATGAATTTTTGTAAGGACTCTATGATATATTTAATGTGTTTAAATATATTAGAGCTCCTCAGATATTCAAACTATTTTACACAAAATCATTTCCTATTTTCTAATAAGTTGTTCATAAACATTTTATCCAAAAAACTTGCTTGTAGATCAATATTTAATTTAAACTAAAAATAGGCGTTTTTAAAACTTTTCTAATCTATCTTATTTCTATTTTAAATATATTTTAAGTTTATCCTACATTCAACTAATAACAAATTAGTTGTGAGACTTGGTCAAAATTGGAATTATTATTAATTTAATTTGAAATTTAACTTAGTCTATAAATAGACTTAGGTATAATTTCTTTTAAACTTGATACATGAAGTATAGACCATACTATATGAGAAAATTCAACAATGCATTCATTGAATATTCTTATTTTGAGTTCTAACATATTCACGTAAATTTATATACATAGAGTGCATAGTTTCAGTTGTAATTTCTATTTAAACTTGTATTGTCCAAGATGTAAACATTTGTTGCTCAGTAGTTGAGTTTGGATAAAAAGGGTTCAGGGAGTTATATTGCTAGATAGGGGTGAACAAAAAACCGAATTGAAACCGAAACCGAACCGAAACCGGCAAAAACCGAACCGAAAAAACCGAAACCGAAACCAAACCGGCGGTTGCGGTTTTTAATTTTTAAAAATCGAGACTTTCGGTTCCGGTTCCGGTTATAGGTTAAAACCGAACCGACTAAAACCGAACCGAACCGATTATTAAAATAAATAAATATATAAAATATAATTTATATAATTTATATGTATTCTTAAAATTAATACTTGTTATTATTATTATTATTATTATTATTATTATTGTTGTTGTTGTAAGTTGCAAGCTAGTGAGTGATGCAGTGTCGGTACCTAGAGGTATTTAAAAAGTGATTATACTGTAACATAATATTATAATACTATATACGAAAATTACAATTTACAAGAGAAGAGACAGAAAGACTATACACGCATAAGAGATGAAATTAAAATAAACCACATATGACCATGATTTATATTGACGTTTAAGTTAAACTATTTATCAAATCTATGCAATGTCCCAGTAAAGTGAGAATGATAATGAGAATTATTAATAGACAAAATTGCATATTCCAGTGACTAAGAGCACTACAGCATATTTACCTGCTTCATTCATGTTATTGGAAGGTTCTTTCCGCTTCCCTTTCCCGTGATGAGGTTTGTTTTTTATTTTCATCCGGTTTTAAAACCGAAACCGAACCATTACAAACCGAACCGGGGTTTTGAAACCGAAATCGAACCCGAACCGGTGGTTGCGGTTTTCGATTTTAGAAACCGGGGATCTATGGTTCCGGTTCCGGTTTTACCCTAAAACCGGACCGAACCGGCCCATGCTCTACCCTATTGCTAGATAAGTCTATACAAGTTTAGTATAGGATTTAGAGGGAAATTCACTGAAGCGAACATGTGTTATCAGCAAGCTGCTATCAGGAATAAGGGATAAACGAATATATATCATTAAATCTTGTAATTGTATCATTTCATCTACATTATACTAAAATAAAGTACAATGACATCATCTTATCTTATCTTATGTGTCAAACTCTCCTTTAAGAGCTTACATCTTCTAATCCTATGTGTCAAATTCTCATCAATTTGATGATGTCATCTTCCACTAAAAATCATCTCCTCATTTAATTTACTCTCATTCAAATCTCTCCCTCTTTCTTTTCATTTATTACCTCTACTAATTTTCTCTCTTACCTATTTTTCATTCTCTTTCTTCCTCATTTTTATATTCTTAAATCAATAATTTTCAATAATACCCTTTTCTTCACTAATTTTATCTTATTCAAAATTAAGTTTATTTACACAAATATTCATTATTAAATTTTTTTATTTAATAAAAAGTTGATAATCAATATTTGTAGCTTGGTTAATATTATTATTTAAGTTATTATATTTATAATTTTATTCTATTTTCATTATTATGTATTAAAAATATTGTATTACTATATATTTAAATTAAGCTATTTTAAAATAATTTTTAGAAAATAATTATAATATAACCGGGTATCTGCCCACCCGTTTAAATTTGTAAACCAAACCTATTTGTAATAATTCGGTTTGGATCGGTTTGATCAGTTTAGTAAATATTCAAAACTAATATTAATAATTATAAAATAAAGCAGAAAGTCTCAAAGTCTGAAACACTTGAAAATAGTTCAACAAAATATTAAAATCGTTTATGTCAGATATGGCTTAAACATTCAAAACAGAGTGATAACACAATACTTAGTCTTTAAACATTATTTAAACATTAAACTTGATAAACGAAAACAGTGACATATTCTTTAAATTCTTTAAACATGGACTGATATTATAAACTACAGATAAATGACCCTATCTATTAGGCCTGAATACATGGAAAGTATTGAAAGTATAATTAATTAGAGGAGGAACATGTCAGTGAAAGATTATATCATTAAATTAATGTAAGTTTGACACATAATAATGTCACATATTTAATGAGAGATTGATACATCATGATGACATCAACGGTATTCTCTTTTAGTATATTAATATATATATGTTAATGGAGTCCAAGTTTTATTGATTTAGTTAAATAATATTTAAAATTCTATTCTTCATGATAATTTTGTTACATTAAATACATCGAAATTCTAAAATTTTAATTTCTTTTGTTGTGAATATGTGTAAAATAAATCAAATGACGAGATCTTAATTTACTCCTATTCATTAATTTGGTTTCAATTTTAAGGTTAAAAGAACGGCTTATTTATTAATTACACGCGGATCGGTCAAGATTATTTGACCAATTTATTAAATTGCCAATAAATTACATATTGATATATTAGTACCTTTGATTTCCAAAATCAGTAAACATGATTAGATTGCTTAACAATTTTATTTGACCTAATTACATTTATTAATGTGACTAGTTAACTATGTTGGTATAATAGTCCGCTAAAAAAACCTTAAAATATAGTGGGACAACATGACTAATATTGGACTACATGGAGAGTAAGAAACAAGTATTAGAATATGACGATCTGCTCATTGAAATCAGGCTCCACAGCTTATATGCTTCAGTATAAGCTGTTATGATCTTGATCATCCTGAACCTGAATTAGGTGCGCCAAGACTGCCACAACAATTCGGTGCGCCACATTGACACTTGACCTCAGCTCCATATTGAATAAATCTGCAATACAGATACCATAAAAATCAGGTAGGCAGCTAGAGTGATAGTATTACAGCATGATAAAGGTTTCTGACAGTATAATGTGAATATCGATAACCATTCAGATAGTAGGTAATTGTGTGAAAGTGAAGCACTTGAAGGTATACATAAATTATGCAAAAATGAAGCACTTGAAGGTCATACTTATAATCATATGTTAACGGCTCCCCTGCTTGAATAGACTGAGCAGCAAAAATACCAATGCGAGTTTCCCCATCCAGTTGCCTGCAAAAACAACCAGAGAGAGTGTGTTTAGACAAGCGCCCTTCACCAAAAGAAAGTAGCAAAAAGATCCGATTAATCTAAACATTCTGACAGTAACACAATGACCCCGGCCTAGCAACATGGCATCTTGTGCAGTGACATAATGTTATCTTGCATACACAAAGAGTACAGAAGGAAAGATACCAGCAAGTTATAAAAATGCATATATGATTAAAGAGTACAACATGAATAACAAAGACAATACATGAAAACCGTTAATGACATCAAACCACAGAGAGGGGGATTCCATGCGAAATTTACTTATTAAATAGCCACGCCTTGCAATGTCACAACAATCAACTTAATCTATAGGATGACTTGATTAGTACAGCATTATTCAATTGTAAAACTATACTTTGGTGAACAAGAGAATATACATACTCCTCTCTGCATCCATGATAATAAATATCCGCAATCTTAAGGTTACGAGGCAACTTGTGTTGACTGGTTAAATCTCATCTTAAAAATTAAAATAAGAACGTATTTGTGATGGTAACCAAAATCATAACTTTCCCACACATGTCTTATTCCTAAATATATGCATAGCGGGCTGAGGTGGCTGGTATACTATATAACTTTTTGGTTCTCTGTGGATTATAAACAAGCCACACTTTGGTTTCTTAACTGATTCAACAACACACTCAAGACACAGCATCAATAAGGAGACACTTGTCTGATTAGCATACTGACCATTTCTCCAGGTCACAGTTGGGATTACAACTGTGGTTCAAAAATCTGGAGGAGTTCCCCTTGAAAGTCGAATCAATTGTCAAGTCTTTCTCAACTTCAACTAGGTAAAAGTTCTGAGTGCCCAAGTGCTTCATGTCCCACAACCGTTGTTCGCACATAGCATTACTAATAACTGAAACAGAATAGAGTATGAAACAATAATCATACAAAAAAGCTATGGAAAGAACAAAACATGACCGATTGAAAGTCTCAAGTAAACTGGATTGTACACTGTCTTTAGAGTAAAATATTTACTATGATCGCTTATGTACAGACAAACCTGAAGTGATATTAACTTAAGGACATTACCTTCTCCAACATACTCGATGATGAAATCACCTTTATTCACAAATTCAGCAGCCTCCCCCAACCACAATTTTCTGTCTGAAAATAATAATAGTTAAAGATGGAAATATTCAAGTTTAAACAGCTATTAAAAGATAAAAGTCGGTGCATAGAAGTTTAGAAACAAATAAACTCTACCTTTACAATTTCAATCTTTTTTTCCTTTCGAAATGGTCTGTTAGTGCACGTCTCCGAGCAAAGACAGGATTTTGAGCAGCTTACACTTTGACCCCTATCAGAGCATGTTTAAACACTAGTCATAAACAAGACACATCTCACAACTTCTAGTTAAAACAGAACCGCATAAAACCTTGTTAGATACATGTGCAATAGAAGTACCTGCAGACACAATTATCGGAGCAATGAGAAGAAACACAAGTTGTACATCCAGTATCAGCATCACCCGCATCACATTTTTTATTCTTGACAAGGTAGATATCTAATACAGTTGAGGACCACTGCTCATTTATAAATACAAATAATAAACACAAAATTTTCAGGAAAAAAGAAGTATAATAAGGCAAGCAAGGATACTGCGTTTGATGTGAACATAAGGAGGTGGCTCCATTTCTGTCACAATAGCGTATTTCCAAGTTTTATCAATAACAAACTCCTCTGGAACATATGGTAGTGCTAAGCGACAGAATAGTTCCTAAGAACAGGATATATAGGTCAGCCCTGATTCTATTGAAATTTAATAGACAACATTAAAAACTTGAATGCTTTCTCAGTTTCTCTGTAATGCATATTCATTATACATATACAAATTTTGAAGAAAATGCATTTCATGTAATTTCAAAAGAGGAAGTTACCTCAACACTGTTCATTGGCACTGCAAGCTGCTCTCGAACAAAAACAACTTAGTTAAACTTTTGGAAAAGAAAGAATGATTTACTAAAGCAAAATTAAGCTTCTCTTATAGAATACCCTGTCCAATGAAATTGATTTCTTTCTGTAAACTGCATGCACTAATTTCATCCCATAATGTAGCAGACAGTGTATGACAATATATTACTATTAATATCAATACAGTGTCACATTCAATTCCAAGATGCTTAGTCTGATAAAGTATCCAAGGATCTTTTAACTACACAAAGAGCCACATATCCTAGATCGCATATCACCCTAATTATATCATTCGCAATATGCATAAGAGAAGAGAGAAGGGAAAAGGGAAGGTGAACGCATGTGAAAATAAACAAGAACCTCAACCATATAGTTACAGCATGCGACATATGCCCTTACTTGGTAACATAAGATTCTTTACCGGAAAAGTTTGATCAGTAGTAAAGGTTTAACTTCTAAAGGGGTAGTTCCATGCTTAAGGCCTTTTACAAATTACAACAAACAAGCAATTCTAAAAGTCATGCACAACTAACATAACAATTTACTCTGGTATCTCTCATAGATCAAAGAATCAAAAACTTTACAAGTGGAAATTTTAAGAAAAGGAAAAGGTACAAAGAGGATAGGGATTATCTTTCAAACCAACGAAACAAAACGTAATAAGAAAAGAAACAGATGGCATGAATCATTCATTTGAACTTTCAAGCTTAATGATACAAGAAAAACGATTCAGATGCATATTCCTTGTGAGTGCTCAGAACATACTCAGATAGTAACAGATAAATACGCCATATCATTTTAAAGAAAATAAGCAAATTATGATGAGATTCCAAAGATCCATTGATATTTAGTATGTGAAATTCCTGACAAGACATTGACCTTGTTCTCCTGATGCCAATCAGTAGGGTGTTTCCAGCATATGGCTTGCCCAGGTTGCTCCTGTAAATGCATAACATGCTCCGAGGATGGTGAACATTTTGCATGCCACGCTAACTCGCACTTTACACATCGCAACAGCTGGGAGTTTCGTTTGCAGAGAAAGCAAGCCTATAGAAGAAAACGTGTCATTTATACTATTGTAGACAGTGAACAGCAAATACAAAACAGCGTATACTAATACTCAAAGAGAAGCTACATGGAAATCCAACTAACGATATCGCTTTAAAAATTAAACTTCATTTACCAAGAGCAGCAATATATTAAGAAGAAATTCTTTGGAGCACTAATTACAATAAGAGCTAAAGTTTTTCATGAATTTTATTCCATTACTCTTTACAAAGATGAAATGCTCCAAAGAGTTTCTTGAATCCACTAATCTTTGTATTGAAAATTTATTTCCACAGCTTGTTCCTGAATAATTTTTTTGGAAGAAAAGGAAAAGAAACCTAAAGAACTAGGAAGAATCTCTCTGTAAATTTGTCTCCAAAATATTCTTCCCTTTTTTGGAAAGATTGGGAGAGGAGATATTTACTCATTTTTTAATCTTTTTTTTGCTAGATTTGGGAACACCATGTAAGAGGTCAAGGTTTAAAACCTCAGTACAGGCGATAAGGCATGGGTGCGTATGCATTTAAATTACAGTGATTGACCTTTACGTAAACAAAATAAATATATATAATAATTTCACCACATACTTAGTCCATTGATGACATACTCCTCTACCCATGTTGAGTTGTCGGTCCATAACTACATATATTGTCATAACATAGAATGTTATTAGGACCATTGAATAGAAAGCTACATGACTTACATGCTGAGGACACATAAATTTTTGTGATGATGAAACTTCAAGTCTTCGCTTTGAACAAATTAAATGATATACAGCTTCACAACCATGTGCAGAGCATAAAATCCCTGTCCCAGGATGGACCAATTTCTGGCAAATGCGACACACAACCTGAAATGGATGTCAAATAGTAAGTGGCACCGTTTGTCTGCTTCAAGCAGAAAGTAATTTATGCTTCATATGTAAACGTAAAAAAACAAAACTAGCATGATTCATTAGCAAGGTTATCTAAATTCAACCAAAATATGCTTCAATCGTCCTCATCTAGAGATGTGGAAGTAAGACTCGCCAGTCCCTGTACCTTGTTCTCTTTTTAGGAAAAAAATGTAATTGAGAAAATTAAATGAGCGAATCTTCTGTAATCTATCACGAAATTGATTACGAATTAGAATCATTAAATTGTAAAGAGATCTTTTATTGGTAAAACAAGTGGGATTGTTAAACAGATTTCTTGCCCTCATACCCTTAAAAAAGTCCAAACCCGTGACGTTCTACATAAGAAAGAAAGAAATACCTTTCTAGCACTAGGTTATCGCTGAATTACTAGGTTCTTTTTTTGATAAACCTACTTGAGCGAATCTTCTGTAATCTATCATGAAATGATTACGAATTACAATCATTAAAATGGAAATAGGTTTTTGTTTGGTAAAACAAGTGGGATTGTTGAAGAGATATCCTACCCTTTAAGGGTCCAAAATACTTCAAATCCATGACCTTTTTAAGTAAGAAAAGAAAAAAAACTACCTTTCTAGCACTAGGTTATCGATGAATCCTCGTTCTTCCTATTCTATTTGTTTCAACAGAAATTATACAAACACTTGCAACACAAAAGGGCCTTCAAAATTACCCCAAAATAAACATTACCAATTCTCTGCTATTCAATAATAATAAGAATAAAAAAAATACTTAATTTACAAGAATAAAATGTCGAAAACAGATATGATGTAAACAAATAGAGGACAGAAAAAAGGATACATTACCAATTTATGTGGGCCTAGTAAGGGAAGAACAGCGTTATACTCTTCTCCGGTAGCAGTAGTAGTCTTTTTGTTGTGTCACACCGTTTCTTGGGACGTTGAATCGGGAATCGGAGGCGGTGCTTCCAATCGCTGCAATTATCAATTGTAGTAGTATCTAAAGTTTTATTTGATTCGCATTGATCAGGGTAAGGGATTTCTGAAATTGAAGATGAAGAAGAGGGTTTTAGCAATGTCCCTAAATCTGGCATTCTTGATTTTCTGAAGAATCTAGAGAGAGAGAGATGTGTCAGAGAGAGAGAGAGAGAGATTTGAATTTAAGTTTTAGGGGCTGTCTGAAATGGGGTCTTGGGTGGATAGATAGATTACAACGCAGACGAAACTTGCAGGAATTTATAATAAATTTAAAATAGTTATGTAATAAACCCAATTTTTTTTGAAATTTTGGGAAACCCTTGTGAATAGGTTTTTGTTGATTATGATGAATAAAAATTTTTTTCATGTCACAATATGTAGGGGTTCTTTTATTGATCTTCTCAGATATTATTAGTACTCTATGTTGTATATAAGTGTATGTAAAGATCGTCACAATCCAAATCCGAACACTTTGATTTTTCCCGAAAATCCACCAGATAGCGAAGGAATTTAGTATAAGGTAACATGATAAAAATGATTTAAATTCAAAGATTTTAAGAGAGGATCATAAAAGGAATATAATGTATTGAGAAAGGTTAAGGGAACCCAAGTAATAAGATCCCGGGTATGATCCCTCAAACGATAAACGAGAACGAAAGTTAAGCGAACCGTATAACAGATCAGTGGTCATTAGGCAAGCAATTAAGAGTTAATCAAAGAGGTTAGGGATGCTGATGTCATCAAACCAACAAGATGACATAGGAAAGGTGACATAAGCATGAAATAAGGGAAGGAGGTGTGGTTGATTAATAACCACACAATTTTTTATGGGTAAAAAGGTAATTAATCAAAAACAAAAGCTAGCAATCAAGCAAACAAATCAAAAAACACAAAACACTCCATTTTCTTCATCAAGCTCTCGGCTTTCCTTCATTTTCAAGGATAAGAAAATCCAAATTCAAGCTCCAAGCATTGTTAAATCGTGAGGTAATTATCCAAGGTTCCTTGTACTTAGATATAATTATCCTATGAATCTAAGCTCCAAATTCCTTCACAATCTCTTCCTAAAAATCATGGAAATATATGGTGAATATTGTTTTTCAAGAACTAAAATTTTTGTTCTTGAATTTTTGTTTAGATTAAGTTTGGACAAGGACTTTCAAGGGTGATTCCAAGCTAATTAGTTACTCCCACTCACAAGGAAGGTATAATCTCTTAACCTAGCTTTGTTATTGAATGTTAAGAGCATAATATAAGTATTATAGTTCATGAGAGGCTTGATTGTTGTGTATGTAGAGATTAGTTGGTTTTGTGGTGTTTTTGGAGTTGTAAATCTTGATAATTAGTTAAAGAACTTAAGTAAGCTTTTAGTTAATGATTGGGGAAGTAGTATAAGTTGATATTATTGAGTTGTTGGGGCTGTTATGGTGAAGTATGGATGGAGTTTGGTTGTGATGTTGATTGTGGGTTGATTGTGGGTTGATTTGGAGTGGTATAAATTTGGGTAATCGCGTAAACATAGCCGTCGTAATGTCCGATTTACTTTAGACTGTTTTTGCTCTTAACATTAGGACCCGTGAACTCATAACTAGGTTTTGACCATTGCCATGATTAGATAGTTCATGTTACGAGCTTCGTTTTGATATGTGGTACGCTTGAATCCGATGTACGGTTTAGGAGAAACGACCGTTTTAAGTAACGGCGTTTCGCGACCGAACCATTACCCCTCGCCTTACTTTGAAATCTTGGCTAAGGACCTTAAATGACTAATTGGGGTATGAAACATTTATGTAAAGTGGATTAGGCAGTTGGTAAGGTACTCGCGAAAGAATCGCCTTAAAACCCTTAATGGTTAATTTATTAAAAATGGTGGAGCCGAGGGTACTCGAGCGACTTAAGTGAATCGTTAAGCGCGAAAGCGAACGTTATGACTCTAAATGGTTAAAGTCTAGTTTCTTAAGCGACCGGGGTTTAATTCCGACTTATGTTGTTGTTCATAGGTTATCGGACCCACTCTAAGTTTAAGTCTATCCGGGAGCACTCAGGCAAGTTTTCTATCCGTTATACTGTTGTTGTGATGTATACATATGTATATGCATTATCTTGTGATAGATGCATGATGGTTAATTAGCAAATTCTTGCGATATATTGTAGCATGTGATATGGTATATATGCATGCATGTTTCGTATTCTTGATACATATATCTGTTGATTCAGTTGATAATACATATGCTAGAGATAAGCGGTAATTTGCATATACCCTTAGTATAGGGGACCCAAAGGTGAACTTTTTTCTAAAACCGGGAGTCGATACTCCCGAGTATAATATATATATATTTATATATATATATACATATATGAATAGTTTTTAAAACTATGAATCAAATAAGGTTTATTCGATAACCTTATTTTATTAATGAATATTATTTTGAATATTCATTTGAGGGCTTATGACCCCGTTTATTTTATTATTGAATATTATTTTGAATATTTATTCGAGGGCTTATGACCCCGTTTATTTTATTATTGAATATTATTTTGAATATTCATTCGAGAGCTGATGACCCCGTTTATTTTATTATTGAATATTATTATTTGAATATTCATTCGAGCACTTTTGACTCCGATTATTTACAAATTATTATTCTTAATTTTATTAAAGAATAATGTGTCGATAATCAAACTTACTTTTGATTATTCAAATAAAGATAGTACTTTTGTATAAGTATATCTTTGGTTATTTAATATTCATTTAAAGTATAAGTTTTAAAACTTCTACTTCAATTATTTTTATAAAGATTATTCTTTATGAGAATATTATTTAAATAATAATATTTAGATATTTTCTAATATATTGGGACTACTTTATTTTATTAAATCAGCATCACTCCAAACATTCTTAAAAATGTTTTCGAGTCTTCAAAATGATTTGTAAAGGTTAGGGCGGATCCCAAAACTCATTCTTATTTTTAAGATCCTCCTTTCGAAGGGGATTTAAATACTCGCTCAAAACCGGAGGGATCCGGCTCTGTGGTGTATTTTATATTCGCAACAAGGTTGCTATTCTGATAAAAGAGTTTTTGATTACTTACCCAACACTCGGGAAGTAAAATTCTTGGAACAAGTTAATCCATTAACAGGCATGGCCTGGAAAATATCGGTGAGTTTTCCTTTCCAACTAGATACGACTTCTTGGTGGAGCCGTATCAACAAGTTTCTACTTGGGGAAAGGGGGGACGAGCTTTACGTTTCAGAGTCATGGATTTCATCTGAACTAGGAGTGGCGTAAGTGGTCGAGTAGCGCCGGCCCAGCCTTATTATATTGGCCCAAATGGCCCGGAAGTTCCGCTAAGACGGTCCATTCCTTAGGAGTCCAGTGTTCGGTTGACAAGTAAATCCGACAGGTTCTCCTCTACATGTAAAAAATGGTGGGGTTGCACTACTACGACTGATCATCGTAAGTGGTCTTCCTGGCGCGGCAAACTCCCGTAATGAGTTCATCATCCAATTGGATATTTCTGCAACACTACCCAGAGCACTTCGATAGAAAGCTACGGTTGGGCGATTGTTGAGTGTTGGCAGGGTCAAGTTTTCAAAATGATATTTGCATCAAATGAAGTATCTCGTAACTTCATTTTATTTTTATGATATTTTAAAGATTGATTCTATACAAGTTTTGTCTTGTAGCTTAATCTATGGGATGAACTATTTATACATTGAACGGTGGTAGTTCAAGTAGTATTCGGAAAAGATATAAGTATATTGGAGTATCTTGTAACTTCATCTTTTAAACTTATATCTAGTTAATGATTGTCTTATAAATGACAAAGGTTTCAGAAAAATGTTGAGACAAGGTTAGATATATGAGATCACCTTGCAACGGTATTTTTCTACAGTTATAAACTGGAACTCTGTGTATATTATACATGTCAGAGGATTTCAAAGATTGTGAAAAGTATATATGTATATATATATACTGAATATTTTGCGACTTGGTCGCGTTAAGATATCAGCTTGGTTCATTTCTTCGTGACCAAGACTTTCATGAGTACTATGAGAATGCTCATATATTGTTAATTATTATGCATATTATTTCAGTGGGCTTGTTGCTCACCCTTGCTTTCTTCTTTCATCACACAACATCAGATAGACAAGATGAGCAGGACCAAGCTCCCAATTCGCGAGCGGATAGGAAACGTTCCGCAGTTTCCTATAGGCATTAATGTCGCTGTAGCTGAGGTAGGAACTACCAATAGGCTAGGCTTTCAACTTTTGATGTACCAGACTTATGTATCTTTATGAATTGTAATAATGGCAAAGAAATGTAAATTTATTTAGAAACCCTTTTAAGGTGTAATGGCATATAATTGTGGAATAAAATGACTCGTGTTATTTTTGGATATTCATCTCTGAGACTATAACTTGTGGTGTGTGTGTTTATTGTGGGGTCACAGTATGCAGCAGTTGGTTGATTGTTAAGTATTATTAAGGGAAATGGAACTCGTGACGACCCGGATCCCCGACCCCGAATCTGGGGGTGTTACAGAAATGGTATCAGAGCCAAGCGTTATAAACCTCAGAGATGATATGACGTTAAAATAATAAGTTCACTAAGATAATAAGAACTCTTGCCAAGTTCATAGTCGGGCTACCTAACGTAGTACTGACAGTTAAAACCCTTATGGGAACCCCTATAAATATCGTGATAGAAGCGTAGTTCGTTATCGTAGATGGTAGCGGGACTCCAAACCCTGAGGTTGAGGAGCAACAACGCGATGATGTTTTATTAGTTATTGGAGATCAGATTATGGATCCAATAGAGCGTCCTAACACAGGACCGAATGATGTTCATATTGAGGATGTAGTGGTTGAGGATGTTGTCCTAGATAGGGTTGTTGCTGAGGAGGATCTCGTGGAGGATCCTAACAAGAATGAATAAAGGACCATTGAGGAATTGATGACCATGTTAGGGAAACTTGAAAGGAATATGTCCTAAGTCCAATCATGTATGAGGATTTAGGAATAACTTTTATGTAATCTGTTTTGATTTCATTAATATTAATAAAAGACTTGTTTTGTTTTTATTACGGGCTCTATCTATTTAAGTGTTTAAATAAGATATACCATAGTTTAGGGTAAAGCTTTTTATGGATTATGATGAGATCATAATAGTGAGACCTAAAAGATGATAACTCTAAACTTAAATAGTTCCTGATCATAGAATTACTAACTGGTAATTAATAATCCGCAAAGATCGGTACATACTATGCTTGCTTCATTATGAAGGATGTCTGTTCTCATAGACATTTGTGTGGTGACACTATAGCTAGTATGTAGGTGCTTATTATAGAATAAGTTCACTGAACATGACTCGCACAGCTGAACAACTGATGAAGTTCAGTCACGTGTCAGCAGTTGTTCACATAGTGATAGTTGTACAAGTATCCTTAGACTTGAGGTCATCATAGTCATCTTGTGTACACTGAACTATGCTTTGATTTAGTTCTTAGTCTCTAGGGACAATTATTAGGGCTCTACTGGGTATAGGAATTTGTACACGAAGATAGTGTATGATCAATAAAGGATCTACCCCTTCCAGTGAAGGAAGCGAATGTTCAAGGCTGATCCACTTATGCTAGTTCAGGAATCTCTGGCCAGAGTGAATGAAATTAGAAAGGAGTTTCTAATTTGCATAGAACTACGCATAGTAAATGGTAAGCAAGTGATTGAATTAGATAGGCTTGACACGAGATCCATGCCTTGTATTTAATCGGGACATTGTAGGGTAGAAGGAGTTTATTGTACGGTAACTATTCACTGAATAGGTTCTTGGTATTTTAAGCAGTGAATTCATATTATCTGGATAGTCGCGATATGCTGAGAAGTATCCCTCACGATGTAGAATAAATGTGATTAATTAATTAATCATATTTAATAAATTAGAGAATTTATATAAATAATGATAAAATAGTTTTATTATTATTTATTTCTACTACCGGCTTAATATTGAACCTACAGGGTCACACCATAAAAAGAGAATGATTTAATGGTAGAGGAATTAATTAATAATGGCTAATAATTATTTATTTTTGAAATAAATAATTAATTGGAAAATTTAATAATTGATTAAATGAGATTTAATTGATTATAAATTAATTAAGAAAAGTTCTTAATATTATTAATTAAGGATTTAATTTTTGGAAATTAAATCAAGAGAGAGAATTATTTTTAAAGTGTTTAGAAAAAGGATTAATAATTAAAAGGTGTTTTAATTATTAATGAGAATAATAAATGGGATAATAATAATAATATTTATGGGAAAATTTCAGCTAAAAATTTTGCCTATAAATATACTATTATAGACCCTATTTTTATTTGAACCCAAAAAACCCAAAAAGATTGGAAAACCCAATTCTCTCCACCTCCTTCCTCCTCCTTAACATCGTTTTCTTGGTGGATACCGGTGGAGTGCTTCACACTTGAGGAGCAACTGCTAAGGATCTCTGATCATTGTCTCCGAATTATTTTAAAGGTTAGATCCGATCCCTATGTTTTTACCACGATTTATATGCTTTTATTTGGATTTTATATGTGTAAAAGTGTTTTGCCATGCCCCGCTGCGATTAAAAATCCATCAATGGTATCAGAGCATAGGTTGTATGTATATAGATCTGTGGTAAAAAATTCAGAATTTTATGTGCTTGTATGAATTAATTATGATTTTTACAAGTTATATCATGGATTAATTTTGTCTGATGAGAAATCGTTTCTCAGAATAATTTTGAATGTTGATCTGGGTTCTACAAGTGTTGTAGATCGTCTGGGTATTTTTTTCATAATTTTATGATGTATAGATTTTTTATTATGAATTTTTGAAGTTCTTACAATTAAATTCGTAATTTAATAAGTATAAATATATGTATATATAGTATATATATGTTTGTATTATGCATCTGCATATGTCTGTGTTGTTTGCTGTCTGTTATGCACGAAAAAAGACACAGAACCAGTCTGGCGGCACGTTGTTCGAGGAGAGAAAAGGCGGCTGCTGAAAAAAAAAGAAGGTGTTGCGCATTCCGGGAATGCGTTACACCCTGTGGCGCATTCACGGAATGCGTTACACCTTTTAATTGGTTAAAAGGGTTGTAACGCATCACCGGAATGCGTTACAGGGCTTGTAACGCGTTCCTGTAATGCGTTACAGCCCGACTGTTTACATTAAAATTGATTTTCTGGGAGTTTCGTAACTCCGTTTTGGGCGTGCAATATACCGTTGGATTCGTTTTTCCGAGACGGATCTAATGGAGTGATCAATTTTAGTTTATATAAAAGTTTTGAACTGTTTATATTTCCGGAAGTGTTTTAAAGCTGTTTTTAACTGTTTTAACTGCTTTTAAATGCTTCATGTGATACATAGAGATGTATAATGCTTAGAGTAATGTGCTAGATGATATAACATGCCTACCTTGATGTTTATTCATGTTTATATATGTGATATATGCTTAGTTTATCATGCGATGATAGATTTAGGTGAACTTAAATGAACATAAGGCGTTTGTTAGACAACCTAGTATAGTGAAATTGTTTCATAACCTTAATAACAATATTATGAATACAATCATGAGATTCTTGTGTTTGTGAAACACGTAATTGAATATGAATTTTCGATATGAGAGAAAGGATGATTCTGTTAACAACATATTTCTATCTGTAAGAAAGGGTTATTAAGTGACGCCTCTTGACAATGCTCCACCCGATCGGAGAATCATCTGATTATTGATTATTGATTTGAAATATTTAATTTAAAAGGAAGAATCTCTTTATAATATGATTATGATTGTAACGTAATATAATCCCTCTAAAATTAAATAATATCAAGTAGTAATTGGCCAATGACACAACGGGCTTGTGTCGGTCATAGCCTTCCAACATGATAGAAAAGTAGTTCTTATTTTTGAATCATTGTCATTTCGTGCCACAGCCGAGGGCTTTGATTTCGAAGTAAGATATACTTGTCTATTACATAGAGATGTGTACATTGAATAAGAATCTAAAGGTCGTTACGTGCCACAGCCGTGGGCCTTTGGGGACTGATTCAATTATACGGAATGTTGGGTTAGACTTGACTTAGAATATTGAGTTTGTCGTGCCACAGCCGTGACTCAATTATTCAAGAGGCTAAAGTTTGATTAGGGAATAACATTAGATGTAATTGACAAGAGTTGTCTGCCTATTGAACATTACATGGCGTTTCGTGCCACAACCGGGGTTGTGTAATGGAATGTAGGATCCCTATTCGCACTAGCATTATGAATGCTTAATTTTTCACGTAGGGGGTTGAATAAATTAGATAAACTAGTGGGAGCCACTTATGAATAAAAACCCGATTCATATAGTGTTTTAAAATGAAATCGAATATATGCTAAGTGTTGTTATGTGTTTATCATTTACAGATTTACAATATACATTATGTCTTCTGCACTATCACTCAGGAGCATACTGGATGCTCACAAATTGACTGGTCCTAATTATGCTGACTGGCTTCGAAACTCTAGAATTGTTCTCAGGATTGAGAAGCTGGAATACGTGATTGACTCACCTAAGCCTACTGAACCTGCTAGTGATGCACATAATGATGAACATGTTGTGTATCGTAAGTGGATAGATGATGCAAATGTTGCTCAATGCATCATGCTAGCTTCCATGAACATTGAGCTACAGAAGCAACATGAGCATATGGATGCTCACACTATCCTCATGCATCTACAAGAGTTGTATGATGTGGCAGGGAGGACAACTCGATATGAGATATCAAAGGAGTTGTTCAGTTGTAGGATGTCTGAGGGATCATCTGTGAATGACCATGTACTTAAGATGATCAATTTGATTGAATGTCTTGGACAACTTGGTTTTGCCATGGATGGGGAGCTGAGCCAAGACTGGGTCTTGCAATCGCTTCCGAGTTCGTTCTCGCAGTTTGTTGTGAACTTTCACATGAATAAGTTGGATGTCAGCCTGCCTGAACTCCACAACATGTTGAAGACTGCGGAATCGAATTTTCCCCCTAGGAAGAGTTCTGTTCTTCTAATTGGTGAAGGTTCCAATCCTAAGAAAAGGAAGAGGAACTCTTCCAAGAAGAAGAAAGTAGGTGAAGAAAAGCCGGTTCCACCAAAAGCTGAAGACCCCAAGAGCAAAGTTGTTTGCTTTTACTGTAACAAGGTGGGGCACTGGAAGAGGAACTGCAAGGTTTACCTTGCAGAATTGAAGAAGAAGAAGGGTAGTGAGACTACCGCTTCTGATTCAGGTATGTTCATGATAGAAGTGAATATGTCATTAAGCCAAATTTCTACTTGGGTATTAGATACCGCCTATGGTTCTGATATCTGCAATTCGTTGCAGGGACCAAGGAGAAGTAGGACTCTTGAGGAAGATGAGGTGATTCTACTGATGGGAAATGGAGCAAGAGTTGCTGCTGAAGATGTAGAATCATTTCATTTACATATGCCTATGGGCAAGACTATTGTTTTAAATAATTGTTATTTTGTTCCCTCGATTATGAGGAATATTATTCCCATGTTAGACTTGGCTGGATTTTCATTTATTATTGAGAATAATGAATGTTCTATTCTTAGAGATAATATTCTTTATGGACGTGGTGCTTTAAATAATGGTCTGTATATATGTGACATAATTTACTTCAGATTGAACAAACTAATAAAAGAAAAGGGATGATGAAAATCTCACTTCATAGTGGCACTGTAGTCTCCATTTATTAGACATGGAGAGAGGGCTGCAAATTTGCTAGGAATGGTACACTCAGATGTATGTGGACCAATGTCTACGCAAGCCATGGGTGGATTTTCATACTTCATTAGTTTCATAGATGATAGATCTAGATTCGGATATGTGTTTGATGAAACACAAGTCTGAAGCCTTTGAAAAGTTCAAAGAGTATAAGTATGAAGTGGAGAAACAACCAAATATAGTATTATAACTCTTCGATCAGATCGAGATGGTGAATACTTTAATGGAGTGTTTCTAGATTATCTCAAAGTAAATGGTATAGTCTCCCAGTGGACTCCTCCAGATTGGTATCTGAAAGGAGAAATCGAACTTTGTTAGACATAGTTCGGTCCATGATGATCTATGCAAATATTCCAGTATTCCTATGGGGTTATGCATTGGAAACCTCAGCATATTTACTGAATAAGGTGCCTTCCAAATCTGTTCCTCAAACTCCGTATGAGATATGGAAAGAAAGAAAACCGAGTCTTAAACACGTTAAGATTTGGAGATGTCCAGCTTATGTCAAGTAAGTTGACCCGGATAAGCTGGAATATCGATCCGTAAAATGTAGTTTTGTGGGATATCCTAAAGAGACTTTAGGGTATTACTTTTACACCGATCATCGGGTGTTTGTCTCCAGACATGCTACATTTTTGGAAAAGGAGTTTATCCTTGAAGGAAACAGTGGGAGCAAAATTGAACTTGATGAAGTTCAAGAAGCACAAACTACTACGGATCAAGTGGAAACACCTGTTCTGACTGAATAACCTTTTGTGGAACAGCCCATTCATAGATCAGGGAGAGTGTCTCGCCAACCTGAGAGGTATTATGGCCTTGTCATTGAGAATGACAATGAGTTGTCGATCATTGATGATGACGACCCTGTAACCTATAATGATGCTATGAGTAGTGTTGACTCAGAGAAATGACATAGTGCCATGAAATCCGGAATGGAATCTATATATACGGTATACGAAAGAATGATTAGAGCAGATGGCCAGGTGGAGACCTTTAAGGCCAGGCTTTTGGGAAAAGGATTCAGACAAAGGCAATGAATTGACTTTGATGAAACCTTTTACCTGTAGCCCTGTTAAAATCAGTTCGGATTTTGCTTGCGATTGCTGCTTACTACTACTATGAGATCTGGCAAATGGCCAGATGGTTTTCTTTCCAAGGGAAATGAAAACCTAGTGTGTAAGCTACTGCGAACCATATGTGGTTTAAAGCAAGCTTCTCGAAAGATGGAACATTCATTTTGATGAGACAATCAAAGAGTTTGATTTTATCAAAAACGAAGATGAACCATGCGTCTACAAAAGGGTTAGTGGGAGTGCGGTAACATTTCTTGTATTGTATTGAAATAGAGTTGACACACATAACAACATAGCAGACCCACTCACAAAGCTACTTTCTGAAAGTCACTTTGATCGTCATAAAGACTAGATGAGTATTAGATACCAGAGTGATTGGCTTTAGTACAAGTGGGAGATTGAAAGGAATATGTCCTAAGTCCAATCATGTATGAGGATTTAGGAATAACTTTTATGTAATCTGTTTTGATTTCATTAATATTAATAAAAGACTTGTTTTGTTTTTATTACGGGCTCTATCTATTTAAGTGTTTAAATAAGATATACCATAGTTTAGAGTAAAGCTTTTTATGGATTATGATGAGATCATAATAGTGAGACCTAAAAGATGATAACTCTAAACTTAAATAGTTCTTGATCATAGGATTACTAACTGGTAATTAATAATCCGCAAAGATCGGTACATACTATGCTTGCTTTATTATGAAGGATGTATGTTCTCATAGACATTTGTGTGGTGACACTATAGCTAGTATGTAGGTGCTTATTATAGAATAAGTTCACTGAACATGACTCGCACAGCTGAACAACTGATGGAGTTCACTCACGTTTCAGCAGTTGTTCACATAGTGATAGTTGTACAAGTATCCTTAGACTTGAGGTCATCATAGTCATCTTGTGTACACTGAACTATGCTTTGGTTTAGTTCTTAGTCTCTGACAATTATTAGGGCTCTACTGGGTATAGGAATTTGTACACGAAGATAATGTATGATCAATAAAGGATCTACCCCTTCCAGTGAAGGAAGCGAATGTTCAAGGCTGATCCACTTATGCTAGTTCAGGAATCTCTGGCCAGAGTGAATGAAATTAGAAAGGAGTTTCTAATTTGCATAGAATTACGCATAGTAAATGGTAAGCAAGTGATTGAATTAGATAGGCTTGACACGAGATCCATGCCTTGTATTTAATCGGGACATTGTAGGGTAGAAGGAGTTTATTGTACGGTAACTATTCACTGAATAGGTTCTTGGTATTCTAAGCAGTGAATTCATATTATCCGGATAGTCGCGATATGCTGAGAAGTATCCCTCACGATGTAGAATAAATGTGATTAATTAATTAATCATATTTAATAAATTAGAGAATTTATATAAATAATGATAAAATAGTTTTATTATTATTTATTTCTACTATCGGCTTAATATTGAACCTACAGGGTCACACCATAAAAAGAGAATGATTTAATGGTGGAGGAATTAATTAATAATGGCTAATAATTATTTATTTGTGAAATAAATAATTAATTGGAAAATTTAATAATTAATTAAATGAGATTTAATTGATTATAAATTAATTAAGAAAAGTTCTTAATATTATTAATTAAGGATTTAATTTTTGGAAATTAAATCAAGAGTAAGAATAATTTCTAAAGTGTTTAGAAAAAGGATTAATAATTAAAAGGTGTTTTAATTATTAATGAGAATAATAAATGGGATAATAATAATAATATTTATGGGAAAATTTCAGCTGAAAATTTTGCCTATAAATATACTATTATAGACCCTATTTTTATTTGAACCCAAAAAACCCAAAAAGTTTGGAAAACTCAATTCTCTCCACCTCCTTCCTCCTCCTTAACATCGTTTTCTTGGTGGATACCGGTGGAGTGCTTCACACTTGAGGAGCAACTGCTAAGGATCTCTGATCGTTGTCTCCGAATTATTTTAAAGGTTAGATTCGATCCCTATGTTTTTACCACGATTTATATGCTTTTATTTGGATTTTATATGTGTAAAAGTGTTTTGCCATGCCCCGCTGCGATTAAAAATCCATCAAAACTACCATAGGTAGGATTGGTCGGTCACTACCAGAGGTTCGTTCAAGTTTGTAAAGATAGTAGCCCCTTTAACGCGGCTTACTCGTAAGACTGAGAAGTTTGAATAGACAGAGAAATACGAGAAAAGCTTTTAACAACTGAAGCAAAGGTTGGTGACGACCCCTATGTTGGCATTGCCGGATGGAAAAAAGGAGATTTTGTGATTTGTATTGACGCTTTGCATAAGGAATTAGGGTGCTCTTATACAGCACAACAAGGTACTCGCGTACGCGTCAAGACAATTAAGGGAATATAAAATTCGATATCCCCACCCATGAGCTTGGGCTCGTGGGAATAGTTTTGCCCTAAAGATTGGAGGCACTACTTGTATGGAGAGAAGTGCGAGATTTACACAAGCCATAAGTGCTCTAGTGCATTTTCACGCAGAAAGAGCTCAACATGCGCCAGAGGAGGTGGTTAGAGCTAATCAAGGATTACGATTATGAGATTCTTTATCATCCAGGGAAAGCCAAAATGGTGGCTAATGCCCTTAGAATAAAGGAGAGACTCAAGATGAAAATATTTTTGGGAGAGTTGATAAGAGATTTTGAGAAAATGGAAATAGAAGTGAAGGTAACCGGAGCCGGTACCTAAACGCTGTTTGAGATTGCAATACAGCCCGAATTATCGAAAAAGATCATATTGTGCCAAGAAAAAGTGATGAATGAAGGCAGAGAGTCAATGACTGGAGAAGAGATTAATACCAAGAAAGATGATAAGGGAATAACGAGGTATTCCTACAGAATTTGGGTTCTAAACGTTTAAGAGCTTAAGGACTGGATCTTAGATGAAATCCATAGCTCGAGGAATAAGATTTAGGGCAAACCCCGAATGTGATAGTCAGGGAGGTTGCCATTAAGAAAGAAGGAGCCTGTGGCGCCCTCCAAACCCGGGTCAGAAGTTTGGGGTCCACACACACACCTTATTTATAACCTGCTTATAACAATAATAAAGATAATAATAATAAGCAGTGACTCTACTTACCATTACCATGGATCGCCATAGGTTAAAGTATGCACACAAGCCAAACACACTAATATATTACATACCGATCAAATCCCATCTATTCAAACTCGAAACTGAGTATTAAACATTATTACAAACTTTTACAAACTCAAATTATTCAAAAAAAGCCTGCTAGCTTAACTCGATCAACCATAACCCCTAGCTCTCGCGCTGGACTGGGGATCCTCGCTACCAACTGATTCCTTTTTAACTGGAAAGAATATAAACAACATCGCACAAATGAGCTAACTAGCTCAGCAAGTCACAATGACAAAACTGAGAATAATGATCATCAGGTGAATATGGCTATGAAATCAAGTGAACAATGGATTATGGTTTAGAATTGGATATTATACTTTTATTTTAAAAACCAAGGTTAGGCTGCTGATCAGTCACGCACTAACCCCGAGCAAAGCACACAGCATTGCTCTAACTACTGGATCCAAGGC
Organism: Apium graveolens; assembly: GCF_009905375.1. NCBI lineage: Eukaryota > Viridiplantae > Streptophyta > Magnoliopsida > Apiales > Apiaceae > Apium > Apium graveolens. Next base: position 307,419,390 of record NC_133650.1, read on the forward strand.
ACACATTGGCCTAACTTGACCATTATATGGTCTGACCACGAATATGGTCCACAATTTTATAAAAACAATCCAATTCTAACATAATAACAGAATGAACAATAATAAACAATAACCAGAATCATTAACAACAGTGAGTGTTTAACAATAAAAGGGTTTCAATCCTTGTAAAGATCAATAAGGTAATTTCAAAGCTTGGATGCTGAGTAATGAAAGAATTGGATAACAAAGGAATCAGCATTTCAGGGTTTCAAAGATTTGGGCTTTCAAAGCATAAAATACAATGGGTTGAGTATATAAGTAATCCAGTTCAGTGTTTGGTATTTAGTTTGTATGCATTTTTCGAGTAGTATCGTAGATTTGTGGTTCGTGTTTGGGTATACAATAATCAATGGCTTAGAAAGAATAAGTTTTACGGCTCAAGAACAATAACTGGAATCAGGGTTTGGGTTTCAGTGCTTCAAAGCACTTGCAATCTCAACAAGACTATCAAGTACTACAATATCTCGAGAAAGTTCAGAACACTTGCCTGGTATTAGCTTATTACACTGCACTCGCTTTCAATCTCAACCGTCTTACTCCTCAACTACCTGTTTCCCTTTCCTACGTCTTGCCTCTTCTGCTCACATATCATAAACATCTATCAATAATCGACTCATAGGATTCTATTCAACACATACTTTTATCTACCCTTCGTTTCACCCAAATCCGATTAACGGATTGAAAGTTATACAATAAACAAGTAAATACCGAATATATAGACCGATAGTCAATCAACAAGTCACGTATAACACATAATACATCACGTAATCAATGATATAACATTTAAAAAGAAGTCTCGGATCATAAATAGGCTTTCAGTTAGTTAAAATGATTTTTAAAACATTTTTCGGAATTAAAACGGGTCGTTGGATCAATTTCAGGTTAATAAACAGGGTTCGGTTGGCCAACTCTGGCTTCGAAACAATTTTATAATAATTATCGAGCCTTGAAAATAATTTAGAATAATATTTTAAAGCTCGAAACTATTTTTCAGAATTTTTAAATCATTTTTAAATAATTAAATCTAATTAAATAATTAATTAAAATTAATTAATAATTAATTAAATCAATTAATTTCCGAATTGATTGACCAATTAATTAATTAAAAATTAACTGAAATTAATTAACTAATTAATTCATATTTATTTTTGAATTAAAAATAATTTTCGGAATTAAAATAATAATTTTTTAGAATTTTCAGAAATTAAAAACGAATTTTTAAACATTTTTAAAACAGGAATCCTTAATTTGCAAAGTCTGGAAACTTCAGGGACCTAACTGTATCGTCCCCAAAAGTCCAGGGACCAAATTGCAAATTTTACACCCCGTCGCCGGAAAACACAGGGGTGGCCGGAGAACACGTTCCCGGCGTCCTCACCCCACCAACACCTCCAGATCACATCTATACTTTACCAGGAACACAACCAGGCCAACAAATCGTTCTAATCATCCCTGAGTTGCCCGGAATTTGGCCGTGAAGTTTGCCAGTTTCCGGCGAACTTCGGAAATATTCAAAATACAACTCCCTTCTCTACAGACCTCGTTGATTCATGAAACTTATACGACTAGATTGCAAATTTCACAGAGAACACAATCCACTATATCACAACATCAATCTATTCCAAAATAAGAAACCCCCAAATTTCAATTAAGAACATTCATACGGGTTATAAATCCTAATTTTAAAATTCGAAAATCAAACTCAAATTTGAACATGTTATTGAACTCCAAATCAGACGTATAATATATCAAAATCATCAGGAAATCAAGCTCTACAACATGCAATCATCAAATCATACAAACAATCATCCGAACAAAAAATCATATTTTTAATCAAAATAATTCAAAAATAAATAAAAATTTATAAAATCAACCTTTGATTCTGCAGTAAAATAGGTTATGGAATCTGATAGAGCTCTTCAAGACCTTCAAATCTGGTACTCGAGCTTTTCAAACAAAGATCAATAACACCTTCAAAAGTTGGTTTGATTCTTGGAACAGTTTATGAATATATGATTTTTCTCTATAAAATTATATAATTATCTGTCTGCAAATGATTTTGATACGAAATAAAATACGGTAAAAGGCAATTTATATTTACGGGAAATTAGTATCCCGTTGGATCATTCCGGATATAACACAATACGTTTATTTATAAAAACTGATCCAAACGGTATCGGTTTCGGGATAATTATCCAAATCAGTACAATTTGTACTGCGGTCTTGGTCTCAGCGCCTGGTTACACGTATTACGAAGTGATAATTGTGATAGTTTAATAAAAAGCTCACGTTTATCGAAAATACGGGTTTTATTGATTTACCGAAACGAATATTGTATCAAAAATGTTGCGCCGGGACCCGCACAGGACAAACCGTACGCCGGATCGAAAAAGTCGAAACATGGAAAATGCTCGGAATATTACAATTAGGTTAGGAAGGAGTTCTCGGAAGAGTTTCGGGTTCCAAAAACGTAACAACGGTTGACGTCGATTGGTTCCCGTTTTTATAAAATAGAGTTTAAATACTCGGAAAAAGATTTTATAAATTTCATATAATTCATATAAATTCATAAATCAACATAATAATAATTAGGAATATATGATAATTATCTATATTTTATTTTGGACATATAAAAATTGAAATACTCAATTAATACTATTTTTGAATGTTCAAATACAAATAACACTTAACAGTTAATTCACAGAATAGATACTGAACACACATAATAATTATTTGATAGCAAAAATAATTACACGATATATCCCGGATATTACAGATCCCATAACATAATGAAGTGGAAAACAAGGATTTTAACGTATAAGATAACCCCAAGTATGGGAGAAGGATGAAACATTTCATACTAAGGAAACAGAAAGTTAAGTAAAGAAAGGAGACCTGAGACGGTACTCCTATACGGTAATTCATGGACCTGTCTAAAGAGAACTTAGACTATTATCCCCAACCACCACCCTGAGGAGACAGTGCGGTGGGAAATTCTTTCAGGACCTTTAAGTCGCTAATCTCTCAGAGTTCCAAGGAACAAGCGAACCCAGTAGAGGCGAGAGCCTGGCTAAAGGAAATATAAGAATCATTTGAGATTCTAAATGATGGACGAATCACAAAAGACTGTTTTTGTCACTTACCCTTCTAAGAGAGAGGCCACCCGCTGGTGAAAGACCAAGAAAGGCACGGAACCAGAGGTTAGAATAAACTGATTAAAGTTCAGTCAATTATTTTCGGGAAAGTAATTCCCAAGGTTATGGAGATGGTGTAAAAGCTTTAGAGCCAGAACAAAGGCGGACGAGTATGATGAATTATGAAGCTAAGTTGTAAAAGTTGTCAAGATTCGTTTTGATGACAAGAATCCCAGAACGATGTGATGTTTGAAGTCAATGGGTAGTGGGTTCATGAAATAATGATAAGAGAAAGGAAAATAAAAAGAAACTGAAGTGGAAAGGAATATAAAGGCAATAGAGTTTGAGGAATGATAAGGAAGTTGGGTATGAGGAAACCCTAAAGAATCATAGTAATAGAAATAGAAAAGTATGTAATCGTCAGGATGAGGGTGATTCACCACGAGTTAAATTGATGGTTGAAGGCATAAGAGATACATATATTTTATCCCCTGTAAGTTGGGAGGATTCGAGGAAACCTTTAGATAGTTCGAAGGATAAATAATGAGACGCGGATAGACTAAGGAGACAAGAAAGTAAGAAATTAGGAAAATTGGAGGAAGGAAGTGACCTTCAAGAATGTGAAGTGTAAGACTGGTGGCTTGATACCCAGAAAGGGAGACGCCAGGTATGAAAGATATCCCAACATTGAGATGACTGTTGAGATAAATAACAAAAGTAAATAAGGAATTATTAAGAAGAAGTTCACGTTGAACACGACCAATATCTTCCAGAACATCATTGTTATCGTTACCAAATTAGGCAAGAAAAGCGGATAACCGTTGTTATCTTTTGGAGGCCATATTGATTGACCTCATTTTGAATACAAATGTTATTGTGAAATTAGGCATATACTATCGAGGTGGAAATGATTGAATAAGACACCCTTATCAGGGATATATGACTTGATTATCCATGAAAGGATGCATGTACCTTTTTAAAGGTGGAAATAAGGATAGAACATCGGTAACTTAAAATGAATCCCAGGGGAATGCATAAAGGTTGGCATTTCACCCTTAATAGGGATAGTATGAGTTTTGACAGTATGAATTGGAAAGGATTAAGGTAATAACAACCTTTAAAGATCAGTAGAGAAATTTTTTTCAGAAGTACATAGACAATGGTTCTAGTATTAGTATATGGTATTTTGATATTCCCTGTATCTAGGGAATACAGGAGGAACGATTCAAGGATAACCTTAGAGGTTTTACAAGGAGAAAGGTAATATTCAAAATTCTCAAGAATAGAAATGTTGATAAAGGAAATATGACGTAATTATAATGATGCCAAGTGGGGCACGTGTAAACCACGAGAAAGTATGGAGCGAACCAGTAAAGGTCGAAATTGTTCAGGGCAATTAGGACCTAAGATAAAAGATGTTCTAAGTATGATTGAGAGTTAGTCGTGACAGTGATTAACCTCTAAAGACTGAGGCAATAACTTATGGAAAAATGGTGATATTTTTTTTACTCATCAGATTTTAAGGAAAACATCTTCACATAAGTAGTGATTGAAATGAGGTAGAAAATTTATTTGGAGGTGGCTAAAATGACATTGACTGTAATGAAATTTTACTATCAGGAAAGGCCAAAGAGGTGGCCGACACTTTAAAGGTAAGAGGATAATTATAGGCGCTTGTGCCGAAGGAATACAGTGATGATGGTTAAAGCTGTGAAGATTGTATTATGATTTGGAAGATTGACATTCCTTCTGATGACTGTGCAATACCCAACCGTAATAGTAGTTGGTAAAGGTTTAATTCGTGTAATCGCCATGAGCGGGCTATCTATCTCAGAAGGTACTATCTTGAGATAAGCCAGGACCATGTTTAAAAAGGACTAAACAAACCTTTGAGTTAAGTCTTCTATTGAAGGCATATGATTAAGAATGGTATTAACGTGCTATCGTTGCTTTGATTGAAACCCTTCCGCAATTTTATCTGCTTCATGTCATGTATGTACATCAGGATCTAGAGTGTTCTTCATGAATCATGAATGGTAATTATGTTACCTCCTTAGGAGAATTCTATGCGACATGTATAGACTCCGTATGGTTATATTAAGATTTCATGGAAAGTGAATTACGACAGTAGGTCAGTGGTGGACCATAGTAATGCAGCAATGATTCTGCGAGTAATAAGTCGATTACAACCGTGAGAGAGTTGTATTGGAATGGATGTTGAGATTGAGTACCACTAATCGGGTCGTGGTGGTGTATAAGTTATCATTGATAGAATAATTAAGTAGATTATCTACCTATTGAATACTTATTCCTTCTTATGATTAGAGAGTCGTATTACTATACGAAGAAGGTTACATAATAGCAATGGATTCTAGTAATTATGATGTCTAGAATGAAATCCCTTATTCGAGTTTCGATGTCGAGGGAGTTTCAAAGGTGAGTGTTTATGAGCTCGAGGAAGAGCATGGGTCCATAGAAGGATGGACGGAATAGCAAAATATTTAGGCATGTGAAATACGATGCTATAATATTTGATGTTGATATAAATACATATATGTTTTGTTCTCCTATGGCAAACCTCTATAGTTCAGGGGTAGATTCCAAGCCAGATATTTTGTGGCAGTATATTTTATATATATACAATTCTCTTCAATTCGTTCTTTTCTCCCCTTTTCATTTCATATAAGCTGAGAAGAACAACCCTTCCAGAAGGGGAGGTATTGCCGAATGACTATCTATCTGTGTGATAGAAGCCTAGTAGGATACCACATGTTGTTTAATTGCTTGTCAAGTACTAAAGGTTGGCCACCTTCTGTACTAACTATGCAATAGAACAAGTGTTCATGATCATAGTGATCTTTCAACAAATTCCTTTACTTCTATATGATGGATCAAGCTTTCGAAGATGGAAGCAGCTAAAGGAAGTAGTATCAGTACAGTGGTATTCCGATTCTAACGCGTTAGTGATACTAAGGTTGACGTGGTTATTAAAAGGTTATAGAACGCTAACGAGCAAAAGTATAACCAGTATAATATTAGGAAAGGAAGGTAGTAGCGATTACGAACTGGAAAAGAATGGGTATTGAGAAGCAAAAGCTCAAATGCTAAAAGCTATAATGAGAGTCTGTTCAATAGACTTGAAAGAATTTGGAATGATCACTTAACGCAGATTGAGTTTTCTCACGATAATAGATCGTATGTTATGTATCAAGATGTCGTCTTATGAGATCTTTGAGGGAAGGCAATGTCGATCTCCCTTATGTTAGGATGAAGTTGTAGAGCGCAAGATGCTCGCACCAGCAGTGGTCCAAAAGACCAAGAATATAATAGATCTAATCAGAGGACGGCTGGTAGTAGCCCAACATGGACATAAGAAGTATGCTGATTTGATAATGAAAGGACAAAGAGTATGAAGGAGGGAACCTTGTATTGTTAAAAGTATTCCCTTAAAAAGGAATTGATGAGGATTGGAAAGAAAGGAAAGTTTAAGTCCACGAATTGTTGGACCCTTGGATATATTAAGACGTATTGGGAAGTTAGCATATGAGCTAGCCCTACCCCCGAACATGTAGCAAGTCATAACGTGTTTCACGTATCAATGTTAAGGAAGTGTAATTCAGATGCCAGATAAATAGGGGCATATGAGCGCATAGACATGCAACCAGACGTAACCTATATGGAGCAACCAGGAAGGGATATAGACTGAAAAAGGGACAAGTGCTTAGGAGAAGGGTTATCAAACTATTCAGAGTTTGATAGAAGAACCACAATGTGGGAAAAATTTACTTGAGAGTTAGAAAGTGCAACGCTAAGAAAGTATCCCTATTCATTATCTATCTGATTCCGGGACAGAATCCTTTTAAGGAGGGGAGACTGTAATAACCCCAATTTTTTTTGAAATTTTTGGAAACCCTTATGAATAGTGTTTTGCTGATTATGCTGAATAAGAAAACTTTTCATGCCACACTATGTAGGGGTTCTTTTATCGATCTTCTGGGATATTATTAGTACTCTATGTGGTATATAAGTGTATGTAAAGATCGTCACAATCCAAATCCGAACACTTTGATTTTTCCCGAAAATCCACCAGATACCGAAGGAATTTAGTATAATAAGGTAACAGGATAAAAAAGATTTAAATTCAAGGATTTTAAGAGAGGATCATAAAAGGAATATAATGTATTGAGAAAGGTTAAGGGAACCCAAGTAATAAGATCCCGGGTATGATCCCTCAAACGATAAACGAGAACGAAAGTTAAGCGAACCGTATAACAGATCAGCGGTCATTAGGCAAGCAATTAAGAGTTAATCAAAGAGGTTAGGGATGATGATGTCATCAAACCAACAAGATGACATAGGAAAGGTGACATAAGCATGACATAAGGGAAGGAGGTGTGGTTGATTAATAACCACACAATTTTTTATGGGTAAAAAGGTAATTAATCAAAAACAAAAGCTAGCAACCAAGCAAACAAATCAAAAAACACAAAACACTCAATTTTCTTCATCAAGCTCTCGGCTTTCCTTCATTTTCAAGGATAAGAAAATCCAAATTCAAGCTCCAAGCATTGTTAAATCGTGAGGTAATTATCCAAGGTTCCTTGTACTTAGATATAATTATCCTATGAATCTAAGCTCCAAATTCCTTCACAATCTCTTCCTAAAAGTCATGGAAAAAGACGGTGAATAGTGTTTTTCAAGAACTAAAATTTTTGTTCTTGAATTTTTGTTTAGATTAAGCTTGGATAAGGACTTTCAAGGGTGATTCCAAGCTAATTAGTTACTCCCACTCACAAGGAAGGTATAATCTCTTAACCTAGCTTTGTTATTGAATGTTAAGAGCATAATATAAGTATTATAGTTCATGAGAGGCTTGATTGTTGTGTAAGTAGAGATTAGTTGGTTTTGTGGTGTTTTTGGAGTTGTAAATCTTGATAATTAGTTAAAGAACTTAAGTAAACTTTTAGTTCATGATTGGGAAGTAGTATAAGTTGATATTATTGAGTTGTTGGGGCTGTTATGGTGAAGTATGGATGGAGTTTGGTTGTGATGTTGATTGTGGGTTGATTTGGAGTGGTATAAATTTGGGTAATCGCGTAAACATAGCCGTCGTAATGTCCGATTTACTTTATACTGTTTTGCTCTTAACATTAGGACCCGTGAACTCACTGCTAGGTTTTGACCATTGCTATGATTAGATAGTTCATGTTACGAGCTTCGTTTTGATATGTGGTACACTTGAATCCGATGTACGGTTTAGGAGAAACGACCGTTTTAAGTAACGGCGTTTTGCGACCGAACCATTACCCCTCGCCTTACTTTGAAACCTTGGTTAAGGACCTTAAATGACTAATTGGGGTATGAAACATTTATGTAAAGTGGATTAGGCAGTTGGTAAGGTACTCGCGAAAGAATCGCCTTAAAACCCTTAATGGTTAATTTATTAAAAATGGTGGAGCCGAGGGTACTCGAGCGACTTAAGTGAATCGTTAAGCGCGAAAGCGAACGTTAGGACTCTAAATGGTTAAAGTCTAGTTTCTTAAGCGACCGGGGTTTAATTCCGACTTATGTTGTTGTTCATAGATTATCGGACCCACTTTAAGCTTAAGTCTATCCGGGAGCACTCAGGCAAGTTTTCTATCCGTTATACTGTTATTGTGATGTATACATATGTATATGCATTATCTTGTGATAGATACATGATGGTTAATTAGCAAATTCTTGCGATATATTGTAGCATGTGATATGGTATATATGCATGCCTGTTTCGTATTCTTGATACATATATCTGTTGATTCAGTTGATAATACCTATGCTAGAGATAAGCGGTAATTTGCATATACCCTTAGTATAGGGGACCCAAAGGTGAACTTTTTCTAAAACCGGGAGTCGATGCTCCCGAGTATAATATATATATATATATATATATATATATATTTATATATATATATATGAATAGTTTTTAAAACTATGAATCAAATAAGGTTTATTCGATAACCTTATTTTATTAATGAATATTATTTTGAATATTCATTCGAGGGCTTATGACCCCGTTTATTTTATTATTAAATATTATTTTGAATATTTATTCGAGGGCTTATGACCCCGTTTATTTTATTATTAAATATTATTTTGAATATTCATTCGAGGGCTTATGACCCCGTTTATTTTATTATTGAATATTATTTTGAATATTCATTTGAGGGCTTATGAACCCGTTTATTTTATTATTGAATATTATTATTTGAATATTCATTCGAGGACTTATGACTCCGATTATTTACTAATTATTATTCTTAATTTTATTAAAGAATAATGTGTCGATAATCAAACTTACTTTTGATTATTCAAATAAAGATAGTACTTTTGTATAAGTATATCTTTGGTTATTTAATATTCATTTAAAGTATAAGTTTTAAAACTTTTACTTCAATTATTTTTATAAAGATTATTCTTTATGGGAATATTATTTAAATAATAATATTAAGATATTTTCTAATATATTGGGACTGATTTATTTTATTAAATCAGCATCACTCCAGACATTCTTAAAAATGTTTTTGAGTCTTCAAAATGATTTGTAAAGGTTAGGACGGATCCCAAAACTCATTCTTATATTTAAGATCCTCCTTTCGAAGGGGATTTAAATACTCACTCAAAACCGGAGGGATCCGGCTCTGTGGTGTATTTTATATTCGCAACAAGGTTGCTATTCTGATAAAAGAGTTTTTGATTACTTACCCAACACTCGGGAAGTAAAATTCTTGGAACAAGTTAATCCATTAACAGGCATCGCCTGGGAAATATCGGTGAGTTTTCTTTTCCAACTAGATACGACTTCTTGGTGGAGCCGTATCAACAAGTTTCTACTTGGGGAAAGGGGGGACGAGCTTTACGTTTCAGAGTCATGGATTTCATCTGAACTAAGAGTGGCGTAAGTGGTCGAGTAGCGCCGACCCAGCCTTATTATATTGGCCCAAATGGCCCGGAAGTTCCGCTAAGACGGTCCATTCCTTAGGAGTCCAGTGTTCGGTTGACAAGTAAATCCGACAGGTTCTCCTCTACATGTAGAAAATGGTGGGGTTGCACTACTACGACTGATCATCGTAAGTGGTCTTCCTGGCGTGGCAAACTCCCGTAATGAGATATTTCTGCAACACTACCCAGAGCACTTCGATAGAAAGGCTACGGTTGGGCGATTGTTGAGTGTTGGCAGGGTCAAGTTTCAAAATGATGTTTACATCAAATGAAGTATCTCGTAACTTCATTTTATTTTGATGATATTTTAAAGATTGATTCTATACAAGTTTTGTCTTGTAGCTTAATCTATGGGATGGACTATTTATACATTGAACGGTGGTAGTTCAAGTAGTATTCGGAAAAGATATAAGTATATTGGAGTATCTTGTAACTTCATCTTTTAAACTTATATCTATGATTGTCTTATGAATGACAAAGGTTTCAGAAAAATGTTGAGACAAGGTTAGATATATGAGATCACCTTGCAACGGTATTTTTCTACAGTTATAAACTGGAACTCTGTGTATATTATACATGTCAGAGGATTTCAAAGATTGTGAAAAGTATATTTGTATATATATATACTGAATATTTTGCGACTTGGTCGCGTTAAGATATCAGCTTGGTTCATTTCTTCGTGACCAAGACTTTCATGATTACTATGAGAATGCTCATATATTGTTAATTATTATGCATATTATTTTGGTGGGCTTGTTGCTCCCCCTTGCTTTCTTCTTTCATCACACAACATCAGATGGAAAAGATGAGCAGGACCAAGCTCCCAATTCGCGAGCGGATAGGAAACGTTCCGCAGTTTCCTATAGGCATTGATGTCGCTGTAGCTGAGGTAGGAACTACCAATAGGCTAGGCTTTCAACTTTTGATGTACCAGACTTATGTATCTTTATGAATTGTAATAATGGCAAAGAAATGTAAATTTATTCAGAAACCCTTTTAAGGTGTAATGGCATATAATTGTGGAATAAAATGACTCGTGTTATTTTTGGATATTCATCTCTGAGACTATAACTTGTGGTGTGTGTGTTTATTGTGGGGTCACAGTATGCATCAGTTGGTTGATTGTTAAGTATTATTAAGGGAAATGGAACTCGTGATGACCCGGATCCCCGACCCCGGATCTGGGGGTGTTACAGGTTACCTCGTCCTTTTAGGGGGAAATTGAATAGCCGCGTCTTCTAAATTTACTCGGCGGGTGGATTTGGCATTGAGTCGTTGTCGCGGGCCTATTCTTTTTTCCTATCTGTCATCTTTATTAAGGCCTTATCTGTCACTTCATAATTGAAGATTGTCTAGCGTTTTGATTTTTTTTTTCTTAAAAGTAAAATGGAACTTCGTGAACCATTTTAGTACTTTATTTTTTTTTATATATGGGAAAACGGAACTTTGTGTACCGTTTTAGCACTTTGAATTTTTTTTATATGGGCAAAACGTTAGATAAAGGAGCGTTTTGGTAGCAAAACGTCATATAAAGTAACGTTTTTACCTTTATTTTAAAAAAATATTTTATGTTGGATAAAACAACGTTTTCCAGGATGGTTTAGACATGTTGTCTTGTCATGAAATTTTAAATATTAGTAATTATATAAGATATATGTAAGATAGGAAGTTGTGGAAAAAAATATTAAAAGATGGGATGAATTGAATTGATTGAGAAGTAATATCTAAAAAGGGGTGAATTCTATGTTGTTAGTAAGCAAGAGTGGTTATATGTGATTAGAGTGGGATCACTTCGTGATTGGATTATAGATTGACCTTAAATATATTCTCATGGAATTATATAGGGCAAAAGTAACGGCTCTGGTCAAGAAACGATAAGGCTTACAATACTTTAGCAAGAGAAACAAAGGAAAGCACGGTCAGTATATGTTGTATTATATTGATTACAAGAATGTGGGTTATGCTATATTTAAATTTTCTTACTACTAAAAATGTGTCATGATGATTAATCTAATTTGTTAATCATGTCAAGTTGATAATGTGTCATGGGTTTAGAAACTAACTAAAAAGTTAACTAATTACTAGTGAGAAATTTAAATAAACATTAAACTACTTAACCAACTTAACTGGTTATGATATTATGTTAAGAACTAGAACAAACTACTTATATTAGTTGATGAGGTCAACAAATTTCTAAATAGTCAAGAAAAATGTAAAGGAAAGTTGTAAAGTTGTATTTGTAAAGACGAATGAATCCATCTTGTGGCATGAAGATTACCGAAAGGTAATAGTTACGAAGATTACCGTAAGGTAATGGTTATGAAGATTACCGAAAGGTAATGGTTAAGACAGATGATCCAAACTGACATCTGGAAAAACAACGAGTGGATTCATTTTGTAAATAAGGAAATTACTAAGAGGTAATAATTAAGAGACCAATTAAAGTTGCTCGGTCAAAGTGTTTTGAAATGAAATTTTTAACTTAATTTCAGGTGAATCTTTGAGTTTAATGTCTACAGGCTTCCACTTACCTTTGACTAATATTTGAACTTCTCTTAATATTTGATATACCTTGTTGATGTTTTATAGTATATTTTAATATAGAGATAAATCTTTCGTACTTATCAAGTGTCTCATTAGATGTCATAATTCATCATATGCTTATTAAGCTTTGATGCTTATATTATTTTTTCTCTCTAACCTTTCCCAGGAAAGAATGATGTAAGTGGAGGATCGTCTTCCTCTAGTAAGGAAAAAGATAAAGTAGTTTAGTTAGAAAGATTGAAGACATAATGTAGTTTTGTTTTATGTATAAAAACTTTTAATATGTAATAGGTATGACGCATGAATGATGTAGTTTTGTTAGTAAATCAATTTCATAGTGATGTAATGCTGAAAGTAATGTATGAAATTATAAGTTATAAGTTTTGGGTTGTGTTGGCTAGTTGACGACCCTATGTCAACTTTCTGCTGTGAAGTTGAGTCGGGGTGTCACATGTGGTATCAGAGCGGTAGGTTTTGGGATAGTGCGGAACCCTATAAGTCAAACGAAAGTGTTCTTATGCCTAACTATAGAGTCGTAAGTAAAGGATTTCGGTAGCTAAGAGTAGTAGAGCTAGAAATAAAGCTAGAGTTAAGTCTTTTGGTACTAGTTAGTAGATATAACTAGACAAGTATGAAATGTTTTATGTCTGTTGTATTGTTATCATATTATGACGCGAGTTACTTTGTATAAGGTTATTATGATGGAAGGAAATGGAGCAAGACAGAACAATGGGAATAGTGAAGGATCAGGTGCACGTAACATACCCAATAGAACCTTGGTGTTGGGTGCGATGAGACGGATGGTATATGCAATGACTCCGGAACAATATCAAGCAATTCTGAGTGGGGCGCCGATACAAATTGGAATGCATACTGAACCTATTAAGGAAACTGAGAAAACCAAGAGGTGTACTTATAAACAATTTAGAGATGCAGATCCACCGACATTTAAAGGTGAGCCTAATCCACATGTAGCAGATACATAGATTAAGGAAATGGAAAGGGTCTTCAAAATCTCAGAGTGTCTTGAGGATCAAAAGGTAAAGTTTGCTACTCGCTCATTTAGAGGTGAAGTCGTGTTTTGGTGGGATTCAGTAGAACAAACAGAGGATATCGAAAAAATGACCTGGAGTAGGTTTAAAGACTTATTTTATGAGAAGTATTACCCCAAGAATGTTCAAAATGAAATGGAGGTGAAATTTATAAATTTGAAGCAAGAAAATATGTCTCACGAGGAATATCTCTCTAAGTTCTTAGAGCTATCCCGTTTTGCAAAGCATCAAGTAGATACTGAAGCTCATAAGTGCCAAATGTTTCAGGAAGGTCTAAAGCCACAAATTAAAAGCAGGGTGTCCATGTTGGAACTGGAATATTTTGATAAGTTAGTAAGTAAAGTAAGGATTATTGCAAAGGATTGTGAGGAAAGGAATCAGTTTTTCAACAATAAAAGAAAGGAACGAGATATGAGCGCCACTAGGAAGGATGAAAATCAAGGACCAAAGAAGAAGTTTCAGGATAAGGATAAGGGGAATAGTCAGAAGGGTATTATTCCAACATGTAAAATGTGTGGGAAGAATCATTCAGGAGAATGCATGAAAGGGAGCATCAATTGCTATAAATGTGGGAAGCCAGGACACAAGTCATTTTAATGCACTGAGGGCAACGTGAATCTATGTTACTACTGTAAGAAACCAGGACACATTGCTTTCAATTGTCCATCAAAGAATAACGGAGGAAATGCCAAGAAGGAAAACAAGAATGAAGAATCAGGAGCCGCAAAGCCAAAAGCAACTGCAAGAACATATGCTATGACCACCTATGAAGCTGAGAAGTCTAAATATGTTGTGTCAGGTACGCTTCAACTATGTGCTCAAGACGTTCATATTTTATTTTATTCTGGATCAACTCATTCATTCGTGAATATGAAATGCGTGAATAAGTTAAATGTATGTGATCAACCCTTGAATAAAGAACTATCATTAAAGCTTCCGAATGGGAAAAATTTGGTTATTTTTAAAGTTTATATAGATTGTCCTTTAGTGGTTGGAGGACAGACTTTTCCCGTGAACTTGTTGCCCCTAAAATTGAGCGAATTTAATGTCATCTTAGGAATGGATTGGTTAGCTAAGTATAAAGCTAACCTGAATGGTGAGAAGAAACGAATATGTCTGATAGGGCCCAACAAGAAGAAAGTATATTTCAAAGGAGATAACTTTGAAAAACCTAGTATTATGATACCGGCTCTAAAAGCAAGTAAAATGTTAAAGAAAGGATGTGAAGGTTTCTTAGTCTATGTGATTAGAGAAAATGAGAAAGAAAGTAAGATTGAGGATATTTCGATAGTTCGAGAATTTTTAGATGTTTTTCCTTAAGAATTACCGGGGTTGCCTCCTGAGAGGGAAGTCGAATTTGGTGTCGAGTTAGTACCAGAAGCACAACCTGTATCTAAAGCACCATATAGGATGACACCTAAGGAATTAGCTGAATTGAAGGTCCAACTACAAGAACTGTTAGATAAAAAGTTCATAAGGCCTAGTGTATCTTCTTGGGGAGCGCCCGTATTGTTCGTGAAGAAAAATGATGGTTCTCTACGATTATGCATCGATTATAGGGAGCTAAACAAATTAACAGTGAAGAATAAGTATCCTCTTCCATGAATAGATGATCTTTTTGATCAATTACAAGGAGTTAAATATTTCTCGAAGATTGACTTGCGCTCAGGTTATCATCAATTAAGTGTGAAGAAAGAAAGTATACCTTTAACGACATTTAGGACTCGATATGGTCATTATGAGTTTGTAGTCATGTCATTTGAGTAACAAATGCACCAGCACTATTTATGGACTTGATGAACCGAGTATTTAAGGATTTCCTGGATAAGTTTGTAGTTGTGTTTATTGATGACATCCTTATATACTCTAAAAGTGAGAGGGAACATGAGGAACACATAAGAATAGTGTTAAAACCCCTGAGATATGCTAAGTTTTCTAAGTGCAAATTCTGGTTAAGAAGAGTTAGTTTCCTTGGACATGTAATTTCAGAGGAAGTAATTTCTGTTGATCCTGCAAAGATTGAGGTGGTCATGGATTGGGAAAGACCAAAAACAGTAACTGAAATTCGAAGTTTTCTGGGCCTAGCTGGATATTATAGAAAGTTCATCCAAGATTTCTCTAAGATAGCGAGTCCATTGACAAATCTCATGAGAAAGGATATCAAGTTTATTTGGTCCGACGAATGTGAACAAAGTTTCAGTGAATTAAAGAAACGATTGACATCGGCCCCAGTACTTGCGTTGCCAGAAGGAACCGAGGGTTTTTGAAATATACAGTGATGCGTCAAAAAAAGGGTTGGGGTGTGTGCTAATGCAACACGGGAAAGTGATCACTTATGCGTCTCGTCAATTAAGAAATCATGAGAGGAATTACCCCACCCATGATTTAGAAATGGCGAAAGTAGTTTTTGCACTTAAAATTTGGAGACATTATTTGTATGGAGAGAAGTATAAGATCTTTATGGATCATCAAAGCTTAAAGTATATTTTCTCGCAAAAAGATTTAAATATGAGGCAAAGAAGGTGGTTGGAGTTGTTGAAGGATTATGATTGTGATATTTTATATCATCCTGGAAAAGCGAACGCCGGAACTGATGCATTAAGTCGTAAGAAGGTTGGAAATTTATCAAGTGTCATAGTGGGATCGACCAATCTGGAGGAACTTAAGAGACTTGAAATTGAAATGATTACACCAGAAGAATGTGAAAATTATTGTATCAGATTGAAGTTAGACCGACATTATTAGAACGGATTAAGGAAGCTCAGAAGCAGGATGAACTCTTGAAGAAAATTTTGAAAAGCTCCAACTCTGAGTTATGCAAAAAGGATTTCAAGAAAGGAACTAACGATATTGTAAAGTTTCGGGATCGGGTATGTGTACCATCCGATGTAGAGATTAAGAGAGAGCTTTTATCAGACGCTCACTCGTCACTTTTTTCGGTACATCTAGGATCTACAAAGATGTATAAGGATTTGAGACAATATTTCTGGTGGCCTAAAATGAAAAGAGAAATTGCAGAATGGGTAGAAAGATGTTTAGTTTGTCAACAAGTAAAAGTGGAACATCAAAGGCCTGGAGGATTGTTACAGCCATTGCCAGTCCCTGAATGGAAATGAGAACATATTACAATGGATTTTGTACCAGGTATGCCAAGGACTCAGAAAGGAAATGATGTTATTTGGGTTATCGTGGATAGACTAACAAAAGGTGCACACTTCTTAGCTACATCGGAAACATCACCCCTGGAGAAATTAGCAAGGTTGTACATTCAAGAAATAGTTAGGTTGCATGAAGTGCCGATTTCAATCGTGTCTGACAGAGATCCGAGATTTACGTCAAGATTTTGGAATAGTTTCCAGCAAGAGATGGGTATTAAACTGAGTATGAGTACCGCCTTCCATCCTCAAACATATGGGCAATCAGAACGTACAATCCAGATCCTGGAAGACATGTTACGAGCTTGTGTGTTAGACTTTAAGGGAAGCTGGGAAGACCATCTACCTCTAGTGGAGTTTGCCTATAACAACAGCTATCAAGCGACAATTGGGATGACTCCATACGAAGCTTTATATGGACGTCGATGTCGAACACCGTTGTGTTGGGATGAAGTTGGAGAAAGAGAGTTGTTAGGACCTGAGTTGGTTCGCGTGACTACCGAGAAGGTTAAGTTGATTCAAAAGAGAATTTTAACGGCTCAAAGTAGACAAAAGAGTTACGCAGACAAGGATCGTCGAGATGTGATTTTTAAGGAAAGAGATTTTGTATTTCTTAAGATTTCACCATGGAAAGGAATTATGAGATTTGGAAAGAAATGAAAGTTAAGTCCCCGTTATATTGGACCATTCGAAATTCTTCGACGAGTGGGAGAAGTAGCATATGAACTAGCACTACCACCAAGTTTGGGTCATATTCACAAAGTTTTTGATGTGTCATATCTATGAAAATATGTAACAAATCCAACCCATGTTATAGAATATGAACCAATAGACATTCAGGAAAATTTACAGTATGAGGAGTATCCGGTGGAAATTGTTGATCATCGTGAACAAAAACTAAGAAATAAGAAAATATTCTTGGTGAAAGTAATTTGGAGGAACCACAATATTGAAGAAGCAACTTGGGAGCCGGAGGAAATGATGAAGTTAAAGTATCCCAATTTATTTGTGAAACCAAGTACGGAATGAATTTCGAGGACGAAATCCGTTTAAGGGGGAAAGGATGTAATATCCCCACCTAGAGTTTTGTTATAAATTTGTGTATAATAGAATTGGATATTCAGTATGTTGTTATAACAACTTTTAACAAGAATGTTGATCATTCGGCACAAATAGTTTTTTTCTCAAATTATGTATTCACTCGTGTAATAAGTTAGAGGGGTCAAGTTGGTGTGCACAACTGTTTCAATGCCTGGTTAGATAAAGAAATGGAGGTAAACGATTTCACATGTTATCGATGAGGGATAAAAGGGAATTTAAGAAGATAAAATGAAGAGAGCAGAGGGACCCCTCATATTTCATAATGCACCTTTAAATTTCATACCAAGTCATATTTAAGTTTATTTAAGTTTCAGCCACGGCGACTTCAAGTACTATCAAGATTC